>NC_087516.1:25913386-26218481 GCF_963921805.1 Phalacrocorax carbo | reverse complement strand
AAGTTCACAGTTGTATTTTAAATAATGTGCATTTATAATTAGTATTTTTGCTTGTATTACCCGCAAGTTTGCACTATATTAAAACTGAAAATTTTGGAGCCTTTTTAGGTCCCTTTTAGCATTCGTACTGTTTATGATTTGTGTTTACTTCATTTTGGACAATAAGAGGTTAATTAGTTCATTTTTTGGCTCATACTAAGTCTTTTATTGTATTTGGATGTTAATCTGCACAGAGAACGTTAAAAATCAGATATAATCCTCTTCATTGAAATGGAAGAAAATAATTTATATAAATATTTAGTTTTGTAACATTTTTAATTCTCTTCTTTTGTTGAACAAGCCCTGATATTTCACTCACCTAATTTCTGTCTTCTTTTTAAGGGCCTGTTCCAGAGTATACTGAAAAACACAAAAAGGCTGTTGCTGACTTTAGCATGTGTCAGATCAGGCAGTCAACTCTTAATCTTCCATTAAATTAATATTTTTGACAACACAAGGATCTCTGAAATATTAATAAAACCAAAATCACCATTAATAATATTGCCTTTAAGTATGTAAAAGTTAACATATTCTAAGAATTACTTTCTATTCAGATTTTTCTCATCAACTCTGTATTGTTTCCAGTCTGAAAAACATTGAATGTATTTGAAAAGTCTTTCTGAGGGTTTATTGAGAAGAGGAAAGGTCTGGTTCAACTTTTTACTACTCTTCCACAAACTTTCATCCAAACTCCCCCTCCACATTGGAAAAGAAAAACTGAATACCAAGGACTGTTTATTTCCAGTCCCTGATAATTGCTTTTTCTTCAATTACCTGGTGAATCAAATGTCTACATTGCATTTTTACCAACAGTTGCGATGTCCCTTACGGGCGTAGTTATCAAGGGAGAGCTAATTGATAGGAGTATTCTTGTTTCAGCAGAAGGCATTACCATTCCCAGCCATGCAACTTATGTAAGCATTTCATACACTTGCCAGAATCGCTTCTTGTCTTTTGACTAATTGAGTGACCGCAAGGTATCAGATTTGTATTGTGTTACAGACTTAGGAACTAGTTCACCTGAGTGAATGGAGAAAAACCTGTTTTTACTGCTGCTTGCTTCCCATCATCCCAAGAGAACAATACGCAGCCTGTCACTGAACTTAAAAACAGATTTGTTACCTGGCTCCCTGGCTTACAGAGCCCTCCTAGAGCTTGTGGATTACTAAGGGTTTGCATGTGCTTGTAGTCAGGAGGGGAAATGAGCACGAGAAGATATTTGAGTATGTTTTTTATCATGTGATCTATGGCTTCTTAAAACCTATTTGAGTCTATGGGTGGTCCTGTTCTGACCAAATCTTCTCCAGCACAAGTAGTTTTTATGAGAAATTTTCATTTACGTTTATGAGAATTTTTTCATTTTACTTGGAATTGTTGAGAAATATTTCTAAGAAATATTTGTGTTGCTGGGTATGAATGTAGCAGAGACTATTAAGTGTAGTATTTTTAGGTGGGATCTTTAAATCTGCATGATTATGTGATTATGTACTGTTTTCAATTTAGAGGAATTTCATACAAATTATACAAAATGCAGTTTTTTAATACTTTTATAACTGTTTCACAACATAATTTGAGGTTTCTAAACCTACCTTGTACAGTTAGTTTCTGAATCCCCATTAAAAAAATGGAATATTTGTTGTCCAAGCCCTCTGGAAAGCACAGCCCCATTATCAGACAAAGTAGAGGTGGCTCTGTACTTTGTAAAGGTTCTTCTGTACATTTTTTCTCCATATTTAAGCAGACTTTTTTCCATATTGGCAGGATATAATCTAATATAAGAGCATTTTTTCAGCAGAGATCTGTAGAGCAACTCCTAATGGTATTTTTCTGATGACTGTTTGCTTACTGTAGTATTTCTATCGTTGGTGTTTCCAGCAGTACTTTTCACTCTAAATCTTGGAGCCTGTCCTGACTTTTAAGAAGTCACCAAGGATGCCTGCAGGATAAAACTCAGTATCTGCATGCACCCTCTGGGCACACAAAATCTCTGGGATTTAATACTTACTGTGTCTTAATCAGGTGGCCTCCTACATCAACAGGCATTTCCAGACAGTGTGTAGGCTTTTCATGAAGAAATGGTCAAGGTCATGGTGAATAAAAAAACATGGTGTGGTCATAGTCACCACTGAGACAGCTCTTTGAGAAAGGCATAGCTGTAGCCAGAATATCTTCATGTTGGTTTTAAACAAGCTTCTCTGGTGGTTAGCATATTGATGTCAGTCAAAGCTGGAGCTCCATAATTTCTTTTTGTGGGAACAGTGGAAGCCCGTCTAGTAGGCAGGTGAAGGAACAGGATGTTAACAGCAACAAAAAGTACATGCACCGTTTTTTGAGATGGCTTTTATAGAAACATTGATTGCATGGTTTAAAAAAAGTTGTATTTGGACAGCGCATGATGTATTTGGATGGGAGATAACTAATATTGTGGCTAGAACACCCAAAGGCAGTGTTTCCTTTCTGGGCAGACTAGATAGGCTGTATGAGTACTAGCCATCCTGGGGACAGAGGGATAATGAGGTGCTATATGCTTGTTGACCTGTACGATGTTTCTGATCCTATGCATGTTACCCATTTTAATTCTGGGCATCATTCTGTGTTGAAGAATACCTGTAAACTGTGTTTTACAGAGCAGGGATTATAAATTAAGCCCCCTCCAGAATTAAACCCGTATACAAACAGAAGATAATTATGTTGCTGACCTCTCCAAAATGTGTGTATAGCGATATCCATTTTTCCCAGTTCAGGAATCTCTTGGTGTCAGATATTCCAAATTGGTACTATTGCTAACGTAAAACCTCCCCTTTGAGAACGATTTCCAAAGTTTGAAAATAAAATGAGCTTTTACTTTTATATAAGAAGGGCAGGAAATATGCATAGTTTGATAGATTATTTTTTTTTAAATAAGGTGAGTAGGAGCCTTTTGTTTGAATTTCCCGTGCTGTTGTTTTTAATTATAGAAATTGCTGAAAGGTTAAATCCAGCCTTCCCAGCGCTTCCTAAGGAACTTCTTCGTAGTCTCAGTAAATTTGCTAGCAGATCTTAATATATTCATGAAAGAATGAATGTGGTCAATCTCCAATTACATTTTTTTTTCTTTCTCAAAGGCATCAGTCGTTGAAAATCATTATGATAAAGGAAGGAGCTTAAACTTTTCCAAATGTCATCCTCCTTCTGTTGCTCATCTGTTTCCTTGATGTGCTTTGCATAATATTATGAGTACATACAGGAAATCAGTTATGCCAATACAAGGGGAAATGCGGTTTGTAGAAATTATTCACTTATATCTTTCATAAGGAACATCACCTCTTCTTCTCTTTTACATTTGTATATTTATACTGATAATAAACAGATTAGCCTGTTGTGACAAGAAGTGTTGGGATTTGTGATGCTACTGTGACATAAAACCTGTCAAAAAGCAAATGTCTATTCTAACCAAGGCATTGTAACAATTCTGTCTTTTTAACTTTTATTGTTAATCTATGTAGTTTACCTAAGCAGAGGATAGAACCTGTTTTGCTAATACAGCAGATTAAATGCCATCTGTTTAACCTCTCTGTGCCTGATGAAGAATGTAATATCTGTCTTTCTCTTTTGCCTCTGTCATCTGTAAAATAGTTATACTGATTTGCAGGTTAGCCAGTGTTGACTTCTCTTGCGGTTAGCAAGCTTACCTAGTCTGTAAATGCAAACAGTCGTTACAGTTGTTGAAAGCATTTTAAATTTTACCCATCAGTAAAGAGAAAAAAAACAGTAAAATGCATATAAAAATCTGCTTTTAAAAAAAGATCCTAGGTGGAAAAAATCGTAATTACTAGGTTTAAATATGAAATTTTAATTCAGCTTCTCTGTGCATAACGATTATCACAGTCTTTATTTAGGTTTCATTTATTTATTGTTTTGTAATCTCAGAGTATTTTAGTGTTACTTGATCTAGATAACAGTAATAACACCTAGCCATCATAAATCCCAAAGTGTGTGTAGAGAGTATATCTGTATATAACAATATCTAAATCACTACAGATTTTTAACTTGAATTTTAAAAGGCATTCAGTGGCTGCAACCTGTGTGGAAGCAATAGCACTTCAGTGAAGTGATTTAAAGGTATTATGTAAATACTGTTTGGAAACTACCTCCACAGCTGGGACTCCTCACACACCATAAGCCAACTGCATTGCAGTAAAGGATCGGCTATAATCTTCCTTATCTTGAGCTTGTGCTCTGACATCATACTAAATCATGATTTCAGCAAAAGCTGACCGAGTGTCATCGCTAAGTGTCATGCCTTTCTTTTTCTCTGTTTCAGCTGAGACAATCCCAGTCGTACTGCACAGACACAGAATGCCTTCAGGAATGTGAGTAACTATCGAGATCAGGTGCATAGAAGTAAAATAAACAGTAGTAATGAAAATGCAGTCTGACTGGTCTTTAAAATGCAGCAGTTGATTTAATGTTATAGGAACATATTACATGAAAGCAAATCCTACAGTACTAAAATTGTTGTGTGGGGAAGGTAATTTCTGAGAATCTGTGATGCAGATGAGCATTTGTATGTTGGAAGCATTGTATGGAAGTGGCAATCGTGAGCAGGCTGGAGGTATCAATATACCGGCACAGCCATTCATCGGGCCCCAGGCATTACTGAATCTTACCATTAGCCTCCAAATAGGATGATTTCAATTTTTCCCTGTGGAGAAATTTGGGGGCGGCTTTATTTGTCCTCCTTTCAGTCATAGCAGCCTAACCCGTGAATAACCCTGGATATTCAGCACTGACCCGAACACATACACATGTTCATGGCTGGGGCTGAGTGACTTACTGCCAGCGCTGTGAACACTCTGCTTCACTGTGAGGGAGAGGAGATTCCCTGCCAGCTCTGAAAGTTGACATACACTGTGACTGCATTTCTGTTTGACTTGATGGCTGTGTAGTTAATGAAGCAGAGTACTGATGTGAGCACTTACTTGAAATTTGCTGTGAAATACATCTAAAACACTCTCCCGAACAGTGAGCGTTACTAGGACAGTCAAATGTTACCAGCATCTGCAGGGAAGTGTAGCTGTGCAGAGATTACGCACTAATGTAAGCTTACCCTGAGGCGCTCTGTTTACACTCTTCATGGTCTAGAGGGAACATCACCAAATGCTTATAAATAAATATGAAGTGGATCTGTTTTTCCAATATTGCTTTACCAATTGAGCATATGAACTCACTTAATTAGCCTGCATCAGGACTACTGTAATGCTTGGATGGAGCAGGGAGCACCTGAGCAGTGTTCCTGGACGCAAGAGCCTGTCTCTTCTACAGGTCTAAAAGCAGTGCAGTCAAGGTTTCCAGGATCCTGGGGAGAAGGCATGCCTTTGTTCACTCTCATCTTCCTTCCTCTTCACTTCCCAGTAAAACCAAATTAGAGATGGACATCTAGCTTGCACTTGCACTGTGCTCTTCCAGTGTGAAACAGTCCCAGATTCACTGCTATGTTGGGCAGAAGGGGGAAAAACTATGAGCTTTCCCAGGTAACCCCTGAAAAAAAAGGGTGGGACACACATGTGCCAAAACAGTGCTGCTGGCTTTACTCTTTCTTTATGGGCTTTCCAAGTTAAGCTGTGTGTCTATGACTTCCAGCACCCCTCCTCTCCCAAATGCACCTGTCTTAAGGCAGACTTTTTCATCTCCCATACCTTAGACTTCTATGTGTGGGGTTTTTTTAAATCATAGGCATGTAGGAGATGGGAAGAGGCAGGTGACATGAGGCAGAATATTTTCTGTATTAGAAATAGGCACAGATAGGCTGTGCAGCTTTCTGAGCTTTAGTCCACAGTCAAAACGAAGCGGTGGTAGGTCATTCTCGCTCAAGCCTCAGGAGTCTTGGCTCATCAATATTTATGAAGCTCTTAGGCTAAAGACTGTATAAATGAGTAAGTTCTGTTAAGTGTGGGCACAAAGCTGTGGGATAGCTTTCATGCTACCAAGCTGTAGTAGAGTGGGGATGTGAATGGTTTGCAGTAAATAGCTTTCCATCATGAAAGAGATCCTTGCAATAACTGTCTGTACAGATGCAAGCAGTTTGGCAGCAATTGTTCCAAACCAGGGGTTTGTTTCAAAAACCAAAGCAAAAATGATAGAGTAAATAATCTCCTATGTTATTATATTGCCTTAAATTTAGTTCCAGCAAAGGTATTTTTCTGCTGATGCAATGACACTGACTGCCTGTTTGTCAGATTATTTTGTGATACTTCTGTGATTCTGTGCTTGGGCCAACATGAGCTCTGTAAGGTTCCCAGGAGTCAAAGGCAAAAATAAACAGATTGAGCCTACAGAAGCTTCTAGACATGTTTTCAGAGACAGAATAAAACAGTTCTGGGCCAGTCTTCTGTCTATTGCTTCATCCTGTTCTGATGAGCTATACTGTGATGAGCTTATGTTTGAGGTGGGTCTCGTCTCCCCCAAGTCCCACAGCTCCCTTTCCTGTTACTTGCTGACTTTGATTCCTCATTTCAGGACCTCGATATGAGGAAACTTGTTTCACTCCCACCCGTTTGCTCATTCCCATGATTTGGTCTTCCTTCTGGAAGCACAGCTGGGAATGTTGTCATACACAGATTCTTAAGTTGCAAGGTTGTGGAATAACTGATGAGATGTATGTGGGGTTTTTTTTTGAAAAGTCAGGGCTGTGGTTCAGCCAGTGTCACAGCAGCGTCATGTGTTACGCTGTTGCTACCAGCTGGAAGTTCTCAAAAACAGCCTGTGTTGATTCTTCCTGGGCACACTTTGTTTCTTCAACCCTTGGCTTCAGATCTTTTTCAGATTTTTGAAGCCAGATCAAAGCAGTAGCACCAATGTTCCCTCATTCGCATTTTTGTGTTATTAGCTCTACATTTTTATTTATGGTAGTTGGCACCATTGTATTGTAGTGACTACCCTCCTGCCAGGGTCAGGACCAGTGCTTTCGAATTTGTACTCCTTCAAACAGGAGGGTATGAGCACCACTTCAGAGAGCATTTGGGCACTTTGCTTGATGGCTGTTCCTCTGCTCATTCTCTGTCAGAATATCTGCTGTGATGGTAACGCATGTGTCAAAGTCTGATGACTGTTCCCTCCATTTCAGTGGGTGCCTTGGAGAAAAAAGGCTGCGACTTTTGAATATGCAACACATTTAATATTCTGCTGGGATCATTTATGCTCAGCAAATCAGAAATCTTACAGTTTCCCTTGAAATGAGGAATAAGAGTCATAATTCTTTTCTGAATTCTGTCTAATGCCAGTGGAGCAGGGAAGATTTCTCTGAAGTGTGTTGCAGTTGCAACATCAGCAGTTCATCCAGCCCAGGGAGGATCCCCAGCTGGTACCGAGCTGCTCTGATGGCTCATGGCCCTTCACAGTCTGCTTTCCATGTCAAAGGAGATGAGGGGCCACCGCCCAAGTTTTTTCTCTGTGTTCTAACAATTCCCCAGTGTTGTGACCTGGATTTACCATGTGCATATTTTCAACACTATTCTCAGTGCTCTGCTAGCTTGTAATATGGTCAGAAATTACTGTCTCAAATGTTGTCTACTCTACTTTCAAATTTTTATGTATTTTAAAATGAATGTGTATCTGTGATTCATCTTGAGTTGTACTCATCTAGGGGAGTCACAGCAGCCTTACCTAACGGCATGAAATGTCTGCCAACTCTTCCCTCCCTTTTCTGGTAATTCCCTTCTCCTTTCTGCTGCTCAAGTCCTTCTTGGCTTTCTTCAGTTTCCTTATCCCTGCCTTAGAGAGTATCAGCTTGGAGAGATTATCTGCTGAAAGTCCCACAGGCTCTTTGTCTTCCCTGATGAATCATCTGTAAGATATCTCTCTTCATGTGGTTTCTCACCTTTCTTTCACAGAACAGGCAAGTCTCAAAACACTGTAAAAAGAAGAAGGCACAAGTCAGAGAGCATGTTTTTGCCTTCCCACATGGAGATGTTAAACAGTAAAAAGCTAAAGATCCAAAAGGAGATCTACCATGAGAGGGCAGACAAAAAACACCACATGGAATATACTTCTATAGTAAAAGAATTGCAATCTTTAATCTTTTTCTTTAGAGTACAACCTTTCTCTGAATGAAAAATAGCACTTTAAGAGGAGAATTAAGTTCATGTAAGGAGTATTTAACAAGGGCATTTATTAATTTTAATATTGTATTCTTGAGGTTTCAGTTGCACAGTCAGGAGGTGGTTGACCTTTAATCTTTAGAAATTATTTTTACCATCGTCTTAGTAGCTTTGACTGTCTTCTCATAGAACATTAAATGAGATGGCAAACATCTGTCACATCCCATTTCTCTCTGAGAAAAGACTAGTTTATGTGGCCTAGTGTGTTTCTATAGGGAAAAGCAAGCCAAAAACCGTATCATCTCATATGTGGAGATACAGGTGGGATTCACCGTAGTCATTCGCTCCCATGGGAGTTCATCCCACAGTCTCAGACCAGCCCCTCATAAAGCTTTCTCCTGCATGGAGACAATTCAGCCATGATGTAAAAAAATTCCAGGTAACCAGAGGGGCTGAACTGCTTACAGGCTTCATTCAGAAGTACATGGGTATATAGGTATGCTGAGCCCAGGGGACCACATACTCTGAAAATGAAGACCTTGGGCTGGATTCAGTGTTGTGTGGAAAGGCAGGTTAGAGACTGTAAGTTTCATTTCATTCAGTGACACAGGTTACCAGGAGAATATGTACTGCTACATTCTGTACTAGTTGGTTTCTCCCAGGCACTGGAGATTAATACCAGATCCATCCATCAAAATGGATGGTGGCAGGGACATTAACCTGTGAGGTCAGAACAGGACAATCTTTTAGCCAACTGGAAATATTAAAAAATATCATCCACAGGTGCTTTTATGGGATAGCCTTTATCCTTCAAGGAATCAAAAAAACCACTTCTGATTTACCTGCAAAAATATCAGTTGTAGGTAAAAGCAGTGTGGCTATGAACTCTTAAGATCTTTTCTTCTGCCCATCAGCACAAATTCCATCCTGCTTGATTTCAGCTTCACTCTATTAGTCTTTGTCCGTAAGCTGGTCTTATATGATTATTTTGTGATCTCAGTGATGGAGCTCTTTGTAGCAAAAGATTGTCATCTTCTACATATTATTGCTCCCAGTAGCTGAAACAGCTTCTCTTCTCTTCTCTTGATTTGTGATGCAAAGCTTTGAAAAGTGTGATTCACCCCAGCTATGTGAGATTTTGCTTATCCTCAGCTCCTTATGTTGAGACTAAGGTAACAGGTTCTGAAATATCTCCTGTCCTTATTAAAACACATGGTCATTTGTGAGAGCTGTGGATTTAACGGTACTTGAATAGTGTAAACAGTATTGTGGCTGTTCCAGTATCTGGCGTGCTTCGAGTTGGTAGTACAGGTCCAAGCTGTGTTAGATCAGCTGTTGTCTTGCTTAACTTAGTTTAGAACATGTTTCAGCACATTTGGTTCCATCCAGACTGTATTACAGTGCAGGCTGGATAGAAATTGTGTCTTGCACGAATGCTTGTGGCTTCCCTCTGTGGTTTCTTCTGCTCTCTTCCTTGACCTGTAGCATGAGGTGACCTAGCAGCATTTACTTACCCCAACTCATGTTTAACCACAGACCCTAAGTGCATGATGATTCAGAAAAAATTCCAGAAGGTAGCCTGACTAGTCCCTGTTTCGCTGCATTGTATGGGGAGTCCAGTGTAACAGGTGATCTGATTTTTCAATGTTCTACTGAACATATGTGCCAAAGCAGGTACCTAAGGCTGTCTTATGTGTTGCTGAAAGCAGTCTCAGGGTGGCTATTAACGTTGTCTGGAAGCTCCAAAATAAAGCAGTTGTTCTTTTCATACCAAATTATATGCTACTTCACTAGACTGCATATATAAAGGTCATCCAAGATTTAAAACATTGATACATTATGTTGATAACAATAATATTTTCCTTCAACTCTTACTGCACAATTCCATATGCTTTCTGAATCAATTGCGTGCTAGAATGTAATGAATTAAAGGCTGCAGCCTTCTCATTTATTTTCTTTGTACTATACCTTCTTCTCATATACAGCGCCCTTTATTCCAAAAGAATCATCCCTTGTCATTGTATGTACTTATAATCGTAAAGTTCCTCTACATTAGCAACTTCTCGAGTTTTGCGATGCCTATATTTTGGACATTTAAAAGGCAAGAGCTATATGGCAGTTTTGTGTGTTCATGTGTGTTAATGGTTTCATTGGTTCTGTGAGAAATAAGAACTACAATACATCGGAAGAGCAGTGTTGTCAACAGAGTAGCTGTAAGCTTCGCCATAGTGCACCTCTGCTGTGTCTTAGCTGTGCTATGAAGAAACCACTGTCATAGAAGAGCCTCTATTAAAAATGCTAGCCACTGTGGCAGTGGTGAGGATGGTTCTTTGGTATCAGCATTAACCTCTGAGGAAATAACTGACTCCAGCAGTTCACTGGGTATAAGTTATCTAGCAAATGTTAAATAAGAACAACTTCCAAACGATACTGAATCCAGACTTGATTCCATAATGAAATGATCCAAATGAGTTGTGACAACTGAAAGATCTGGCAGATGCGAGTGTCCCTGTGGAATTTCCCCAGATGTTAAAGTTTTCAACTTGAGTAGTAAAACAGAATAGCTCTTCTCTTTCTGAAATTTATTCATTATAGCTTTCTATTAATTGTTTGTATTAATTGATTATCCAGATCATCAACGAAGACGTTAGGTCTTCAGATACTATTGTAAATGGGGCCATAGCACCATAGGTGCTTACATGGTTTACTCTTTAGCTGACAACATTGGTTACAATTTGATCATCTGAAATTATGTTTCAGAGGAGAAAAGTTGATGTTTTCAAATGTGCAGATAATTGCAAGACTTTCTTGATCCAAAAAGACCAACCAGCCATTGCCAGTCTGAGGGGATTTCCTCAGTTTTATTTCCATGCTTTGATGTCTCAGCCATTTTGTATGGAAATTAGGCATACAATTTGTATATTGTATTCCTCAGCTTCACTTTTTCCCCCTTTGACAGATACATTTTCCTTGATGCTGTCAGAAATACAACATGACCTGGATGACCAGTCACGGAGATCTGGCATATTGACACTGACAATTGTTCAAACAAACTCTCAATAAATAACTTACACTACCCAACAAAACTATAACCATTAGTTTGCTCCCTTCTTGCTAGAATTAGCATGTTCTCTGTGTGTAGGCTAACAACAGAGTCTAAGCTTTCATCTCTTTAGCTTTATTTTTGTATTTGTGTGAGGCAAAAAGCAAACACCAGCATGCAGGTGTTGGGGTTTTTTCACACATAAATATATTCCTAGGGGTTTTTTTGCATCAATTTTGATTTCATAAAAATCAAGTTCGCTTTCTTGAACACAAAGTGTGTGTTTATCATCTCCAGTTCATTAAGAGTTCATGTGAACTAAGAAATATTCATGGTAATTCTGAGAATTCCAGTGAAATCTTATGAAATAGATTCTTTTTTCAAAGGGATAAGAAATGCAATAAAAGCCAGTGTAGCACTAACCAAGAATTACTTGTCTTAAAGCCAGAAAGAAGGACTAATCAGAAAACTTGACTGAAAAATATTTCAGGTTTTTTCTGAGACTAATGTTGCATTTTTGTTTTCATCTTGAGGAAAGAACTCTGCTGTCACTCTGGTTTGTAACTTGAGTTTTCCTTGTCCCTAGTGCCAGGACCAAATTCCTCTAGTGACAATGGCATCAGCTTTGCCATGATGATGATGGCCTGGGTGATGATTGCACTTGTCTTGTTCCTACTGAGGCCTAGTAATCTGAGAGGATCCAACACAGCCGGGAAGCCAACCAGCCCCCATAATGTAAGTGCGTCTTAAAGTGCCCTGCAGAGAGACTTTACAATAGTTTAAATGTATTTGGTTTAAATACAGACTATCTTACAGTCATTTTTTCCTTACATATTTTTTTCCCATATTTTCTTGAAACAATTAAAATGAGTAAAACCCAAGTGAAAGCAGAATCATGAAGGCCAACTGTGGGGCCTGCCATGGGATGGAACAAGGGTGGGTGACTGAGTGTGGGCCATAATGTCCACTAGACACTGGCTGTCCCTGGTTGGAACTGCCTCCTGCCTTCTTATGTACAAGGGGAAGACCACAGCTTTATGAGAAGTCAGTCAACAAAATTACAGCATGAAACTGGGAAGGTGATCTTTGTCCTAGATGTGGGATCATGGGAAAATCCCTGTCAATACAGGAAATGGTATTGTTCTTTCATGCCTATTTACTCTGAATATTGAAAGTGGTATTGAAAGATCTTGAAAGAAAGCATAATTTAACTCTTCTGTGTTCTTTTATTGCTAAATCCTCTTATGTGAAGCACTGTTTCTAATCCTATATGTGGGGGTTTTTTCTTTCTTTTCCTTCTTCCTTCCCGCTAGGGACAAGAACCACCAGCCCCACCAGTGGACTAGAGCGTTCAGTATTGGAAAAGTTCAGCAGCTAAAACCTTGCACGACCAAATGAGTGAAGTGACCAGATTACTCCTAAACCCCATTAAATACTTGTTTTCTTTTCTCATTTATATAGAGCAGAATTGTCATCCAGCAGTTATCTTCATGAACTGCTTTTAGCGACTTCAATTTTAAGTTAATTTTTGCTTTGTATGTTATTACAATTCCTAGCAGATTGTAATTTGAATAATGATAAGGCGTTGCAGAGGTTTTTTGGTTGTTACCATTACTGTGGACATTCCACTCAGTCTCTTTCTGTTACAATGATCTTAATTTCTTTGCCGTGATTTCTGATATGCATTGAAAGAAAAAGAAAACCCCTGTGCATCTGTAATAATGGAAGGTTACTGACCTTTCTTCAGATGAATCCATATTTTTTCTCCAGTATGCTTTTGAGAGTTATATTATGGTTGCAACTATTAGCTTAGTTATGTGGTGAAAAAATTGAAATTATTTTATATTTGCCCTGGGTTCAGAGCAGCTTTTAGTCTGGTCTTTGGACCACTAACATAGTTTTCAGGGTTGTTGGCAAAAGCACGGATTGTCCACTAGAATTATACTATGTGTGGGTGTGTATATGCAAAGAAGTGAATGTGATAATTGCCACTGTCAAAGCTTTGACATACATGTTGGGAACTTTACACAAAAGATTATACCACCAAAAAAGAAATTAATTTAATCTTGTTCACTAATAGATTATATATCTTATTCAATATATTGACAAAAAAAAAGTATTCCAAAAAGCAGATTTGCTTACTTACAGACTTCATGAAAAGAGAAATTTAGTGAGAAGAACTTGGTAGAATTTTCTGTCCTGGTATAGTCTTTTAATAATCAGTATCTTAACAAGTTTTTAGCCATGATGTAATGTATATTGGACAGGATGAAATCATACCAAGGGGTCACCGAGGTCACCAGCTTTTAGTATACAACATTTTCCGGATATTCAGGTTTTTTCACCTGTATCTTATCTGCAATTCTTAACATTTCATCCTTATCTACTGGTTGTAATTGTAGAATAACAAACTTGCAGGTGACTACATATGGCATGTTTTTTCCCTCTAATATCTGTGTGTGTGTGGTGTGTTTACGTCCGCGTATGTGTGGCTGTGCACGTACCTGTGCACATCTCCCATTGCAGCAAATGGGATGACTTTTTTATGTACATTAATTTAAGAACATTTTAAAGATGTACAGAAAAGTGACACTGTATATTTTTCTTGATCAATTTGAAAAATTCATGAGAATAATGTAAAGAACATTTTCATGTTACCAACATGAAGCTTCTTTCCGTAAAGGTCAGTGGAACAGACATATGGGAATTCAAAGCCTTATTCCACAAACCTTTATTTCATGAGGACTTTAGCTACGGAGCTGAAGGGACTGTTAAGATGCAGAAAGGTTTGTATTAACAGGCTGTAACAAAAATCGCATGTCAGATCCCATGGTTGACAGATGCAGGGTTTTCCTCCTCAGGGTAAATGGCAGGCCAGCTAAGCCTCCTTGTAAAGGTACTGCATAGACCTGAAGAAAGGCTTCTGTAATTTGATGTAATTGCCCTTTGAATTTCTGTGGAATAGTGTGCTCCCAAGCATAAGAGCATGTGTAAAAAAAAAAAAGAATTTTAAAAAATGAAGAAGATTGGGCCAGGTGCTCTCAGTGACATCAGTGCAGTGCCATGTAAAGCAATGGAGCTGCAGCAGAGAAGCTGAGAGAATTTGTCCTATTATGCCTAACGGTGTACAGGCCACAAACACTGTGTGAAGATGTCACTGGGACAAGCAATCTGACTGTGCTTGCTTTTTGCCTTCCGTGTACATTTACATTTGGGATGCTGTTTTGAACAGAACAAGTAATAATTTTGTTGAACCAACAAAATATATAATCTCCTACACTAACCTTTTCTCCAGGAATTTTTGGCCAGAATTCTTCACTATCAGATGCATAAAATAGGGTTGCAGTTGATTAAAACGCCAACTGAAACAGGCTTCATTTCTGACAGAGCATCACTCCTCATCCTCTTGGAAGTCGGTGAGATTTACAGCAGATGCTCCTCACTTGTGAGGATCAGTCTCGCTTTACTTCAATGTCCGTGTATATATTTATAAAACTCACCATGTGCACCCAGCTCTAACAGTCTTGGCAAATGAACAGAGTTCAGAGTAATGTTGTGTTTTACATTTAAATGAACTGTCTTTGCTTGAAATTCCTCAAAGTAATTGTCCCAGTGATTTTATACACGTATGCTTTCCTCATGTAAATTGCTATTTTAAATTTTCTATGTAAAAGAAAAAAACATTGGAAATATTTTATTTTAAAATGTTTTACTAAAGAGCCAGGCCACTATCCCATGTCAAAATGTATGCCTTTTAAATTCAGATACTGTCTCCAAGATACAACCTTCAGATCACCACTCTTAATTAAAATAAAAGTAAATAATCGTAGGACTGTATTTTGCCACTCTTATTCATGTTAAATAGTGCCTTACTCATCAAGTAGTTGCACTGGTCTGTGGGACTACTCTGAGATAATGTACTAGTAGCAGCTTTAGTAAGGGTGGCAGAAATCTGGCCTTTAGTGATGTAGTTTGCGATTAAATAATTGCATCATGGTTACAGATGTTTATGGTAAATTTTGAGAAGTGTGGAAGAGATTGGTGGTATGTGAAGCTTCAGGATATGATTAATTCTGTGATGAGGGTTTTAAGCTCGGTTAGTGAGAGACACACGTTGTAGCAATTGGGAAATATGGAGGGAAGTTTACAATTATACCTTAGCTTAGAACTTTGTTAAAACAATAGTATTTTTAGAATCTGCTTAATACAATTACTATACTCTGAAATGAGAAATCGTATGTATTCATGTATTGTCTGCAGATCACTTAGCCTTGTAACGTTCATGATTGAAAAAGGAAGAGTGATGATGTGATGTACCTAATGTAAATCAGTGGTTTAAAATGTCTGAATTATGCCAAACAAAAAATCATCTGTGCCATTTGCGGTTTCCTGGTAATCTTTTACTGAGTACTTGGATTGGGATAAAGGGCTTGTACTATGCACTTTTTATTGACTTAACAAAATAAATAGCAATCGTTAGTAACCTTTTGGTTTTGTCTGTTAGTCTTTGTATAAGATGTAGGACTGCACCAACCTATCCATTTCTAAGGTAATTTGAAATCATCTAAAAATAAGTGTCAGTAAAAATAGCATGTCATCTGTGTAACTTTTAAAATGTAAATTCTAACTTTTCTAAAGGACACTTGCCTTCTGTATGTATCTCAAGCAAGTCAGAAAAAATTATAAGTGGTTTCCAAGGTTTAAGATACTTTGATGAGCAACATAGACCTCTCTGCCTTTTGCTCTTCAAAGTAGTTATGCAACCTAGGAAGTTAGAAATACTACAGTAAGAAGAGTCATGACAGAGGCCAAATATGTAAATTATGTTACTTCATTTTAGATCAAATCCTCCTGTTTTGGGATACGCAGTCTATTTTCTAGTCCCAGTTCTTGGCAGCATTGGACCCAGAGCTTCTCTGAGAAAGGAAGACACTCCAGTAGATCCAAGGCAGCATGTAGAAGTAATACAGACTCGCTGCTTCCTCACTGTTCCATGGAGCGCAGCACTCTTCTTCCTCCAGCAGCAGAGCACAAAATGCCGCACACTGCCTTGGCAGCAGCTCAGATCCCATGTTAGGGACTCCTGTGTTAATCCAAGGGAAAAAAGGAAAACACTAGGGGAGCATTGAAGTTTAAAATAATATACAGCTATCCAGAGATAGTGGTAATAAATACCAGAGAAGCAGAAACAAAATCTGAAGTTATTTTTAATAATTGTAATAATTATCATAATTATAATAATTATATTTATAACAAATGCTTTAGGCATTTGAGTCAATTTAGAAACTGTCCAATCTTAATCAGAAATCATTAATGTGTGCTCACCAAGATTTACCCTTTTACTCAAACATGAGGCTATAAATAATACCTAAAACAAAAGCTAAACTTTATGTGTGAGTACACTTGTTAAAACTTTTGTGAAGGATGCACATGCCTATTATGAAAAGTGATGCAGAAAGGAAATTACCTCATATTTAAATTAACTGTGTTGAATGGATCTGCATGAGGCCTGGCTGTTCGAGACCACCAGGTAAGTGGAGATTACTCTGCCCCGAAGTCTGAAAAAAAAAATTGTATCCTATCTAGGATGTTTGGGAGAAATAGATCAAATCATTGCAGCAAAGTGTTCCATGAACAAGAAGTGGGTTCCTTGCGAAAATGGACAACTTACATTCTTTTCTCCTACTACACTTAACTTGTTCAGTACTAGCCAACAGCCTGCGGTGCAATTCAGTGCAAAGATGTGGACCTTGGGGTGGGGGAAGACACTGACTGTCCCATGGTGAACCACATCCTCACTTGTAAAACAGCACATCTCTGTTGGCTTCCAGGGAGCTACACTCATCGACATCAGCTGAAGGTTTGTCTCTTTTCATACAAGAAGAATAACTGAACCTGTGTTACTTGGTCTTGTATCAAAATTATTGCCAACTCTCATAGCAGGCACTTCATAATTAAAATACAATAACTAGAAGAACCTGGCTTCCACATTACCTTTTTAACATCCACGGATAAGAGTGTGGGTCAAAGAGGGTGTCAATAAATATTAACTCATCATATATATCCAGCTTTTTAAAGGTTTCTCTCTTCTTGCTTGCATGGAAGGTGATATTATAAAATATTTTATATGAAGTTAACTGAAAACACAGCAGTCATTTCTAATCAAGGATCACAAGTAGCAAGCTGTAAAAAAAGTCTTTTGCATTTAAGTGTTTTGTTACTACGTCCTCCCAGTTATAAATGATGAAATAGAGGAATAATTTCTGTAACTATGTAGTTTTCAGACTTATACCTGTTTTAAAATTCTTGAAGGTTATTAATTTCTTCTGATGCAAAAAAAAAATATTCTTAAAATGTAAGAGAAGATACTAGAGCTAAGAAAATACATTTCTTAAGCAGACCAACAAAAAAGCCCCACCACTGTACAACATCCTGAAAGTCACGGTTACTGCTTCGGTATAAAAAGTCAATCTTAGAAAAGTAGTAGGAGCTCAGTTTAGAGCAGAACTTGTAGATGAAATGATAAACTGAATATGATTAGCAAGAAAATGATCCACAGAAGCCCCCACAGAACTGGACACTATACCAAGCTCTGCATGTAACCCATCAAAATCTGCTTTGTGGTTGTGGCGATGGCGAGTAAAAATCCAGTTTTGCCAGTTCTCCTAGTTATTTCACACAGCCTTGTTTTCCATCCTCAGTTTCATACAGATGAAATACAAAATCCAAATAAACATTTTTCCCACTTCATCAAATATTAGCTTGCAGTTTGGGTCGCAGGTGCATCTTGGTTCTGACACCTGCTCTGGCTGTATGCTTCTGTTGGGCTTCAGTATGTAGAGGGGAGAGATTACGCCAAATTTGCTTTTAGCTATTCTGTAACAGTGGAGCAAATCTTCACCTTATTTTATGTGAACATGTGTTAAGGCTATGGGACAACTCAGCTGAGTAAACCCTTCAAAGAAGTCATGGTACAAGATGATTTCTCTCTGATGGGGGTGTGATGAAAAGCAGTACCTTATCTGGCTGTTCTTGTTTCCATTGCGTCAGTTTTAGCATTTAAGGCTTCCTTATTGTTGTATTGAAATGGCTGTTAGGCCTGAAATGGCTCTCCTCTTGGGAGATTTAGTATGTCCCACGTGCAGAAAAGCAATACTGCTGCCCACAGCACTGCTTCTGAAGGAACAGCTTTGATGTCTGGTGTAGTGTGTGTAGTTTCCAGAACATCAGAAGGGGAAAAAAAAGGTATTTACAAAACAACAGATAAGGCCATCAAATGTAATCGTGCCTGGGAGGAAGTGTGAACAATTTCTGTCTATACTGAGAGATTTGAATAATCTAATTAGAGGAAGGTCATATCCTGGAAAACAAAACATTGTTGTGCAGGAACTAGAACAAGAGGGTTTGAGAGGACATTCTCGTCAGAGTTTTCAGGGTGGCCTTCCTTTGATTTTTAAATGTTGTTTTAATCCTGCATGGATTTTGGTTTTTATTTATATTGCAATATTGTCCATGAGTCCAGCTGAAATTATTGTCCAGATGTTCTGGGCCCTATACAAAAAGGCACATTGACCCTGACCAAAAGCTCACTGCATTTTGGGACAAATTTTAATAATTGCATTTTGGGGTGCAGGTTGTCACTAACAAAAATATTCTATGAGATTAATCATAAGCTGTTCAGGCAAAGTCTGACCACACAGCAAAGTCGAAGTTCTGTTGAGCCGGAGAGATGGAGGTGAGGAGAGGGCATAAGCTGGGACATGCCAGGCAGAAAATGTCTCTCATAACAACTTGCAACAGTGGCTCTGCAGAGTTAACTGTTATGCTTGGCTCTGAGCACACGGAGGTCGGACACTCGGCTGCCTGCGTCCAACACTGGTGTGTGGCTTGCTTTGCGCAGCTGTTGGAGCCTTTGTCAGAGGAACACGCATGCCCAGTCCCACATGTCCCCGTGTAATCTCTTTAGCTGCATCTCCTTCCTTCCTCCTACCATTGTAAAATACAAAGCATGGGTTGAAATACTGATCCCAGTGGTCTGCAGGCAAGTCTTCTGGGCACTTCTGTGCCTCAGCCTGGGACTGCGGCCAAGTAGCTCTGATTTACCTGTTACACGCAGGGTTGCCTCCTGATTGTGCTGTGTCAAGAGGTAAAGAGAATCTTGACAGACAACAGTGGTTGCTGAATCTGTGTCAGATATCAGTGTCTCAAACTGATTACACAAATACAGATGCTTTTAATTAATGATCAGCTAAATGTGGTGGGGGATTACTCTGACATTAAACACTCCCTAGATATGATACAAAACATCTTTTATATCCAGGGTTGCTTGCTCGCTTTTCCTCTCACCTCTAACATCAGGATGCCAGCCAGGAGATTATGCAGTCATGCACTCATTTGCTCTTTTCTTCTCTTCCCTTCCCCTCATCCCCCAAATCCTTAATAAATCATGATTTCTCCCTCGCATAGCGAACAGCTTGTACACAAGAGGTGAAGAGTGCCCCCTCCACCCACCTTTGGCATTCAGAGCGCCCTTCGCTAAGTGGTTTCTGGAAAGGCGGAGATAAGGCCTTGAGCCCGCTCCCCAGTTTTCCATATAGAGAGAACGTAGGGTCCCATCTTACATTGGTACATGCTCTAGAATTGAGCTGTTATATTAAAAAGACATTACTACTTTTCTTGGCCAAGCTTTTTGAATGAAGCCGTCTTAAATCTTTGGATTGCACACCACTTGATCCTGCTGGTGTTAGCCTTTGCCTGAGCACACATTAAGAGTCAGGTCTGTGAGAGCATATAGCAAAGGGATTGCTCATTTTCAGGATCAGATCAAGATTAGATATGAGGCAGGCAAGGGAACTGCTCAGGCCAGATTAGACTGAGGCAGAAAACGCACCTTTAGGTACCTACAGAAATGTATTGTCAAAACTTGAGTATCTTTTGATTTTATATACCCTTTGGAGTCCATCCCCTAAGACTAGATTATTGACTAGGTTATTAACTCTCCTGTGTGTATCTGTACCCTAAAATTTACAAATATCTCTAGAAATGCCTATTCTCCTCAAGGAGGTGTATATGAATTATGATAACCACCTTTCTTGGACATGGATGCTTCCATGAATTTCAGTTCAGGCTGTTTAATATCAGGGTCTGAAAAGATTATCTCCTAGCAGGATGTGTAAGTGAGCAGCGTTCTTGAAAGTATTGATTACTTACAGGTAAATTATTATGCAAATTACAATCTTTAAAATCCTGGATGAATGGAAGAATGACTCATCAGTCCTATTAGTATCTCTTTCAATTTTCATTCCAAAGTAACACACATGGGAACTTACCTGAAAAAAATGAACACTGAGATGAACCCCACAGTGAGACTTCTGACCCAGGCTGCAATGCATGGAACTTAGTCTGGAGAGTGGCAGTCCTTCACTGGTGCTGTTGTTTAACTGAATGGACACCCTGCTAAGACAACTTTCAGCAACCAGCGAAAGGAGCATGTTAGTTAAAATCTCGAATAATATACACATTAAACTCATAAATTATAAAGCCAAACTGGACTACTATGAACATCTGTTTTGACATCCATAGGATTTGTATTAATTATTTTTTGTACTAGAAAATATCTTTCAGAAAAACTTTTTAGAGATGGACCATCTCTGAATGATTTCAGTGGTTATTAATCTTCACTATTAGCAAACGTCTGTCTTGACTCTGAATTTGTCAACCTTCAATTTATACACATTATGTTTTGCTAATTTGAAGGAAGGATTATCAAATTCCTGTTCCTGCAAGAAACTTTTCCCCTCCCAGCAGTGCGCTAACCACCAGGGTGTAGGCTACAGGGAAACAAAAGCAGCCCTCGTCATCCTTTCTGGGGAAGTTGTGCTGTTCTGCAAGAGGCAATTCAAGAGCTACATCCCAGGCAGGGGCTGTGACAGTGCAGTCTATCAGTGAAAGCTCTTTGCTAAGAGAAAAGAGACAGGGGCCTATTGTCCACTTCCAGGACTGTTCAGACATTTGAAACAGCTCTCAAATCTTAGACTACAACCCAGACCTTCCTCCTCCCAGGAAAGGGCCACGATTACCAGACCGAAAAAATATTGCAACACTTACCATACCAAGACCCTTTGGGCACCACGTAAAGGTGTGAAGTGGATTTGGCCTTGCCAAGAGAGCAACAGGCACATAGGGGAGCAGATGAAGTTCCTAGTAGTACAATTGTATCTGCATTTATGGCTATTCTGAGACCTAAAGAGATAGGCAGGGGTTTTGAAGATGGTGGTGTAGATAAGACTGACTCAGTAGTGACGGTTCACCGAAGTTCTACTTGCTTTGCCTAGGCTTCCCTGGAAAAAAGGATGTGTTCAAAATTAAGACATCTGTGCAAATTAGCAACAAGACAAGGCATTGCTTGTTTTCACTTCAGGATAAACATGGTGAACCCTGCACCTTCAACAGGCAGTTCTTTGGCTAACCGCACTGACTCTGCTAGGATCCCACATGGGGACTGCAAACTTCAGTAGGCTCTTTCAGCAGAAACACACATATTTTACAATACCATTTCTAAAGGACCAGTGAGTTACAGTATGTACTCACTTAAGTGGGCACAGATTCTTCTAGGAAAAGATCAGATCCCCCAGGGTAAAAGAGAAACAGAGTAAAATATAAAACAGGATCAATTATTCCAGTCTATTTTGTATATACTTTTAACATCTATGGACAAAAACACCATATAAGAACAAGGCAATACTTGATTTGTATCATTAACAAGGACAAATATATATATTATCCACCTAATTTGGCAACATTTAACATAGAAATTGTACTCTGTTGACAGCATAAATTACTTCGGTATTGCAGATGCAGCAAAAAACCCCACAGCTTCTAGGAGGTGCAGTAAACATGAATGCAAGAGAGGAGAAAAGGCAGCAGATTTCTCATAATCTTTCAGCTCCCAAAGTCAGATGAGGTATACTAAGAACATGTCACATTTATACAAAAGGAAGAGTAGTATCTGAGAACTTTAATACAACTAGGCACGAGACCCCTGGGCAGTGTGCAGATCACAGGGGCAGGAAAGTGCAAGCTCGTAGTATTTCCTTACTCTGGCAACGTTTGCAACTCGGACTTTAAACACTGTATTTTACTGTTACCTACCCACGTTTCTATTCACATATCTCTCTTGAAACAGTACTACACTATGGGAGAGAGGGCAGTGAGCTTCTCATTTCCCAGTAAGCATAGCTAAAGGACCAAAAATGACTCACACGCGTATTTGACTACCAAAATTTCGTGCTCTTACAAAAGCAGCCTGAGGCGGGAGGGGGACGGCTCAGTACGGCACCCTGCCTGACGCCCTGACCCTGCCGGCGGCACCCGACTGCCCTGGGAGCCCAGGCCTGGTGCACCGCACCAGAGCTGCCGGGAGTAGCAGCAGCGTTTGCGGTGGCGCCCGGAGGAGCTCACGCTCCCCGCTGCGACCTCCCGCCACCATCACCTCTGGGGACAAGGTAGCCTGGGGACACTTCCAGTGGCTCTCGGGGGGGCCAGGCTGCAGCCTAGGCCCCTCTCCCGGAAAGAGGTAGCGAGAACAGCCTCTGGTCCAGCCGCCGTGATGGAAAAAAACCAAAAAATAACCCCAGAATAAAGTCAGGGGAATGAGGTGTAAAAACCCGCAAATGGACACGTGGGGAAAAGGGCGTGGTCCCGCCTGAGGGCGCCCAGCGCCCCAAGAGGCACCGCTCTCCCTCCCTCAGGGCTGAGGGAAGCCACTGCGGCCGGCCACGCCCAGGCCCAGGCCCAGGCCCGAGGCCCGAGGCCAAACCGTGGGTACCCCAGCCGTGCCCGGGGCCCCTGCGGCCCCTCAGCCATCCCCGCGCTGCCGGGATCGGAGCCAGGCCTGGCCGCCTGAGGTGTCCCGCGCCCATTCGCCGGCGGCGCGGCGGGGCGGGGAGGCGGTGGGGCGGGCGGGCTCTGCGCCCGTCTCCGCCCCCGGGGGAAGGGAGGAGCTGGGGCCGGCCTCACTCGGCGTCCCCGGCATGAAACGGCCGCCTCAGCCCCGCGGCGGCCCTTTAAATAGACCGCTGCTGCTCTGCTCGTAGTGGAGCGTCGCCCTGAGCTCACCGAGAGCATCCTTGCTGCAGCCCTCTGGCTCATCCGCGGCGGGACAAGACAGGACCGCGCCCACCCCGGGTAAGTCTCCGGGCTGCGGCTTTGGGTCCTGTGTCCCGGTTCCCCCCTCCCCCGCCACCCTCCCTGGCGGCTCCCCGGCGCGGCGGCGGCCTTTCCCGCCAGCTGCCGCGCCCCAGAGCGCGGGGCGGGTTGCGGCCGGCGGGAACCATCCCGGGGGTGGCGGCGCCTTTCCCCTGAGGGGCTCCGGGGGTCGCGGCCTGGCGCGGCTCTGGCCGCCGTGGGGCTCCGCCCGGCCCTCCCCCAGCGCTCTCGGCTCATGCCCGTTATATCGCGGCGCCTCGGCCTGAGGGATGGTATCGAGCGCCCACGGAAAGCGCTTCCTCCGTGTTCCGTGTGTGCTGGCGGCCCCGGAGCGGGGCAGGCTCCAAAGCCTCCCCGGGCGGGAGGGGGCAGCTGCAGTTCGTCTCAAGACATTAGCTGTAAAAAAATGTTTCCTCTCTGTGGCAGCATAATAAAATCTCAGATCGCTAATTCTCTTTTATTTCCTTGAGTTGTTGGCCAGTATATTCATTAGTAACTCCTGATTCTCTTTTATTCTCCTTTCTCCTCCCCTTCCTCTTACTAGAGCAATCATGTTTGAAATTAAGAAGATTTGCTGCATTGGTGCTGGTTATGTTGGTGGGCCAACCTGCAGCGTTATCGCACAGATGTGCCCCAATATCAAAGTTACTGTTGTGGATGTCAATGAGGCCAGAATCAATGCCTGGAATTCAGATACACTCCCAATCTATGAGGTAAGTGTGTCTCGCTGTTGTCTCTTCTTCCAGCTGGTGTTGCGTTTGTTTCCCTCCCACCACATGGCGTTCACACATGGACTGCTTCTGAAGCTTGATACGTATAGTGCAGTGGTGTCCTTCAAAAAGAGTATCCTGGAGCAGCTGCTTGTCACTGCTGCTCATTAAACCAGATTTTTAAAATACCTACCTGCACTAGACACATTCAGTTATTTAAGAATTGCGTATGAAGGGCCTAGTAAGGAAAAATGTAACTGCATGTATATTGAATTGTGCTAAATCATGCTGACTTTCTTTTGGGACCCAATTTAGTCAGAACATAGTCCTGTTACTCAGTTATAGATATTATCTGCTGTGTTGTAGCATAGTATGAATGTGTAATACCGGGTGGTAAACCTTATTCCCATTATGAATACTGCCAAAATCCAATCCATGCTGCCCATCTTAACCATGTTGTAAGAGGGGGACGGTCATAATCATGATTCACTTGTACGATAAACCTCCAGTCTGGCTTGGGAAGACTAAACCAGAAAAAAAAATGCTTTTAAATGTATCACACTGTCACTCCTTCATTACAGAATGACTTTAATTTGAAGATATATAAAGCATTTTTCTGTTTTGCTTCTCTTAGCACTTGTTATTTTTCACTCTTTTTCACCCATAAAAAAGTCTCTTTCTATCCTTCATTCTTTCAGGAGATAGTGTTTAATAGGTTTGAGTTCTTTAATAGGAGTGAAAAATTGTCTTTACTTTGTTCTCGAAAACAAGGCATGTTGCGTGGTACTAACAGTTACTTTTTTGCTAGAAGTAGTCTTCTGAATCCTGTCTGCCGTACCGCTAATACACATTTCTTCCCCCTCTTAAAACCAAACCTATGCTGTTACTCTTCAACCAAAGATTAATAGACCTCCTTTGTCATACGTATTCAAGGGGAAATACGTATAATGCTCAGATTAGCAGGTGAGACATGAACAAAGATCATGAAAGCAAGTACTTTGTTTTCCATAAACACTTAGACTGAATGAGTTAAAGTAGAGATAGTCTTGGCATGTGTGTGGGTTTTTTTTTTTTTTAAATCACATCTGCTTCCTGGAATGGTGTCCCTTACTTACAAAGAATGTACAAAAACTGCCAAGAATTAGTTCAGACAGTTCTAAAATTGAGTCATTGCACAGTGAGGTTTTGAGGTTTTTTGTTGTTGTTTTGGGTTTTTTCTCTCCAGTGTCAGAAACTGTCTGGGGGGCTGCCTTTCTATTTACATCCCAGTAAGACTGTAGTTGGAACACTTTGATGGGTTGTAACACACACTATTCTGCTTGTGCTGACCTTTTATTTTCCTTTTCAGGAGGTATTTACTATAAAGTGAGACAGCAAAAATGCCTTGCATAAGAAAGCTTCAGCTTTGTTTTCCCCTCTCACCCCACAGTGAACCTTTGCCTTTCTGGCGCTTACTCAGATAGCTGGTGTCATGATAGGCATCTCTCAAGGTGGAGATTTCATTGCAGGTTACAGTGTATGACTTCATTTTTCAAACAAAAGTTAAGGCTTCTTTTATTTATGACAACTACATCTTAGTTAAATAACTTTGTGGACCATTTTAACATGGAGGATTGATCATGTACTCATGGCCTCCTGTTCCTCTCGTCTGTGTGGAGGTGTTAAGAGATGGGAAAGTGTTCTGGCATAGTATGTGTCTCTTGAAAGAGTCTCATCAAATTGTGCCCGTGATTTTTTTTTCACGCTGCAGATGTGGTGCTGTGATAAACTTAATCTGGCCCAAACATGAGTGGCTGTCAAAAGGAGTGGTCTTCATCTCCTGTGTGTCTCTGCTGCCTGCTTTTCACTGGATCTGGGCTTGCTAATTTGGTGGGAGACTTCTTTGTGGGGTTTTTCGTGTGCTGGATCAGGTTTAGATCCAATGTTGGGGAGAAGCAGAGGGGTTGGACAAGATGATCTCCAGAGGTTCCTTTCAACCCCTGCCATTCTGTGATTCTGTGTAGCTGAGGGAAAAGGAGAGTTGGGACCACCTCTTTTGTTTGCAGCCTTGGGAATATTGTAAGACTTCAGTTTGTGAGTCTACTTAATATCACTCTACAGGTATTTCTTTTGTTGTTGCTCTTGGTAATAGAATTGAGCATGGGAATAACTGGAGCCTAAAATCTGTTTGTGCAACAATTCAGTGTGGCCGAAAATTTTGAGACAGCATTTTGAGTGTTTTGAATAAGAAATGGCTTTGTTTTTCACTATGTAAATCTACAGAAGTTTATATCTGACAGACTAAAAACATTCCACACTGAGGAAAAAAGTCTTTCTGTGTCTGAAGTGATGGACATGCAGTTTACTGTTCTTTTAATTGCATTAACCTTAACTGCCTTTTTTTTGCCGCCTGCTTTTTTTCAGCCAGGGTTAAAAGAAGTGGTAGAGTCCTGTCGAGGAAGAAACCTCTTCTTTTCCACCAGTATTGATGATGCCATTAGAGAAGCTGATCTTGTATTTATTTCTGTAAGTTTAGGGGAGAAGGTGGTTGTGTGTACCTTTGATTTTTTTTGTTTGTGTTTTTTTTTTTTTTTTCTTAGCAAATCATTATGTTGCTCTTATGTTGGGAAGGGGCCTTTTTTTGTCATATAGATTGTTAGCAGTGTCATATCAATGTGTCAGTCTTTTCCTTGTCTTTCTGTGCTGTGGGAAAAGTGTTAAAGTAAGCTTTTTATTTTTATCTGTTTCTTAGAACCAGTAGAATGTTTGACAAATGAACAGGCTCTAAGTCAAAATGATAATGTTGATATTTAGTTTGGTTAGATATATGGGGTCTTAGAGAAGAATATAGTGATGATCTGCCACTGCAGTGCACTACTGAAATCTATGGTACTTTAATATTGATATAGTTCCTAGATAGGGATGCAAAGTCATATATTATTGGTTTACAAAGATGGCTTATTTCTAGAAGCTTTTAAAAACCAGTGTATTGATGGAAGAGGGGCTGGCTTCAATATTTTCTAGCTTTAATATCTCTTAAGCTGTTGACGCCACCAGGAAGAGGATCCAGTTAAACATAAACAGTGTGACCTTTTGTAATCTAGAAGGCTGTTCCTAATGCAGAATCCAAAAAGAACGGATTGCTATTCATCTTGATAGGCCACAGTTGAATTATTTTTGTTATGTAAGTCCCCTTTTCTTGAGAGCTTATATTTGTTAGGGCACCTCAGTACAGAGCTCTCTTTCTGATAGTATTTTTCTCCATTCACTAAGTGTAAAATGAATGCTACTTGGTTGGATGACTGCCACTAATACAGCCCATATATTGCCACCTGTCCTTGGCTGAAAACATGCTGTTGTGGTTTACATGCTGTTGCCATTTCTTCTTTCAGCTTGTAATGAAAAGGACCCTCTGTATTAATCTAAATGACGTGTTTTCCCTCATGTTGCCTTTACTGTGTTCTTCAGTATAGCAGTTTTCAGCAGCTCTACACTTAAGTTTCACTGCAAAGTGGGTTTGAACTGTAACTGCCTCACTAGCTGCAAGATTCTGATAATGTGAATTTTCACACCACTAATGTGGGACAGGAATGAAAAGGTGACTGGCTGTGATCTTGAAGAAATCACTGGTGTTTCCAGAATAAAGACTAAGTTTCACTGAAGCCTGCAGAGCTGCTATGAATTGCTCTTGTTTCAGCTCTATTTGAACAGAGGCTAGTAAGCTTCATTTAGAAGATTAAATGGGTAACTAAGGAAAGCTAGTAGCCGTTCATCTGATACGGTAACAATAATTCTGGGGTAGAAGCAAACTGGACTCTGGGAAGGAAAGTGTCTGTCATTCGTAACAATTTAACTTCATTAGTACCTGTTGTGTTAAGAGACCTGTAACATTTCTTCCCCCTCCATATATTTGTAACTAGGTTAACACTCCGACAAAGACCTATGGGATGGGAAAAGGCCGAGCAGCTGATCTGAAATACATTGAAGCTTGTGCTAGGCGAATTGTACAAAATTCAAATGGCTATAAAATTGTCACTGAGAAAAGCACAGTTCCAGTACGTGCTGCAGAGAGCATTCGGCGGATCTTTGATGCTAATACTAAGCCTAACTTGGATTTGCAGGTAAGCGTAATCTTTGAGTTGTGTATTTAAAGACTGGTTGTTGCTTTTGGCTCCTAGCTGTTGTTCTTTATTTCTGTGCCTGTAGGTGCTGTCTAACCCTGAGTTTCTCGCAGAAGGAACAGCCATCAAGGACCTGAAGAATCCAGACAGAGTGCTTATTGGTGGAGATGATTCTCCAGAGGGACAGAAAGCTGTCCGCGCTCTTTGTGCTGTTTATGAGCACTGGGTGCCCAAAGAAAAAATCCTCACAACCAATACTTGGTCATCAGAACTTTCTAAACTGGTTAGTGTTACTCACTGCTCTCATCTGCAATGAGAAAAGGGTGTAAGGGAGGCCAAGTTGAGAAGCAGAAGTTCACTGACACTGAATGATGCAGCTAGGAAAGACAGATGAGGCTGGGAGGACCCAGTACATATGTCAAAGGACATTAATCTTTTCCAGTTATCTCAATTGTGCTAATAGATGATATCAACTTATCATTAAATCCTTTTCTCACTTTTACTGCTGTGTTGTTTATTACAAATTTACTCTAGTGCTGCAGAAACTGGTTACCACCATAAAACATTTCAAACTCTGCAAGCTAAGCATTATGCTAGTTTGCTTAGATCCCATTAACTGGCACTGATGTATTAAACTAGTTCTTACCATTTTGTATCTCAAGAGTTACATAGATATTAAAGTAATCCTTCCAGTAGTAACTCCATTCAGTCTGTGGGCATCTTGGTTTATGGAAGAATCAAGTTCTCTTTACTACGCTTTTTTTTATTCACAGGCAGCTAATGCTTTCCTTGCGCAAAGAATCAGCAGCATTAACTCAATCAGTGCTCTGTGTGAAGCTACAGGAGCAGATGTTGAAGAAGTAGCAAGAGCTATTGGAACAGACCAAAGAATTGGAAACAAGTTTCTCAAAGCCAGTGTTGGTAAACAAAAAAATCCTTTCTTTCTTTTAATTATGGCCTTCAGTTTAGTGGTTTAATAGATCTACTAGTAGTGTTTTGAAGTAAGTCATGCTGTACAAGACTTTAGAGTATCAAATCAATGTGTGGAAAATATTACTGTAGAGTACCAGCATAAATCAGGTTTTCTGGAAAATTTTCTGGGATTGAGGTTGCTCTAGACCCTGGCAATCTGAAACCCAAGAGTTCAGAGTGCATGACTCATCCTGCCTGGGACACTAGAAAGAAAAGTTACAACTTTATTTTTCTGAAGCATGACTGATGGTAGTGCTCTCCAGGATCTCTTCCCCACTGTAACTGCTGTAGTTCTGTTTGGGAGTTGCCAGTGGCCTGAGGAAGGGGATGCCTCTAGGTCAGAATGTGTGATGGCAACTTCTAATTTGTTGGATTAATTCAGTTGTTTATATTTACTAGAGTAAGATGTGATGAAGTGGTGATCAGTACAATAAACTCAAATTTACAGAACAAGACTATTGTCTATCTGTATGGCTACAGTCTTCATGCTAGAAAGTGTGACTTTAAAATTACCTTATTAAATATAACCTCTCATAGTCTATGCGAGAGAGAGAAGTAGATAGCAAATACATTACTAAAATTCCTATTAGGTTATTAGAATTCCTTCTGAAATTCCTTTGCTATATTTAGCATTGGTACAGTCTCACCTTGAATACTTTGTGCAGTTCTGGGCCCTACAACTTAAGCAGGATGTGAAGGTCCTTGAGTATGTACAGAGGAGGCAGCAAAACTTGTGGAAGGGCTGGAAGGCATGTCCTCTGAGGAGTAGTTAAGGACTTTGGGCTTGTCTAGTTTGGAGAAAAGGAGGCTGAGGGGTGACCTCATTGCTCTCTACAGCTTCCTGAGGAGGGGAAGTGGAGAGGGAGGTGTTGACCTCTTCTCCCTGGTATCCAGTGATAGGGCACATGGTAATGGTTCTAAGCTGCATTGGGGGAGGTTCAGACTGGACATTAGGAAGCATTTCTTTACTGAGAGGGTGGTCAAACACTGGAATAGACTTCCTAGAGAGGTGATCAATGTCTCATGCCTGTCACTGTTGAAGAGGCATTTGGACAATGCCCTTTACAACATGCTTTAACTTTTGGTCAGCCCGGGAGTGGTCAGGCAGTTGGACTGGATGATTATTTCAGTTGGAAGGGACCTACAACAGTCTATTCTACAATGTGTTGCTTCTGGGACTCTGCTGAGCAAAGTTCTAGGGGTCAAAGATCCCTCTATTGTCTCAGTTCTCCCTTAGCTGTGGTGATCTTTGGTTCTTGGCAATGGTTAGGTAACCATTTGGGGGTGGGGAGGAAAGAACCTAATCTTAACATAGTTGTTTTGAGAAATATTCATTTAAATCTCTAGGGAGGGAGAGCAAACCAAGGAGCTTGTCCACCCACTTGTAATAACAAAAAGTTAGGGGCTATCTTACCATATGTTTCCCTGAGACTGGGTTAATACTTGCATTGACTTCAGTGGGACCTGAAGCAGATTTTAGGGCTTCTGTAACTGAGAAAGTAAGTAGGTCCAGGAATTGGATTTTGAGAGATCCTTAAGGTTTTCATTTGCTAGCAGTGAAATACTGGGAAAAAAATACAATGCTGACTGTGCCAATGATTGCCAAAAACTACTTGATTCCAAAGACTGGGTTAGAATAGCACCTTAGTCACCTGTGAAATAACAATTTTCTCTTTCAGGGTTTGGAGGTAGCTGTTTTCAGAAGGATGTCCTGAATTTAGTGTACCTCTGTGAGGCACTGAACTTACCTGAAGTAGCCCGCTATTGGCAACAGGTACAAGTTGCTTGCTGATTTTGAGGGGGTGGTGTTTCTTGAGTATTCGGCTTTCAGGCATTGAGCTTCTGAGCATTGTTCACATATAATCTGTGTTTCAGCTTTAAAGTGCAGATACCTTAATGCTAATCACCTTTACATTTTAGGCCCCTCAGCCTAACACTGGTATTTGATACTTGTGGGTGCTTAGGATTTATTGGAGTGAATTAAGTTGTCTGGATCAAATGGATTGGGAAGTTGTCTAGAAGTAGCAGTAGAAAATATGAAGTACAAGCATGTCTGGACTCCTGTCTTCCTCTTGCACTTGGTTATCTCTGTCCACTTTGAATTCAGAGCTTATGATCTTTTCCTCAAGGTCTACTTCTACAGTTCCTCTTCTGAAAGAACTCAGCAGAACTTGCTGGCTTTTTTTAAATAAACATGGTTGATGCTTTTCCCTGATTAACACTAGGAATGGTTGGGAAAACATGGATGCTCTCAGGCATAGCACTAACACAGCGGTAACAGAATGCTCAGTTTGTACTAGCAAGAGTTTCCCTACTAATGGGAGAAGGCACCTCACCCCTTTTCCCAGTCCTGACTAAGAAAGCAGCTTTGACCTGTGTGGTATGGTCAGAAGAGCAGCTTTAGTTTATTGTCCTGATTTAGGCTGAGGTGATCAAGTACAAGGCTGCCTAGGAGATGCCCCAGAATACCAGGCACATGATTTGCCTGCCTTATTGGCAGCTTTCCTTTTCTACAATCTTCCTTTTGGCTAGCTTTTTTCCCCTCCTCACTTTTCTCCATCCCAGTACATGGCCAAATAAACAGCCTGCCCAAAATTACTTTTTCATCATTGGTCAGTTGTGCCACATCCATACTGAAGTCCAGTATTTCTTACACTGTTACCTAGGTCATTGTGGCCATGTGGTACTGGTGATGAGGTTATCTAGGCTCTGTTGGCTTTGCAAGGTTCTATTCCCTAAAAAGTCCCTAATACCCCCCTTTCAATTATTATCTGAAGCTTGGCTGGATCTCACTAAACTCCTCCATAACTGCTTGTAAAATTTAGTTATCCCTCAGTGCTGTGACTTGTATCGGCTTCATACATTATCTGTGATGTCCAATGGCTTTCTACATCCTGTTCAGATAGTTTAACCTCCAGCCAGGGGCTAGTCAGCAGCCTAGTTACATGCTTGCAACTCTAACTCTTATATCAACTGCTTGGCACAAGGAAGACATGGGGTTTATGCTGTCTCCTTCTGAAGAGGTTGAGATTGATGTGGTCCTCAAAAAGTGCACTTCCTTAGGATAGTCTAGCCCATGGTGGAGAGGCTTGCAATCCCATCAGTGAAGCTGAGACTAGTATTGCATGAACCTTGTGCAAGCATCTAGGAGAGGTTTGGTTCAGTGTAGGACTTGGATGCATTGGCATGGTAGGAAAGAGAAGGAGCCCTAGGTTCTGATATTTGCTTCATGAACTACTGCTTTTGCTTGGTATAAGATGTAAGCAGACAACAGGCAAACCCTGGAGCAGCAGGAGCTAACAATTTTCCCTATTCATCAGATTATTATTGAGGTACATGAATAGTCTTGAAAGAGACAAATTGGTTTGGCTCTGTCCTCTGAGATCACAAGGGTCCTTCTCAAAATGCAACCTACTTGGTATCTTGGCAACTCAAAGGCATAGGAACACTTACACTTTGCTCTGTGTGGTGGTGTGGTGTTTTTGTGTTGTTTTTTAATTTAACAAAAGCCTGAAAGGTTACATTGTTAAACAAACTAGTTTACAGTGCTTTTAATGCTCTTATGCTTTCTTATTCTGTTCTAAGAGCAACTCTCTGCAGTATTTCTATATGGCTTATTAAGCTGTGGACAAACCAGATAATAACAGCTTCTGCAGAGTTAGGATAAGGTAGAGTGCTGTGTTCATGTAGTGCAACCCCTTACCTGTACCTTCTGCTTCCTCAGAGCACTGCCATCTTGCAGAGGTCTGTCTACCCCAGCCTGCACTGGTCAAGTCATATAATACACGCACATGTGCACCTGTATAAGCAACTGTATGAACCCTTTGTGGCTTGAGCACTGCACTGTCACCAGCTTATCCCAGTGCATGCACATGGGAGACCTCAGACCAGTCTGAGGACAGGATGCAAATTCTGGAGGATGTGCTGATTAGAGCAGCCCTAGAATCCTAACTTTTATTTTATCTGGCCTTTGGACAGGACAGGGCTCTTTAATACTGAAATCTTCATTCCTTGAAAACGTATCTACAGAAAGAAATGTGTCCCTCTTACCTCATCAGCTGTTAACCTTTGTTCCCCATCACCACCCTGTTGAATTGCATAAATCTCACTGCCTTATTTCTTTTCCTCAAACAAATCTGGTTCACCAGTGTCCTTCTACTGTATAGTTTATACCTTATATATTAACAGCAGCAGCTGTTAATTCTTGATTTGGGTTGAAAGTCTCAAAACCAAGAGGGAAGTCTAGTTCTTTCCAGTCAATGTTGAACGTTAACTAGGTGGGGGAACCTACCTTTCTTATTCTACTAGTGATCCAGTGCCCTCTGTGTCTTAAGGGCTGGAGATCAAAGTATGAAGTGGGCTGGAGGAAAGTACAGGAACAGAGCGAGTGAACCCACTTTCATGTAATAATAAAAGTGAGGCACTTAAAAAATCTGGTTTAACCACACTAGTGTTATATATTGAAATCTGCTTGTGTTTCCTTACAGTACTTAAAGGGGGACTACAGGAAAGATGGGGGCAACCTCTTTAGCAAGGCCTGTTGTGACAGAACAAGGGGTAATGGTTTTAAACTAAAGGCAATTTAGACGATGTAAGGAAAAAATTTTTACTGTGAGGGTGGTGAAACACTGGAGCAGGTTGCCCAGAAAGGTGGTAGATGCCCCATCCCTAGAAACATTCAAGGTCAGGCTGGACAGGGCTCTGAGCAACCTGATCTAGTTGAAGGTGTCCCTGCTCACTGCAGGGGGGTTGGTTGACCTCTAAAGGTCCCTTCCACCCCAAACCATTCTATGATTAAAAAGGCTAAAAATGTTCTCACAGTTGTTATACATGGCATGTAAGGAAGTGTAGCTCTGGCAATGGGATGTCTGTGTGACATCAAGTACCCTAACACTGAAATTGCTTTCCATGTTTCTGCCCAGAATATAGTAAGCTGTAAGATTAAAAAAAAAAAAACAACAAACAAACAAACAAACAAAAAAAAAAACCAAAACAAAAAAACCCTAGGCTTTGAACCGGATAATACATGATAGTATGTGCATATATACATCTACAGTCACTGATTAAAATAGGATTTGTCTCAGAACTTGATAAATTAACTAAATTTATCTTTGGATTACTTATGATACTGAGTAAAAATACTTAGCTTTTCTCTTTTAAGCTTCTGTTAAACTTATGTGTGGGTAGCTTGGCTTGATTGTTAACAGAATCTGTTTATAGTTTAAAATAGCTCCCTTCTGTACCACCATGTTTTACATAATTTCAGGTAATAGACATGAATGATTATCAGAGGAGAAGATTTGCTTCCCGCATTATTGATAGCTTGTTCAATACTGTCGCTGATAAGAAGATTGCTATTTTAGGGTTTGCATTCAAAAAGGATACTGGGGACACAAGGTAAGAAAGTGAATTCAGTTCACTGACGTGGATTCCCTATGCTTGTCACCAGCTATGCAGCCAAACCCCCCAGTTGAATTACCTTAATAAAATAGGTCAGATATGGGACCCTTAATCTCTTGTGACTGAATTGGTTTGTTATAAGGATTAGTCTCTCTTAAATGGGTGAAACAAGTGATTCTTGACCTCTACCACATACCTGAATCATTCAGAAACTAGAGCAGGTAACTCTCTAGTCCTTATTAACTTGTGTAAGCAAAGATAGGTGTTTGACAGAGTCCTCCCGTTCTCCACAGCAAAGAATGAAAACACTTTTGCAACCAGTTCTAAATTGCTGTGTGAAGGCAAAGTTTCAGCTTTGTTTCCCAAAGGTGGTTAATTCTGTTTTCCTGTAAAGCTTAAACTTGATACAACTCTGTCCAACTGCAGTTTGTGGGGTAAGCTTGTAAGCTTGATGCCTTGTTAATTACTATCAGTAGGAGTCCTGGGGCTTAGTATCTCTCTCATGTGATTCAGCAAAAGATACGTAAACTTGTATTCGTATTACTGTCCTTGGTGTCCCTCAAGATTTCAAGTTTGCTGCTGGCATGGATTATCACTAAGATATTAAATGTAAAACTAGTATAAAAGCTCTGGCATTGCATATTATGACACTTGAAGACTTTCATTACTTAGAACATGCCGTCTAGTTCTTTGGTTGATTCAATTCCCTAGAGAGTCCTCCAGTATCTACATTAGCAAGTATTTAATGGATGAAGGGGCAAAGCTCCATATCTATGATCCTAAAGTACCTAAGGAACAAATCATCTTGGATCTCTCACATCCAGGTGTCTCCGAAGATAACCAAGGTAAGAATGCTCATGTAAAGCTTATTCTTTTCCCCTCTTCTTCCCTCCCCACCCTATTCTCAAAATGCACAAGGTCTGTTTAAATATTAGAAATTAATTTTCACACTTTCACCATGGTAATGATGCACTGTTGGCTACACTTATTAGAAGATTGTCATAGTTCAGAGGATTACTGTAACTCTTCCCCCTTTCCCTATAGCTCTGATATACAATGGTATAGAACTAGCATTTATGGACTTTTCTTTTGAGAAATAATAATTTGAATACATGCAAAGAACTTTCTCTCTGCATAATTACAAGAAAAAGAAGAATGCTTAAAGTAGGAGAGACTAGTATTGTTCTGTCAGCTCCTTTGTCTCCTGAGTCGTGTATTGCCTTAGTTCTTCCTTGCATATCTAAAGCAGGAATAAAGAAGTAATTCTGGAATTCAGTGTAGAGTATTCTCCCCTCCTCGTATCACTTCCAAATTAACTTGTTCCCTTAAATTCAAGAAGCCTTTAAAGTAATCATCTATGACTAGAAATTTCTTGGGGAGAAGCAGGGGGTATTTGGGATTTTTTTTTTCTTACTGGGAAGGGGGAGAGTGGAGATGATGGATGGATGAATGGGGGAGAAGGATAGATCTGGCTTCTAGAGGTAAAGAGAATAGAGAAAAATGAACTGTGATGAAGAAGAGTGAAGGGTGTACGTTGTTTGACGTGCCCTTGAGTTAGAGGGGGAGGTGAAGGTTGCCTCTAGGCAGCTGCTGAGGCAGTCAAATGATGAAGGCAGCCCCTAGTGAGCCCTGTGTATCTTCTCCAGTGTGAACTGAGTGATAAACAGGAACTGTCATGTGCTGCTCTGTACGGGGTGTGATCTTTGAGAGCTGGCATTTGAATGCTCCATAGTAACTTCTAATTCTAGAGGTGCTCTTGACTGTTTAAATCAAATTTGAATGCTTAACTTCAAACATCTAAGTGCTCTGACTATTCAGATGTCAGATACAAGCTGCTTTCATTTAAATAAGTGAAATCAAAGTGACAAATGTCTTGACAGAAAACATCTCTAGGTGAGTGACTTGAAACCCTTGTTTGTATAGGGCAAGGAAGGAGACTCATTTGCCAGGAGTGCACCAGATTTATTCTGCACACATCTTTAGCGTCGAACTTTATTTTACTTCTGTTACAGTGTCTCGGTTGGTCACTATCAGTAAAGATCCCTATGAAGCTTGTGATGGAGCTCACGCCCTTGTAATTTGCACCGAATGGGACATGTTTAAGGTGAAGGTTATCTTCAATTTCAACTAAAGAAAAAAAGAGGGAGTGTTTATGCTACTTACTTATTCTATCTGCTTTCATTGCCCTTTACAGGAGTTGGATTATGAACGTATTCATAAGAAGATGCTGAAGCCTGCATTTATCTTTGATGGTAGGAGAGTTCTAGATGATCTTCACAATGAGCTACAAGTCATTGGCTTCCAGGTAATCAGCTGGGTCATGCTGCTTCTTATGTTTATTTCCTTCTGCTCTCTTCCTTTTTGTTCTCTCTCGCTCTCCCTCTAATGACTGAGTAGCAAGGAGAAAAAAACATCTTCAGATAAGGATTTAAAACTAAATGCACCTGAACTTAAGTCTCATCACTAGTCTGTCTTCCTGCATTACGTTACTGTTTTCATAGACTGTTCTGTTAAAATCCAAGCTACATCAGACTATGCTATCAACATTCAGCAGTATCAGCATGCCTGGAAGCACTTCTAGCATAGTCAAATTCTGTCTAATACTAAAATCACCAAATCCCTGAATAATCTGATAGAAGCATCTTGGCCAGACAAAATTGGAACAACATCTATAAGCCAGATCAGATGCACATTTCATTCTGTGTACTCCTGAGTACTGTGATTACTTGCATAATGGCTATAGGCTTTCTCTCTTGATAGTTTTTCCCCTGCTTAAACGAAACATGGTTATTTATCCTGTTTGTGAACAGGCTTGTATAAATTGATTTAACCAGTCAGTTGAAGCTGTTATGGGCAAATATAGTACCTACAGTTCACATGACTGTTTAAACAACCCTTTTCAGAGTTAACTCAGATATCTGAGTTATATCAGAATATATATTAATATATCAGAATATATTAAATTACCTTTCAAATTCAAAATAGTTTAAGTATATTGTCTTTTGATGCTTTGCATCTGACTTGCACTACTGACTGAAGAGGAAAGCTACAGGTCTCCTTACTTACTGGGTGTCTGAACTGTTTTGCTAGTTGGTGTTTTGTCCTCTCCAAGCTCTGTCCTTAGTGATTTACACTTAGTCTGGCCTAGAAATCAGGGGGACCTGTCTCACTCTGAATTTTGTGGTACCTGGCTTTTGTCTGTGTTGGCTTAGTTAAATTCTTTCTCTATAGAGTTGGCTGCCTTTAGCCTTTGAGTTGTATTGTTTCAAAAACAACTCACTGCATTTAGGAGGGGGAAAAAGCTGCTTCTAATTTACTGGATATACATTTTTAGACAAAGGAGGCCGAAATCAAATTTTCTGAATACCCAGGAACACTTAATGATATTTGTACTGACAGTTCTATGGAAGCTGAGGCACGTGAATGTTCAAATTAGCAAGCTGCGGCTTTAAGTAGGCAAAGCAGGCACCTGTGAAAGGCTGTTTTTTTAAACATAAAAACAAAACAAAACTCTTTGGAACTCCAATCACAAACTGTCCCTGGGCACACTGTGCTTTGTGGCTTGTATTACTCTAGACTTCAGGAGATGTAGTCATGGTCTTGGATATAGCTTTTGGATTCCTCATAGGCTGACATGATGATGTTAGTTTGCCACACTCGCTTGTTAAATGTGTTTTCTCTTTCAGATTGAAACAATTGGGAAGAAGGTGTCAGCCAAAAGAATTCCTTTTGCTTCTTCGTGTGAAATTCCTAAGTTCAGCCTGCAGGACCCACCTGTCAAAAAGCCTAGAGTATAATGTTTTAATACGTACTGAAGGAATTCTGTGGACCTTCTTAGTGATAGTAACTGTAAGCCTATGCTTTTTTTAAGGAAGATATTTTTCATAAACTAAAAACCAGTTTTACACTAGAAATGGTACCTGGTACATGTGAACTCAGCCTATTTTCAAATCTCTATTTTTATAGCGATTTTTTTTGTTATTGAAGATGGTACAGACCTGTTTTTAATAATGAATCATCTTTTAAATGGAAAAGCTACTTTCAAACTGCAGATTTCTGCTTCCAGAAATGTTCCTAAACTGCACTTTAATTATTTCAAGTGATATGAAAGCAAAAGAAATAGAATATCTTTTCGTTTAGTCCAGTTCCGGACAGTGATCAGGAACTTCAGTCTCGCCAGTTTTTCATTTCAGGTTTTTCTTTTCCCAGTTGAATGCTTGCTCTAACTGTCAAAAGATAAGTTCTAAGTGCATTTGGTAGGATTTGGGTTGAGCCCTAAAATAGATCTGACTGCGGCAATAATCCCTGATCCTGGCTGGGATCAATTGGCACTGATGCAGTCTAAATGGCATCTGTTGGGAGGCCGGATAGTTCTGCCAGGATCTATCCTATAACTAATAACAATGGACAAGCAGCTATGAACTGATCCACTGGCAAATTTTTGACTTTGATTCTTTGGTTGTCTTGCCTACATTCCATGTGCAGCCACATAAATTATTGATCTAATCAGATTCCTGGGGCAAGTTTTTCATAAGTTTCAGCAACACAATCCATCTTCAGCAGAGGAGCATTCTGCTTGCTTGAATATTGAATTTAAGCAGAATTACCTTAATCAGGTGTAGCGAGCAAGCAAATGCTGACTTCAAAGCTACCCAATAGTTATTTTTTATCTTCCTTTTCTGCTTAAATACTTCAACTGAAAGCAGCTTTCTTAATGAATCTGCAAAAATTATTCTCTGCTGTTAAGAAATTATTAAAAATTCAGCCCCATAACTTAGTCAGCTTGCTACCTCATTTAATTAGCAGGAATGAATACTTCCTATGTTATCTTGATTATTTTGCCTTTACTATTACTTTTATTTTTACTTGGTTTTATTATTCTCAACTGGCCAGTGCTATTAAAATCCTTGAGATGACAGAGCTTGCGTTTGGCTTGTTGCATGGGGTTGTGAAATGGAGGGAAGGACAGAGAAAAATGACCATGAACAGGTTTCAGACTAGAAGGCGTTGATGTCTTAGTTGAATAATAGTAGTGCTGGGATGCTAGAGAATTATCCTCTCACTAGTCACGTAATACCTTCTGAATTTATTAAACAGGTGTGCCTTCAAGTATGCTATAACAATAGTTGAACAGAGCATAAGATCAGTGGTACCTTGGTAAAAAGTGCTATTATCAAAACTGTTTACCCACAGAAATGTAGATACAATTTAAGCTTTAGGACAGCTATTTGAAGATTTAAGGACATGGTATTGTCTACCCAAATTGTTATATAAGACAGCATTATCTGATTGAAATAGCTGTATCACTGAACCAGATGCTTTCAGATTCTACACGTTAATGGCTTCCACATAGGGCCTTACTATGCAGTGATCACTCAGCACTTTGGGCAAATACGCCTCGGGCTTTTTGTCCTATCATAAGGTTCTTCTGTGAGGAATCCTCAGGAGTCACTCAGCGTGAGTGGGAATTATGTGGGCTTAAAATCAAACTGTCATCTTTCATCATGCCATCTCCTCTTCCTGATTCACTAGCTCTCGTATAACACCCACAGAGCAGGGGCAAGCCCATGATACAGTTGTGGTGTTTGTAAGCATTGTAATCCAACTGGTAGATCACCCTATCTTTGCAGATAGGCGTCTTCTTCACTACCTCTGCTCCCGTAGCACCTGGGAGGGCAAGCTGAACATTTCTCCTTGGGGATTAAGAGGAGGGTACTGACAAGTTGTGCTCAAAGGATCTCTTGTCCTGAATTATGTTTAGGGTGGTGCAGCACTGCTTTGGGGCTCATCTTAATTGGGGGTGGGGGCTGGGTGAGTAGAGGCTTCGGAAAATCAGGATGCTCTTTGGAAATTTGCACACAGCTGTAATAGTTGTGCCTCTGTACAGGTCTGGTCCTCATCAGCTTGAAGTAGATGGATGAACCATTAAACTCGTGTGCAGCATTGTTCCTGGTGGGAATGTGCAAGAGCTGTAAGGCTGATCAGTGTTCCTGAGGCTTCTGGTGGCTTTTCACACACTGTCCCAAGGAGATGGGGACTAGCTGTTATACCCTTATTCCTATTTTGTTTCTTCTACAGACTTAGTCAAAGCCTGGATAGTGACTTGTGCCTTAAAGATGATAAATGGGAAAGTTCACTGTAGTGGGATCACTCTAACTTCCCTTTCTTAGGAAAGGGGGAGTGGCAGATCCTTTCTGAAGAGCAACAAGGGGTAGAACTGGTACTGGCATTTCCCTTGCATTCATGGAGAGTCAGCTTTCTTAAGTTTCTTGGCAGCTGTGTTCTTTTAGTGGGGCACTGGGATTGTGGAATGAATCCAGTCTGAACAGCTGTTTGTGCATGCCTTCAGGATACTGAAATACTTACCTTGCATATACGCAAGAGAACCTTACCACAGGCCAAAAGGGCCAGCTTTGCAAGCTTTTGCAGCACCGTGAATCATAGCTGTCCCCTTCACAGTACAGTTGCCAGGGCAATAAAAATTGAAGATGACTTTCAAGCCTTCAAAGCAGGAATGTGTGGTGCATTTAAGAGATGGATTTGAATGCTATTGAGTCTTTGTCTATGGGATCTTGCAGCATGTGGCTCTTGATGAGAATTGTGTGGGATGAGTAATGGTCTCCTGTGCTCTGAAATTCTTTATGGGGTTCTTAATGAAATGCAATTCCACAGTAACACAGCTTTTCACTGCACAAATGTGAATACAACAGCTGAAGCAAATCCAGCTTTAATACAAGCCTATGAATAGTATGGCATAGGCTGCATAAATTAAGCCTTACCCAAGATGTGCAGAGACAAACTGTAAGGTGTACTATTTTTCTTCTGTGTATGTGTATTCAACCCTTTGTGCAGCTAAAACTAGTGTGGTTCCAGGCATATGACAGCCAGGAAGATTGCAAGTGAATAGAACAAACTCTTTTGACCACAACTAGTCAGTATAGGAGCAGTTAGAATGAGATTTCTATACTGGCCAACAAGTTTACACTTCTGTCACTTGAGGTTCTTCTGGGGATCTGGAACTTACAGTAGTGCTCTAATCTTGCTCAACAGCTAAAGTCTGAAATGAATAGTAAAACAATGCAGGAGAGCATAATGGGTTATCTATGATTGCTTTAGGAATACTGGAGTCAATTTTCATTACTTGATTATTTTTTTTTTATTCCAAGATGAGATTTTCTATTGCAAGTTGAACATCTGCAGTAAGTTGCCACATCTTGTAGTAAAGAAGCATAAATACTTGACATTTATTTTTAAATGAAGGGGACGCTGATATTCGTTATTGATGAAGTAGGAAAAAAAATTGAAAACTGTTCTTAAATGAACACTGTGGGTTTGCTGACTTGACCGAAAGACTTGAAGCCACTGGAAGATATAGCAGTTCTCTAGTCAGCTGCATAACGTTTAATTATGCTTCACACAGTGTAACAGATTGATGTAATGATGCTAAAAAAGGCTATTCATTCTTTTAAAGTCTGTGTCAACATGAAGTCATATTCCCAAAACTCAGTTCAATGTTTTCCTGATTGCAAGGAAGATTAATGTTTCTTAAAATATTTTACGGCTGCTTTGTGAAACAAACTGACAGAAAGAAGCAATTGACATACAAAAAGAAAATGTCGCTAAACATGAAACTTCATCACAACAAAATTGAGACAGTTGTGAAACCTGTGCTGAATTTATAACCAGGATTTCAGAGTTTGGTGCTTTAATGTACAGTTATGGAAAAACTTAAATGGGCAACAGGGAAGGAAGATAATTGTAAGAGAAGGATTTCTTAACTAGAAAAAGAACTTTAAGACTTTTAAGACTTGTAATTTTTGAGGGCCTCTCACAATTTGTACTATAAAAAGACCATTAGAAACAAATCTATAAAGTCAAAATGTGGCTGCTTTCCTCAGAAACCACAGCAAAACATACAGTTAGAAAATAGCTTATGTAGCTTCTGAGACTTGGTACCAGCTGGCAGTGTGTTGTGTGATATCATCTTCTAAACCACCCAGCAGCAATTCATAAACTGGAAACAACACTGGACTGTGTTTCATCATAGAATGGTTTGGGTTGGAAGGGATGTTAAAGATCATCTAGTTCCAATCCCCCTGCCAAGGGCAGGGACACCTTCCAGTAGACCAGGTTGCTCAAAGTCCCATCCAGCCTGGCCTTGAACACTTGCAGGGATGGGGCATCTACAGTTCTCTGGGCAACCTGTTCCAGTGCCTCACTGCCCTCAGAGGGAAGAATTTCTTCCTTGTATCTAATCTAAATCTACCCTCTTTCAGTTTAAAGCCATTACTCCTTGGCCTACCACTACATGCCCATGTAAAAAGTCCCTCTCCAGCTTTCTTGTAGGCCTCCTTTAGGTACTGGAAGGCAGCTATAACATCTCCACAGAGCCTTTTCTTCTCCAGACTGAACAACTCCTACTCTCTCCGGAAGCATTATTTCTCTCACTGTAAAGTAGTCATGGTCTCACTGTAAGGAAGTCATGGATAATTACTGTGCAATGCCCTCTTGCCCCAGAGGTTGATAATAGCTGTATGGCTCAGAATTCCTTTTTCCATATTTCTGGTGTTAATATGCTGAAAGGGCAGTAACTTGGTAAAAGCTGCAGTAGTATTACATTAAATCTGCCCTGTAGTGAAGGTGAAAATCATTATTTATAGTAGGATCTCTAATAAAGGCTGGCAGGTGTTAAATGTGTGGGTAGCCTGGAGTTAATGCTGTACCTGTCCATCCCTGCCTGCTGCTGTGGAGGGAATATTGACTTTCCTTGCCATGGCTGATAACCTTCCACTGCTCTGGTATTCAGTATCCTTCAGCTGAAGCAGGGTATTTTTGGCTCAAAGTGTGCGTAGTCTTTCAAAGACTAGTGGTAAGGCTTTTTTTTAATTTTAAAATTTAATCTTTTTTTTTTTAATAGAAAAAGAAGCCTTGCCTTTCCCTCTGCCTTTACAAAGTTCAGCTATTAAGAGTTCTGTTTCTCTGTTCTTCTACTCTGTTCTTCATGGCTCAGGTTCCCCTAATTTACACTTCCATTATACTGTTTAAATAACACATTCCTTCTAGCTTAAGGCTATTGTCTTCATAATGCTTTAATATTGCTCTGCTTCATTTTGTGAAGCATCAATTGTGCATCACTGGCCTCAGTGGTATAATCTGATTTCTGTTGTTCATGACAATATGACGTTTCTCCTGTGGAACTTGCTGATTAGCTGCCCTACTTGTAACATCTGGCAGAGTATGGGGTGGGAGGAGGGTCCACTCATCTTCATATAGGCTATAGTAATTTAGACAAGTACTACAGCCAGCCACAGGATTACCCGCATGCTGGGAGTCTAGGACCAGGTAACAAATTCCCAGCATATTTCCCAAATAATTTCATGAAGATACAGCTTAAGCCAGTTCAAATACTGTAGCTGATGTCCATAGCAGACAACTGAGAATTATTAAGGTGAGATGCACTTCAAACTACCATGACTGTAAAGAGAAGAATTTACAGCCACCAGTGTACCAAAAGCCACGCTTTTATTTCTGCTTGAGCTTAGTATGCTATGAAATGGATTTCACATTTCATCTATGATGCATTCACGTCTCTGCATTCAGATTTAACAGCCAGACCAGGTCTCGGGGTGGGGGGGGATGACACCGCAGGTAACCAGACCAATCAAACACAATCACCCCACCCTTAGACTGTGCTTTTAACGTTCCTTTAATGGTAAGACAATACCCATGAGGAGGAGCATGGTACAGAATGGCAGCAGCCCTGCATACCCCATACTAAAGAAGCACCTGTGCAGCTCAGTCATATACCCACACTAGGCGTAGCTCTAGTTATGCTGTTACGGCCACTCTGATCTTCCATGTCCTTTAAATTATATGATACCTACACAAGGTTAATTCTCTTGCCAGAAAGGGCTTGTTTTCTTCAACGTGATACCTTGGGTTTACCAAGGCTCTCACTTTGAGACATGTAAGCACCTGAAAAGCATTAGCTGTCAGAATGGTACAGCTCGTTTTCTTAAGATGCAGATAGAGATATCACCTCTTGAAGGAGTATTACCAATACTTTCTCTGGCGTGGGTCAAGATAGCCCTAACATGGTACTTCATCACATACACCATCTTTAGAGTTTCTCTATTTTCCAGAGTCCCTGCAGACTTCTCTTACATAATGGTAAGATACACCAAAATCAGTACCTTTCAAATTACCTGTTACTTAGCATCTTTACAAGTACCTAACTGCAGCAATATTGAAGGTAGTTTCAAACCTGAGTACTTAAACCCATCCAATTTTTTTTCAGCTTACATTTCTTCTACCTCAGTTCCATCGCTCTTTCAAAATCAGTTCTATCTTCTGACTTTTTGCTGAGCACCAGAAGTACGATGTAGTTGTAGCCTTGCCAGAGGAATTAGGTAAAATACTGTGAAGTGTTTTGGTGAAAGAAAAGCATTCTGGACAGATAGTAAGTTTATTCATGCATCCACCATCTGGTCTTCTGCATTTCTGGAACTGAGTATAATTATGCGCTGAAAAAAAAGGATCCTTAAAACCGGCTGCTTTAAATAGGTTCACTCTCATTTTCAGATGGCTTTTGTCTTTCTTTTTTCTACCAAGTTCTTCAAGAAGAATTCACCTAATTAAAAGGCAAAAAAAAAATCACCAAAATTATTTGTAGGTATTTCAATGAAATAAGCAAAACAATACATATTCTCATCTAATGTGAATATTCTATTCTACAATACAATTCTCTACAATGGCACTTTCCATACATACAACAGGGATGTAAAAAAACAAAAAAAAACCCAAAACAAACCCCCAGAACTCAAACGCAACCCATAATCCAACAACCCACCGCTATATCTTCAAAATCCTGATTTTCCCCATGCCCAATTTTATGAAATAGCTCTGCTTCTTTGTTCCTTCCAACAGGCAAAGATGAAGTGATTTAATCAAAAACTTCTATTTCATAAAGTACCAGCAGCTTGTAGTGAAACCTGCTATCAATCTCGTTTGAGCTGGCATTAAAACAGTGAGGTGCAAGGTGCCCCAGAAGAGTCTTCTCTGCCCCCTCCTTAGGAAAAAGCAGGATGTTGGACCTACACAACTGTTCCATCAATATCAGCTGCTACTTAATACCCAGTGCTTTGTCAGAAAAAGCACTGCCATAAACGTGTTGAATTATTTCTAGGGCACTGTAAATGAATTCTACCTAAAGCAACAAAATTACATCACAAACAAAGGGCCCAGTTAAACCCTGAAGCGTCCAAGCGGCAGAATGTAAAGGAAAGCTTGCAAATTGGGTACCCTTTATCCCGCCTCATGCATTAAGTATAGTACAAACTAGGTTCGGCAAAAAATCAGCTTAAGCAGCACAGCAGTTGTGCAAATACCAATTACTGTCATTTTGACGCATTCAGCTGACCTACAGAAGCTAGTTAAGTGTAAGTAATTAAAAAGACTCCATGAGGTGTCCTTGAGCTAAGGTGAGCTTTGTTGCGTATTACTTCACCATTTTAACTTACGATATCATAAAATGTTATGTGCAAAAGAATGCTTTTCAGTAATTTACCTGCTTTATATGAGGAGCGCACTAAAGGCCCGCTAGCAGTGTAGTGGAATCCAAGCTCATTTCCCACTTTTTCCCAGTACTTGAATTTTTCGGGAGTGATGTACTCCTCAACCTGCACGACAATTCATTTCGGTCATGTATTAATGCAAAGGAAATGGCTACAGCTAGCATGCAGTGATATGAAACCCCGTTGTACTGCAAGTTCAAAATTTTACAATCTCAAAACTTTCAGCAGTCAAGTCACAAAGTGAATTTTCTCTCTGCTTTATACTAAAATAATGCATTTATTTGCTTTTTCATATTTAACTGAAAAGTTCAGAATTTAATTTCTAGTTGTTACTTTATAATTTTCTTCACTCTGTTTTCAAATGCTCTTTTTGAATAAACCTTTTTTTGGTCCAAGTTAGTAAAAAAACCCCATACAATACTCCTACAAATCTCTTCACCAACAGATATTTCAGCGAAATGCAGTGACAGAACAGAGACTCAAGCTCTGGACAGATGACAGAACGAGAAAATGGTAATTTCCCCAGCTGAAGTGGCACCATGAAGGGAGAGCCTATGAGATAGTGAAGGGGGGCTGGCTTAAGCCATTATGTTTGAGACATACACTGAAACTCTTGTTTTCCAGAAGCATGCCTCAGCCCCAGCTGTCTCCCCAGCTAATAGCAGCAAGTAGCAATGGGAAGCCCACAGAAGATGGAAGGGATTAGATAGCTGAGGTCATTTTTAGCAGAGTCCGAAACCAATGCGGATCAGGTTAAACAAGAAGAAAATTTTTCCCAACAGCCGCAGTTAAGGTAAGGGTGCATATCAAGTCTCAATTTAGAAAGAGGAAACTTGGCTGTGCAAGGTACAGACCATAACGCTGCCTGTAAATCAAAGGCATTTTTTACCTTTAGGTGCCGTTTTGTTGGTTGCATGTACTGTCCTAGGGTCAAACAATCCACATCTGCTTCCCGCAATACTGCAAAAATAAAACTCCCTGTTAGTGGCAGAAGGATCACAAGGGATTGTCAGCAATTAGAAAACTCCTTCCATCCAAGTCTGAACAAAGGTCACTCGGCAGCACCCTGTGGGGTTACATTCAGCTCTCCAGCAAAGGGAACTTGCAACCTCCACGAGTGGTAGCCACGCACCCCTCTGAGCTCCGTGCTGCTGCCAGACCTGAGCTACCTCGTTTAACGCTAGAGAGATCACCGCTGCGCTGCACTCACTGCAGTCACGTGTCTCACTGCAGAGATGACATGCTCTTGTCTTTATCTCATGGCTTTTCATTGTGCCTTCAGGTCAGAGCCTTCATTTGACAGAAAAAATGGATGTACGCACACACACTTGGCACCTCCCCACTGTTTCAAGTGCCTTCATGCTGAAAACACACGGACAGTTCTAAAGAGCTATAAATCCAGGGGAAATCGCTGACATCTTTTGCCAGTTTTATACGCTTAAGGACGTATGTTAATTTTGATGCCTGCAGAATCTCATTAATTTTGCTATAGCATGAGTATGTACCGGACTCAATATACAGCGAATGAGTTCAGGTAATCTCCTTACAGAGGGAAATTCACACCTGATAGTCAGCTAGCCAGAAAAATTACGTTCACTGCAGCTAGTGGGGTATTCCAAACAAAGGGATGGCTGAGCAATCAGCTTAATATCTCAAAATATTTTCTGGCTACTGGGGCTGGTTGCCCCCAAGTCAAACAGAAGGAAAAGACTGTGTTCTGATTACAACACTACGCTCACTGTTAGCCTGGGCTCTCTGTTTAGATTGCTATGGTTCCGTAAAGAAACTGGTTCCACACCAGCACAATTACGCGTTTTCCAGCTCCTACCCACAAGAGGGAAGGAGAACCAAATTAAAGTAACTGGGGTAACAGTTTGTCTCCGAGTACATCCATGCAAGTGGCCTGAAGACAAATAGCACCAAATCTGAACTTTCGTAGTCTTGTGGCTAGGAAATGCTAACCAGGAAGAACGGGAGAATCAGGGACTGTAGTTTTATGTCCCAGATCGTGGGCCAGCTGCAGAAAAACTAGACTGCATCACTGCGTTCTAAATACGGGTTGTTGTACACAAAATAAAGTACCAGGTGGTACTTTCCGGATGTGGGAGAAATGCCACAGGATTTATTAATTTCTTCTTATAAGTGCGTTGCATTCACTTACCACGCTGAGATTTTCTCCTCTATAAAATACATTTTCATGAAAACATAAGAACATGCTAAAGCTCCAGGGGGAACAACTTTTTTTACATCTAACTAAGCCGAAATAAATTATTGTAAACAATAAGGTCTGCTATTTCTAAAAAGGAAAGCACAGTAAGGCCTATGTTGCAAGCCCATTATATAATTATTGCAAAGATAAGAATATTAACATGGTCACACAAAGGTAGTTCTAACTTCCACCGAGATCAAGGGGAGCTGGACCTGCCTGTCAAACTGAATCTGCAATCCCTACAAAGACAAAAGGTTTCAGGAGTTCAACCTTTTTTAACCAAACTTTTCTTTTTTTCCATAAAGCTTAGCAAACATTTCCTGCACCAGCAAACTGATCTGCATGTGGAGGTAAAGATGCTTACGACCATTTTCCAACGCAATAAAATTCATACCTGTGAATTCTGGCATACATTTCACTACCAACTTACGTTTCATTGTTGAATACACTTGTTCATCCGTCTCGCCCAGCCCCAGCATAATGGAGGTTTTAGAGATGACGCCAGGCTGGACCTCTTTGGCGTGCTTCAGCACACGTAATGATTGCTCAAAGTTGGCTCGGGGATCGCGGACCTTCCTTTACGTATTTTCGGCACAAGGGGGAAAATAAAAAGGGAAAGGGTGCGCGGAAGTCAGAGACACCGAGGAAGGTGCCTTCTGCTAGGTTCTACAAAGTGAAAGTGGCAACTTCGCGGGTTTACTTGTTTAGTTCGGCACCGGCTGAGAACCCCCCGCGGGGCGCACGCCGGTTTCGGGCGCGTTTGACTGCCCGAGCCGGGCTCCTCCGCCCCGGGGCGGGGTGGGGCGGGGCCGGGGGCGGCGCCGGCGGGCTGGGGCGCGGCTGCCCCGCCCCGCCACGAGGCCCGGGGCGGGGCGCGGCGCGGGCGCACTCTGCCGGCGGACGGCGGGCACAGCGACGGCGGCGCCGTGCGCGAGGCAGGCTGGGAGCGGGGCCGGCCGGCGGCGCGGCCCGCGCCGCTTCGCCCCGCCCCAGGCCCCGCCCCTTGCCCCGCCCCGCCCCCCCCTCGAGCCGGTTCCCCGCGCCGCTGCCCCTCACCTCTGCAATTCCGGCACCGTTTCCACGTTGTGGGCGTACACGTCCAGCCCCGACAGCGCTACCTTCTCCACGGCCTGAAGGTCCCCGCGAAAATCGGGAGTCAGGCATTCCACCAGAATTTTGGAATTCCTGAAAAGGGGAGACGGGAAATGAATGCGTCAGCGGGATCTGTGTCACTGCTGCTAAAGAACTCAGTGGAGCGAAAAACCAAACAGAACTAAAGAAACGATTCTCTAACAAGCAAAGCAAAGGCAATTTGGGATACCCTTCTAGAGCAACAGATTTCTGCAAATACTTGTGTCACAATTCAAGCAAAACATCGTGTGTTTGATTCCTGATTTTACGGAGGTAAGCTGAAATAGAATGAAAGCCAAACAATAAATACAAAAGCAATTCCAACAGTCTCTAAATCACATTCACTGTTTATACGTGATCTTTCACATGTCTTTCTTGCAGGTTAACTTAACATGGGTTTAATATCACGGCTCCAAAATACAGCGGAGCTGTAACCCTGCCTACTGGGATAAGACGACTCTGCTTTTTTGCCCTGGAATCTAACCTTGGTGTCCAGGAGCCAGAATTCAGCTCAGGCAAGTGCGAAAACTGCAGGAACCTTTTGCGTCCCAAGATAGAATCACAGAATCATTAAGGTTGGAAAAGACCTCTAGGATCATCAAGTCCAACCGTCAACCCAACACTACCATGTCTCCTAAACCATGCCCTGAAGTGCCGCGTCTACACATCTTTTAAATACCTCCAGGGATGGCGACTCTACCAGCTCTCTGGGCAGCCTGTTCCAGTGCCTGACCACTCTTTCACACTGGATAAAGACTCAAATGAGGTTTTACAAATTAAATCTGCAGGTAGATAAGAATGCCATCAAACAGCATTACAGGGCACCGATGCGGCGAGTGAAGAAGGCATAGCTAGGGAAAGTAGGAAGGTAAAATCACAGGCTTAGAAACAGCCATTGTGGGAAAACACACAGCAATCTGATCCCTTCTGAAAGAGACACCCATTTCTTTTGTCACATGGTGACACCATTATCTAAACCCAGTGCTGGAGCCCCAGACTTCAGGAACGAACATACCTCAGAAGTATGTACTCATTTCCTGGTAAACCAGCTGCCTGTTCAAAGAAATATCCAGTGCTTAGCTTGAAATAAGCCTGGGCTAAATTGGAAATGCATCCAAATTCAGAATAGCTTGGGGCCATTATATGAGACAGATAAAAAACAGGAAAAAAGGGACACAGATAGGCTAAAGGCACACTTTTGTATTTGCGTGGCCCCTGGAATAATCCAGACAAAGGTAGTTTTGACCTCTATGCAATACCACATTCTGAAGCTTTAATAATAATAGTAATGCATTAATGATATACCTTTCTTTCAGATGAGAGACTGTCTTTGCAAAGTGTTCTGCACCACCGTCAGGCATATCTAGAAGCATTTCAATTATTCAGTTAACTTTTCAGCTCAAGAACTGTATTTACTCATTAGTAAAGACATAAAAAACCTACACAGTCAAACTTCAGTGCACACTAATAAAGCAGTCAAACCCCAGTCTTATCTTACCACTTATGCTAAAGGTTTACAACAGATATTCTACCAAGCCTTGCTCTGCACAAAGTCTAACTGCGATCGTCTAGGGCAGACTTCAGTTGTTTACTCCAAATTTACCTGTCTCTAGGTTCACTGTCAGCCTGAGCACAGGATGGCTTTATCTAGTTACGCTTTTGGTCTGAGAAACACTTCTGCAATAATTGAAATGTCTGTATTATTGCTCCTTTATTGTAAGCCAGTTTGAAGTTACTGGGCTTCCCACCAAAGTACGCTGAACAGTCTTTACAATGGTTTTCCCCACCTCTGTGGTGTCATCGCAAAGGAGCTACTACAACCCTAGAAAAAGGCAACTTTTAGTTTTGTTACATATAATATATTCAAGGTTTAGTTTTTGGAAGGAAGTTCTGTATTGGTATTGTATATGAAAGTGTGTGGGCATTTTCTTTTGCTCATCAAGTAACAGAACATGGTGTATATGTATGTATTTTGGAAAAATGAGTTATAAAATATTTAGTATTGAAATATTCTTGACATTTAATAACAGTGTAACTGTTATATTTTACCAGACATACGGAAATACTAAGAATAGGTAGAAACTTTCCAAAGCTTCAGCGCTGTCCGCTCTGTTAAAAGAGTAATCCTCAACAATTGCGCTGAGTGATAAACATTTATCAAGGTCTGTGTTCACCCCATGCTAACACTGACGAGAGCTTAGCCTGGAGGAGATGAGAGGCACCATACTAACCGTCTCTGTCCACAGACGTCAGTACAACGTAATCCAAGCCCCACTCAGCTATAGCCTTTGCTGTGTTGTAAGGCTCCTTGGGATCCAGCGGAGGTGGATTTTTTGCTGTCTTTACTGAACAAAATCTGCAGCCTCTAGTGCATGTGTCACCCATCAGCTGAAATAAAAAAGACATTCCTACCTTTACATTTTACACATTGCTATTGCTCAGCTGAGAAACAGCTGCATAACCCAGGTCAGATAAATCCCAATGCTAAGCAAAACAATGAGGAGAGTGAATTACTCTAAATTTCTCGTAATAAACACCACTACAGTAGAGATCCAATGATGCACTACAAACTGCTCAAACATTAATAGAATACTTAAGATATGGTTAATGGCCTACCATAATAGTCGCTGTAGCTGTAGCATATTCACCACCTCCCCAGCATTCTCCAATGTTGGGACAACGTGCTTCTTCACATACCTGAAGTGAAAAGACAGTAATGTACCTGTCTTTTTTCAGTGTTGTTACTGAAAATTATTATTGTATTCTTGATCAATTTCAGTAGTAGCCTACACACAAAACATAATTCCTTCCGTGATAAATGAGGACATTAACAGTGTTACGCACTGTTCTATAAGAAGTCAGTAGAGTACCTAGGAAAAGAATAATTGTTTCCTGATATCCATTACCATTCTTTTCCTGCACTTCACAGTTCGCAAAACTCCTCAACCACATGGCTGCCTTATGAATTAGCACCGATTGTCATTAACATTTTAAATTTTAAAATCAACAAAATATTCACAAACTCTATCACGCATCAAAGCACGACCTTACTCTGACAAAAAAAGGAAGAAAGGCTATCCATGCATATCCAGCACTTCTTACCATCTGGAAGGTGCATTTAATGAAATAGATATATTTCTAGACATTCTTTTCATGCAAAACATGCATGTAACTCTGAAACTCTGTGTGTTGCCATTAAAAACAGCCACACATAGCATCTTCAGATCTCTTTGGTGATGCATGCAGTAAACCCCAGTATTTAAATCACAGCAGGGAAAACATGAAGAACTATCGGATTTGTTTTTATCCTTTATGGGTAAAATTCACTGCTGGCAAAAAGGATCAGCACTGGGCTTGGTTTCAGTGTTGAAGATCATGCAAGACATTATTTCTACCTGTCCTCCACAGAGAAATCATCTTTTACACGTAAAAAATGTCTTATTTCTACAGGAAAACTTGGTTAGTAGTAGATTTACCGTATGAAGGTTTAAACTCCTCAAGGTATTCTTTAGTTTATTGTAGTTCTTTCCCATGGGAATCTTTGTTTTCAGCCAAGGAGGAAGTCGCAGCCTGAATAACATCAAACATAAAGATTAATAAATTATTTACATGGTAAGCTTCCATTAATTTCATAGATCCACTTTAATTTGTTATAGATTCCAACCAGGAAAGGTGTCTTGAAAACCGACGCACCTCAGCAACCAATATTAACATCATTCAGGGTTGTAATGGACTTCTCTCTTCCATGTTTATCATCATCCCAACATTCCAGAGTAGGAGTTTGTTGTCATTGGAAGGTTTAAAACTGTTACCTGTACCGGTGGGATTTAACAGTGCCACAGTGGATGACTGCAACAATTAATGGCAGGGTATGTTACACAGCTATCACAAAGTCTAATCATATTTATAACTGGGAATATGGGGGGTTTAAGCATTTTTTAATTTCGCCTTCATTTTTTGTTTTATTCTATCAATAATATTTTTTCAACAGCAAAGTGGGGTGTCACCTACTGATGTATATTTGTAATTCAATACGGGCCACGGCACAGGGACTCAAGTGAGAAAATACCACATCTTCCTGTTTTGTTATGCGTTTGAAGTTGATGTGTTTGCTTTCTCGAAAAATTACAAAATTGGTAAGCCAATAGGGCAGAATTTAATACAAATACATCGTATACATTTTGTACTTAATAATAACATGGAAGATGGAAGCAATTACAGTTGTTTCACGTCACAATTACCTTTCTCCCTTCTGACGCTTTAAATTGCCTTTATACTCAGCCCACATGCTCTTGTCCGACAAATCTCCAGACACAAAGTCTTGTAGGTCTGGTCCATTTTGCAGAAACTCTTTTTTTTCCTCTGGCAGAGAGCCTGACGCTCCGTACTGGTGACACACCCGGCTCCCGGACACCTAAAAAGCGGAACGCTGTAATTTATTGAATTACGAACGTACTCACCGTATGTGCTAAATCACTACTCATCCTTCTGGGGGTTGACGTACTCTTTGTGTGAGCATCTGCCCAATCGCCTTGAAATTAAACACAGAGCTCTCGCCTTCATTTTAAGTCACAAAGTGAAACACAAGCATGGTCGCAAAGCTTGATCTCCTCCAAAATGCCTTAGTATCAAACTGAGTCACGTAGGTTGGGATATGGATAGCACTGTATGGATAACGTTTACCCACACGACGCTATACAGGAACATGCCGCCCGCCCCCCCGCGGCTCACGGCCCGGCTCACCCGTGCCTGGGGACCCAGCAGCAGCCGCCGGGCGGCCGTGGCGGCGGCGGTGGCAGCCCCGACCCCGACCCCGACCCCGCAGCGCCGGCCCCGCGGCAGCAGCGACATGGCGGCGACTGCCCGCCCGCCGGCCGGCCCGATCGATCCTTTCGGCGCTCGGCCGCCCCACCTGCCCGCCTCAGGCGGCGCAAGCTCAATCGGGCCTCGGCTACTCTCGCCTCTCAGACGGCTACCTCGGCGTGATGACGCCAAGGAGCCGGGTGCGCCTACAAATACGTGATGACGTCAGACGCTACCTCTTTCCGCTGCGGTTGCTGCGAGGTGAGGCGCGGGCTGGCGCTGCCATCCGCCGCCATCCGCGGCCATCAGTCCCCCGAGCTCCCCGCCGGGCCCCGGGCATCCTGCCGGGGCGGAGCCGGGCCCGGCCGCCGCGTCCTGCCCCAAGCCCTGCGGGAGGGAAGCCCCCGGGATAGCGCCTTCCCTCGCCCTCCCCCCCCCCCCCCCCCTTCCCAGGGCCGGGCTCTGTCCCCACCATGGAGCCAGGCGCTGAGGCCGCAGGTCCCCGCCGGTCCCCGCCGATCTTCCGGGGCCGGGACCCGCGCCCGGGCGGGAGGTGTCGGGGCCGGAGTTCATCGCCGTGGCGACTGGGAGCGGGTGGTGCCGCTTTGGCGGGTGCGCAGCGGGGAGGGGCAGGGAGGGCGCCGCCGAAAGGCCTCGCCCTGAGGGGCTGCAGCTTCTCCGCGTTCTCGTTTGCAGAATGAAGACCATTCTCAGCAACCAGACCGTTGACATCCCCGACCAAGGTACGTCTGCCTGCGCCCCTGAAAGGCGCGCTGTGGTGCTGGGCCCGCCACCCTTTAACGTGCCTCTGCCTTTGGTTTCTAGTCAGTGTTTCGCTGAAGGGCCGGACAGTCATCGTAAAGGGCCCCAGAGGAACCTTGCGAAGGGATTTTAACCACATCAATGTGGAGCTCTCCCTCCTGGGAAAGAAACGCAAGAAGGTGAGTGCTGTGGACGTCGTTTCTCTGCCCAGAGATGGAGGGTGGCTTTGCAGGTAGCTTTAAAACTTTCTGACCGTATGGGAGATTGAACCAAAATTCTTACCTGCAGATGAATTGCTTAACTTTTTGCGTTTTTCTGCGTTTTCTGGAAGAGGCTGCTCTCATGGAACCTTGGGGCCTACTCGGGAACTGGGAGTCTTGAAGTTCTGTGATATGTTGGAGTGAATTTGTTGATTGATTTTTTTTTTCTGTAGTTATGGTCAAATAGTTACTGAGAAGGGGATTGCTCGTTAGATGCTGTGTTTTATTAACTGGTTAGTTTTAGTTAGGTGAAGCTAAATCTCTACGGTCTTGAAAGCCACAAAAAGCAAGGGAGAGTGGCTGACTCCAGCTGCTTTTTCGCAAGCATCAGTAGTTTTGTTAAAACACTGGACCCCTACACAGTGTTTCATTAAAAAGTTGATAGATGATACCTGGGAGACTGACTTGAGAACAACCTGTTCACTGTTTAGCATTTGATAAAACATCTTTCAGCTGGGGATGTTAGAATATCTATCTCATCTTCTTTGAAGATTTAGTAACGAAATATGAAGAAAGTTATTTCTTGTACCTCTGGGGCTTTGGACTTAAAAGACGCGAGCTAGGGGAGGCTGTAATTGTCTTTCAAAGACATAAAATACCTTGTGCTTTCATTAGGAAGGCTCTGAAGTAGTTTACCTGAACTTCTCACTCTTAGTTTGTCACAGAAATGTTTCATTTCTAGTTTGTAAGTGTAGCTAAAAACCTTTGCTAATTCTGTTTTTTTTTTTAACATAGCTACGTGTTGACAAGTGGTGGGGTAACAGAAAGGAGCTGGCAACAGTTCGCACAATTTGCAGCCATGTACAGAACATGATAAAGGGTGTTACACTGGTGAGTTTTATTTTGAAGTAGGAGAACTTGTGTCATTTCTGTTACCGACAACAATAGGCACCCTTTTACTTTAGTGAGAGCTTTTCTAAGCAGCCAAGACAGCTTTTTCTCTGTCTTGTTTTTTTCCTTGCATGTGCTGTCCAACTAGTTCTGCAGGTGGAGGGAAGCACGAACAATAAACTCTGGATGTCTCTTGGGCTTGCCTTTCTTAAGAAACTATTTTCAATATATTTTGGTTTGGGGCATCTCTAGTAAGCTTTACCTGCGTTTTACTTTTTGGTTGCATTCTGCTTTCGATATCTGATGATGTTGTTTATCCTAGGGATTTCGTTACAAGATGAGGTCGGTGTATGCTCACTTCCCAATCAACGTAGTTATACAGGATAATGGCTCACTTGTGGAAATCCGAAACTTCTTGGGAGAGAAGTACATTCGCAGAGTGCGTATGAGGCCAGGTGAGCATATCTGGAGGTGTACTTCACTCTTTCTAACCAGGTTTTCTAAACTGGTACCTTTGGGTACTGCCACTGGTAACAGGAGATGGTGAGTGATTGTTGAAGCAGCGTTTGCCTGTCTGAATGTATGTAATCTTATGATACCGTTGCCACTGTTTAGATTTATTATTAATGATGCCTTTGTCATTTATCTTTCGTAATGAGAGCTAGCTAATAACTGGTTTAGAGTTAGTTACTGTAACACGAGTTAAAAGGAGCCCAGTGTTTACTTTCATCATTGTGAGATCTTGACAATGTTTGTAGTTGGTAAACTGCAGATGCTTAATTTTAGATTTGTGTTTCTGTTTTAAATATTGTATATCAACTATTTTTACAGAACATCATATTTTTGGTCTTTGAAGTGTTGTATTTTGAATTTCCTGATTGTGTAGAAGCATGTATGATAAATGTCAAAATTATCGTCCTACCTGTTGGTTTTACATCTTGCATTCTTGAGTTCTAGCAAAATATGTAACACAGTAGGCACTTGATGGAGTTTGTTAAACATCCAAAAGGAGGAGACAAAATATGTCGTAAACACATTTACCTTCAGACTGTAGGGAAGACTCTCCATATCTGTTTTTCTTCTGATAGTTCCACTTCTGGTGAAGGTATGGGTAAGGACAGTTAGTGTGACTGATGGTGTATTGGAGTGGCTTTAGAGGATAGGATCAAACTTGTCCCAAAACACCAGTAGGTACAGTGTGGGGTTACTTACGGTGGCTTTGGCTCTGATGTACTGTGGGATATGAAAGGATGGTTTATTGCATTTAATTTTTTTTAAGATGGCATTTACTTCAGGCATAGCGAAGTGCTAACATCTATTGATTAAATAGATCATGCTGTAAAAACTTGTTTTTGTTACTCTCCTTGCAAATGAGAGTTTCCTGTTAGACTCTTGAATGTCCTAGTGCTTAGTATTAGCAGTGTTGCTAGTATAAACATGGTGCCTGACATGTCAGGGACAGGGTTTTTTTTTTTTAATGACACTTGATTGGGGTGACTCCAGTTTTGTCTTAATGAATGTAAGAATGTGGAAAATGGCACCACCTAGCTGCTAAGCCATGCTGGCAAAATCCCTGGCTTGTACGCAGTGTTGGTGATCAGTGTTGTAATGCGCTTAGTGGCTTTCAGTCCAGAGCACGACTTGCACTGATCTTTTGAGTTCTGAAACTGGGAGGGAGGACAATCTTGGAAGAGATTTGGGGGGCTCTTTTAACAAATTCATAGAAGCTAATTATTGCCTAGAATACTACTTCCCAGATCTGTAAATTGGGACAGGACATGAGTAGTTTCTTTAGCACTTAACGTCTTCACCGACAATGTAATTGTGTGTTTTCCTTTCTGTAGGCGTTTCCTGTGCAGTATCTCAAGCCCAGAAAGATGAGCTGATCCTTGAAGGCAATGACATTGAATTGGTCTCCAATTCAGGTTTGTGACGTAGATGCATGGGAAGAGATAACGATGCAGCCACTTTCACCTGAAGGTGTCAGCTTGGCAAACTGTCTTGTTTTCTGAAACCCTGAGGTAAAGGACAGCTCAGAATCTTTTTTTCCCCTCTAGTCACCAGAATTCCTTTTCATGGTTTCTTACTGCTTTTTTTAAACTTGAGGACATTACTACAAGTCCACAGAAACTTTTTTTTTGGTCAGTATTGATAGTCTTTTTGGCACCAAACTTTTCAGGGATATGATGTGCAGTAATAAACTGTCACTGCCCCAGGCTGCCAAGACGGGCTCAGCGAAATACATTCTGTTTTCATTAGAACTGCCAGGATTTCAGGTTGGAAATTCTTTTCCCCACATGAGTTTCATTTGTTAGTTGAAATATTGGAGAGTAAACAAAGGCTACGAGTTGGTTTGGACCTCTTGCTTTGTGCTAATGGTCTGGTCTTGTCTGCAGCTGCCTTGATCCAGCAAGCCACTACGGTCAAGAACAAGGATATCAGGAAATTCTTGGATGGTATCTATGTCTCCGAGAAAGGAACAGTACAGCAGGCAGATGAGTAAAACTCCAGTAGGTTGGTATCATCTTAATGTGTATTGAACGTATTCCATGTAGAGATGGTTGCTCGATCTGGGCTGCGGTTAGCAGGTTCCCAACGGGGATGCAGTTGCACTTGTAAAAGGCATCATAAGAGGTATCCTAAAACTTAAATTTTGCTAGGTCTCTTGACAGCAGCTTTCAACCTCTCATCATCTTGGTATTATGCCACTGTATGGAGAAGTATCTAACTCTGCAGTGCTGTATTCTGTGCTGGGAATGCTCGTTGCGATGGTGGTGGAGAATTTTAAAACCAGCTGACTTGGCATGAAAGACTGGTTTGCAGCTGTTTACAGAGAATTTCTTAGGCTAATGTTCCCTTGGTTGGACACTAAAAAAAGTGGTCAGCACATAATTCATATATGAAGGTGTTTTGTGTCATTTGTGTGTAAATTCTTGTAAAGGAAAGCCAGTTCAACAAGGACAACTCTTTACACTGTGTATGTACATTTGTTACTGACATTGAGTACAGGGATTTTGGGATAATTTCAGAATGTTAACTGCTAAAGGAATTTGATGCATTTAAGCTACGTATGGTTCCACACACGGTGCAGGATGAGACAGGCTGACTGGCAAATAAAGTAAATGTTGTGTGCCTTCTGAACCTCAGCTTGAGACAGGATGCAGATGAAGCAAGTTTCATAAATTAAAATTTATCACCAGCAAGGTACCAGACACTTGGAAGCTACTGAAAAAATTACTTTTAGTGCTGTTCTGAGTTCCGTGAGGGACGGAACAACTTGTTACCAGCTTGTTACACAGTTGTGAGCTGTTGCATTTGAAGGCATCTTTAAGTAATCTTGTCTGAATAAAATTAAGCAAATCCTTTCATCTATTAATGCCTGTCTTGCATTAAAAGTGTCAGATAAATTAACTTGTCATAGGTCTATAAACTTCCAGTTTCATATTTGCAGTGCTAAAACCTTTCTAAAAGCTCTTAACTTTTTATTTACAGTTGTCTGGATCCTGACACAAGCCACCATGAGACATTGTATCAGCAAGTACCATCTTGAAGGATCTGATACAAAACCCAAACACCGTGAGAGATAAAATAAAGCATATTTCATATCTTGGCCTCTTTTTTTTTTTAAGAACTGAACAATGATTGCCCAAACCGGTTCAAGATCTTTGACTTTTGGAGAAGCAGATTGTCACAGGGTGATGCAAGACACGATTAGTGCTGTGTACACATCGCTTAGCAGTCTCTGAGAGCATTCAGACTGAACGAAGTCTGATGGTTTGGAAACCTTGTGCTGGTGGGGTATGGTCCCAGCGTGTAAAGCCATGAAGTGCTAGTTTTAAATGATAGCATTAAGAAATAGCAAAAGTGTTGTTCTCACAGAAAGGAGTTGAGTGTTCTTTCACATCATTTCAGAACCTCGAACTGCAAAACCGGATTTCTGTGTACAACTTCTGGAAGGGAATTCAGATTAGATTAAAAACAAAACTGGAATTGGTGGAGCCAGATTTAGAAGACCGTTTAAACTAAAAGAGATGGAAGCAGTCCTCTGAAAATACAATGCTTTAGCTATATTGCTGAATTAAGAAAACGAAGGGCTTGGCCTCATGGTTCAGGCAGAGTTTACTGCTGAGTTTTACCAACTGTGGTTTGTGTCCCCTGGGGATGTAGCTCTGTTTTTCCTGGGTTACTAATCTTGCTGTGTAGCAACATACCAAGGAAAGCATCTGCATGCCTAAGAAATGCAGCAAATTGCCCAAAGCACCTGCTTGTATGATTCTGCTGAGTTGGCAGCAGTGTGTGGAACTGATGCCGCTGTGCCTGGGAAAGCAGAGGTACTAAGTTTTGCAGGTGTGTGCTTTGTACCTGGCTTAACATTTTTGAGATGGGTTCATGTGCCGTTTGAATTGTGCAACTAAAGGACTCATCTGTGTTCCCACAATGCACACGGAATTGAGTTTCCCTGTAGTATGTTTCAGTCTGACTCCCTGGTTGTGTGAGTGGTAACTAGCCAGTGTCCTTGGGTGGTGGGAGGATGCATGCACCTCTGACGCTTGCGCTGTTTGGTGAGCTGGTAGAACATGTAGAGTGTCAAATGGGCCAGGGTCCCTCCTCATTTCACTGGTACTTACCTTCTGAATTAATGAGCCTTCTGTGATGTTGACCAATGCTTGAAATGTAATGGAGAAATAGTCTCATGCATTTATGAACTGAGACTCAAGGTTGGGTCAAGTTTTGGGGAGTGTGGCATTCAGCTGATTGCACGTAGCCTTGAAGTAGCACTTACACAAAGTTTCTCGTAGTCTGTAAGTGGCTGTGATACTTTCTGTTCTTGTTTAATTATCATGATACATTACTGTTTACCTTGTGCTTGATGCCATCTTGTGTGTTCAGATGCAGTTGGAAAAGGCAATGTGTTTATGTGCCTCATCTCTTCAGAAGCACCAGGGTATTGATAACGTGTGCTTATCTGTTCTGGGGGTGTTAGGCTGAGGTAACTAGCTTCTAGTTGGAACAGGTTGGGGGGTTCCCTCTGTCTTGAAAATGGTACTAGCCGCTGGAAAATAAGGTTGTAAAGTGGAGGAAGGCATTTAACTGAGGCCTCGTTTTGTCTTTTTGTCCTTTCAGTTTTTAGAGCACCTTCCCTATCCCCCTCCAGAAGTGCGCGGTACCTGCCTGGGCAGCGATGATCTGAGCGTGCAGTTTGATGCAATGACTGAAAAGGCTGGCCAATGTGAATTTTAAATTATGGTACAGTTCACGGAAAAACATTGGGCTCCTTTTGAGATTGCCAAACCAGACCAAGGGAAACCTCTGGGTTTGGTCCCAGAAAAGTTTAAATGAGATTAGAAGGTTCATTGATTCTCTAAGAGCACTATGCCTGGGTTGGTAGCTTTTGTGTAATGCAGCAATAAAAATAAACTCCTTTCATGGTTGTATCCCACCCATGGCTTGCACTGGCACTTGAACAGAGCTAAGAGGAAAACATATATTTATTTCTGTGAAAAAGTGCAATTTAGAATTACGTTCATCACTCTCTTGCGTAGATTAATAGTTACTGTTTATTTTGGTGCTCTCTGCTAGTAAAAATTTTTATGCTGCCCCATTTTTGGAGATGAAAAATAGTGGATTTTATATTATTTTGACTTGTCTCCTGTAGGTCCAGTTACATTTGCTTAAAATGTTAACATCTGATCTATAGTTCACCCGATATGTAAGAGATATGGGTATGTTGGTCGATAATGGAGTTAACTTGGATTTATTCTTGTAGCGGAGCCTTCAGAAGCTGGCCCGGCACATTTCATTCTTGGTGTACTTCATTGGAAGCTTGTGGGTTTTAACAACACTTTTATTTGTAAACCCTAACAACTTGCAGTAATGCTGAACAACATTCATAACATGAATATACATCGCAAGACGCTTTGGTCCAAGGAGGTTCATAGAAAAGTGCATATCGGTTCTCACAGCTTAATATCTCTTTACAAGTCAAACTGTTTGAAAGGTTATTCCAAGGCACAGGAGAGTTGTAAAATTGTCTTTTTTTCTTTTTTTTCTCTTAAATAGATGAATTTTACTTCTACATACAGAAGGTGGATAAAAGTAATTTCACCAGAAAGGAATGTCATCATAGCTCTCCTTCCTGTGCATACAGTTACTTTCCGTTTTCCAACAAAATGCTTGGGGTGTGTTACTGGAGTGACTCACGTAGTGCTTTTCCACAGTTGTCTGATCTGCGCCATCCTCTGCAGAATGCAAACAGTGATGGATCTCACTGACAGTGGGCTTGTGCCCCCTCTTTAAAATGAAACACAGATGCGCTGGATGGCTTTTGCCTTAAAACGTTTTCTTCTTTTTCTTTTGTGAAAAACAATAATGGTTAAAAGCAAAATAAGGGTAGAGAAAAGGCAGCAGGCAAAGAAGATTAAGGGCTTCTTCTGGGAAATGAACAAGCAGAAGCTACACGGCTTTTCTTGGTTGCGGGGATCGCAGACCGAATAGTCAGCAGGAAAGCCGTTGTTGCTTATCAGGTTATTGTAAAATTTTATTGAAGGCTTTCCTTTTGAATCTGAAGTAAAGAATCCAAATCTGGGCTTAGATTTTTCTTCAGTCAGCTTAAATGCATAGTAGCCTTTAATCTTGACTTTATCGATGTAGTATGCTGTGAAGGGGGGGGAAAAAAGAAACAAATGTTTTCAGTAGAATCATAGAGCAGTTTGGGTTGGAAGGGACATTAAAATAATCTATTTCCAACACAGTGCCACGGGAAGGGAGACCACGTACTAGACCAGGTTGCTCAAAGTCCCATGCAACCTGGCCTTGAACACTTGCAGGGATGGGGCATCTGCAGCTTCTCTGGGCAACCTGTTCCAGTGCCTCACTGCCCTCAGAGTGAAGAATTTCTTCCTCGTATCTAACCTAAATCTCCCCTCTTTCAGTTTAAAGCCATTACTCCTTGGCCTATCACTACAGACCCTTGTGAAAAACCAAAATCTTGCATGAGCTGCAGACCTCCTGGTAATGAGCTCAGATTTCAAATAATCTATCCATTTAAAAAGCATGATTGCACCATAAAATATTTACACTTACTGCTTCTAACAGTACTCAGCTTCCACTGTCTTAAGTAGAAACAGTGCATCGTTTTAAACAAAGAGTTAGAATTTGGGAATCTTCTGGACCTACTCTGTGAAAGCTGCATTTGAATGGGGTTAGAGCTAGGAGCTTGCCTTCCTGGGAAAAGCCAGGTGCTGCCCTTCACCAAACCCAGCTGCAGTGACTCAAGGGGAGCACCTGCTCATCTGTGCCATGAGAGGAGCTGTCTGAAAACTCCCGCCCTGCTCCAAACCCAGCTGCTGAGCCCCCCAGCATGCATGACTGTATGTTATACTGCTGCACCCAAGAGTTGGGTGAAAACATTTTAATGAAATCATAAATAGCAGTCCCTGGTACATATATGTCTCTCCAATTCATGTGTAAGCAGAGAGTGTAGTCAGGGATGTGACCCAGACTAAGCAAGAATGTTGTAAACTAGGGGGTTCTTTCTGTGAGTACTATAAAGTATCATGCTGTCCAGAAATTAAAATGGGAATACTATGATGAAGTGCCCTTTAAACAACCTTTTCCTTCAATAACTTACTTCCTTCAATGGTTTATTGTTCTTTTGTTTGCAATGTGAAATTAGCATGGAAAATACATCAGTAAATGCTCATTAGTCCTAAAGGAATTAAGAAGGAGCTAAGCACCGGAGGGGGCCTGCTCTGTTTCTTGTTGATGTCTAAAAATGATGTGAAGCCGTGCTTAGCCACGAGTAAGACCTGTTTCATTTTTATGCGGCTACTTTCTAGAGAGGAGAAACCAGGCTATGTAGACTATGTTTGGGGACAGGTGCCTCAGGCAAGCTTTTAGGCGCCCAACATCCTGACCAGGGAACTCGCTAGCGCTTGCCAGCAGGGAGTAGTGAGGGCAAGGAAGTATTGTGCGTCTCGTTTTGGCTGTATGGTTCAGGTATCGAGGCCTTTCTGGTATCCTGTGGCTTGCTGCTTTCCTTTTAATGTTTGGATGGAGGAAGAGGGATGGGAGGGTTGATGTCCCTGCAGCATTTCTCAGACAATAAACTATTGCTGAAGATCATTGTCTTCAACACTTTTGTCCTCTACCTCCATAATTACTAATTTTTATCAAAGTAAAGAACTAGATTTCTGTAGGTGCACAGGAGAAAGCAAGTAGTGGAACAGGAACTAGAGTTTGACTCTCCCTTCAACAGCAGCTCCTTAAAAATCTGGTGACCTGCTTTATTTCTTCTGTATGCCTGTCCAGGTCTCCTTGGGCTTGCTTGTGCTTTCCTGTTCAATGACTCTAGTTCAGCAGCAAGTCAGGAGGGTCCCACCTTTCTTTGTAGAGTAGAAATTAGAGATATTTCCTGGGAGTTGTTGGTCTGAAGTGCCATCTCCTGCTAACTTCGGAATAACTACTCTGCTGCATATGCACGCCCAGATGGCTTCTCATGTGGTTTAAACTGGAAGCAGCTGGGCTGTGTTTCTTGTGAGAGCTTGATGCCCTTGCTTTGTGTTGTATCTGCCCTGAGAGTGCCTGCAGAATCAGGCTCCTCAGGAATGCTGATGGCTGATTCCTGCGTCTCAAATCAGAGCTGCTTGCTCTGTCTAGGGCAAGTCTTAGGTGCTTGCTTAAGGAACACCTGGGTCTGGGCCATGGAAATGGCTCTGGGAACTTGAGTCTATCATATACTCACCTTTTAAAACCTCTTGTATGTATTTTCCCAAGTAATAATTTCTAAGTTCATCATTGTCTAAGGACTGGTCATCAATTCCGTTTGCTGTGATGTAAATATCGATGTCGCCATAGGTTTTTTTAATCCACTTGAGAACTTTGCGCACTCCCCAAGGCACCACTGCCAGACGCGAAGGGGAGCTCAGGCAGGTGATATCCTGCAGAAATTGGATGTCACGATCAAATTCATACTGGCTCCCGTTCTGAGGTTCGTGAATCACAAATCTGGTGGTGAAATGATTCAGTGCGTAAAAGTCAGCTGCACCTTTGATGAGCTGCATTTCCTCGATTGTGAAAGATGGCAATGAAGAGTACGAGAGGCCTTTTCTGTTTTTAAAGCTGATGTATTCCCTCATGGTAGCTGGATAGTCCCCAGTCTTAAATATGGGATCGGCAAACCAGCCTATTTCAAACTGAAGAAACCTGTCGGCAGCTTTTGAATGAGATTCAAAGTAGGGGTTGGCAGGCTCGGCCCAGTCCGAATGCAGGGACAGGGACACTTTGCCATGCTGAAAGGATCGGTACTGCTCATCGTATATTTTCCAGGCCATGGCATGTGCTATCAGTAAATTGTGTGCTGCCCGGTATGTATCATTGCTGCTCCTATTGTAGACATCGCTTAGCCGGTTAGGCTCATTGATTGTAATCCAAAGTTTAACCAAATCACCAAGTTCCTGAAAACATAAAGCGGCATAGTCTTGAAAAGCGTAGGCAGTAGACCGGTTCAACCATCCTCCTGTCTGCAGCAAAGGAGCTGGCAGGCCCAGGTAGGCGTGAGTTGGATAATATAACGTGACCATGGACTGAACGTTGAGTTTCAGTACTTCACTAATCACGCATCTGTAGTATCTAAGAACTTGCCTGTTGACCACAGACAAATCTCCATTGGGTAAAATTAGTGACCAGTCAAGTGCAAATCTGTAATGGGTGACTTTCATTTTTTCCAGGAGGTCAAGTTGCTTTTTAATGCTGATGAAATCCGTGCACTGTGCTGGTCGGGTTTTTAGCTTCACCCCTTTAACTTTGTGCAGGAGACCGTCTCCCGTGATGTTCCAGAGGTACAGGCTGGAATCACAGAACTGCGGTGAAGAAGCCACGGATTCTGCCTGTGAAAATGAAAATGGTATCTTACGGCGGGGTTTAATTAAATGAACGCCTGCTTATAGTCTGTGTTTCTGCCTGTGTTTGGGTGTAGGATTGGTGCTGGATGTCAGAAGGTCCTGCTCAGAGGCTCCGAGGGGAAGAGCATAACCGACTCACCTGTATGGGCTTTGTGCTGGTGGTTGTCTTACCTGTTCTGTTCCTTCATCTACAGAAAACATTAAATTTGCACTCTCCATTCTATTCAGCTACATGCTGGCATCTGCCCTGCCATCAGCCTACACGACATATATTTTCACACAGATAAACCTCCCAGATTGAGGTCACTCTGTGGTCATGCAAACACAGTTCCCAGGCAGCTGGCAGGAGAGCTGGGTGGTAAGGACAAGCACCAGGGGTGTACGAGGCAGGCACGGATTATTTTGGCGCTGCTGCTGAGATCAGCCTTGTGAAACTGCGGCATAGTGTTCCCTGGTCTTACCGGTAGTCCTTCTGCCTATGCAAACATCTGACACAAGCAGCTTGTAGTGTTTAATATTAGTTATATCTTGACTACCATCTACTAGTTAACAAGGTTAACACAGGATGTATCCTGTGTAGCACAGCACATTTTTTTACTATCCCAATTTTTTAAAAGATTTTTTTGTAGGATTTGTAATACAATACAGTGAAGTTAAAAATATTTAGATTAAATCTGATTTTTTAAAGCAAATGTACTCTTCTGTGCTGTATATTTTCCCAGAATGATTAATAAGTAGAAGCTTTACTTTTTTTTTTCTTACGATTTTCAATGAATAGGTCGGATTATGAAGTTTTGCTGTTATTTTTTGAGGCTGATATTGGCCATTGGATCATCTTTCCGTATGTGATGAGAAAAAGAGCATCCCAACACTGGTCATACATATGGTTAGTTTATCTACCACATTTAAAGTAGAAATAGGTATTGGTAGGAACCAGTTTGGAAAAAAAGATAGTATGATCTGTTTTCAAATGTGAGCTGAAATTACAAAGGCCATATATGCTGATGTTGGCTATTTTTGCGTGTGGTATAAGTCTTTTTAAAGAATGGCTTGTAACCCACTTGTTGAAGTGGCACTGAGAGCCAGGCTCAACCCAGGAATCTGTTTCTGCCTTGTTCAGTAGCTTTAGACGAGACCTCAAGCCTGTGGGTAGCTCTGCTGCTGCCAGCATAACCACCTTGTCCCTGCCCTCTGCCAGCCGCTCTGTCATGCTGTCGTAGGTATCCCTATGGCCACACTGCAAACTGGATTGGGAAACTCCCCTGGTTGAAAAATAACCCAGGAACAATTGGCAGGGTCAACTTCTTGGTCTGAAATTTCCTGATCTGATCTGCCGTGTGGAGACACAAGCAGAGGGAAGGGGGGGGAGGGAGGGGCAGCCTTGGAAGGGATCCTGCAGAGGGGTCTGCTGCTGCAGGAGCACCCAGCACTCTGTGACTAGCTCACCCGAAAACCTGTAAAGTACATTCAATTGAACCTATGCAATTATGGCAAGGCTTAACTTCTGTTTGCAGTGTGCATTGAGATTCCTGAACAAAAGGTGCCATACACAGTCATTTATTCACAAAGTAAAGTCGTTGGTTGCTCTGCATCCAGTGGTTTTCCCAATATTTTATGCTTACCTTGAGAACAGACTCAGTGATACCCCAGGAGAAGTCACAGGAGAACTGAGCTTGCAAACTTGGGGTAGACTCCCTTGGGAAGAAGCCATTTTCTTGTATGATTTGTTTATAATAAAGTGCAGATGACTTGGGAATCCTTTCCTTTTTTTCGCTTTTGAAATCTACATAAAATAATCCGCGCCTGATGTTGTAAGCATGTTGCCATTCAAAGCCATCAAGGAGTGACCAGGCTGTGTAACCAAACACATCTATGTCGTCGTATTTAATAGCTGTTTAAGAGAAAGTAACATCCATGAGACTTATATTTAGGACTCTTAACGTATATAAGGGATATTTATGAGAAAGGTCTATTAATTTTGAAAATCTTCAGGGTTTTCTCAACACTCGTAGGGTTATTGGCCCATTGTAATTCATTGCAAAACTGTGACAGACATTATGTATCTTAGTCCTCATTCATTAAAAAAATACACACATCACTAGTTCCTTAAGAAACTAAATACCGTAGGATCCTTTATTTCTGCTCTGAGCAAACACAAAATATTACACCACATCCAGATTCTAAGTTGCATCTGATGATTTGCAAGTAATAGATACTGATAAAATCAGAGAATCATGACTAAAAATTAAGGGTGCAGCAGTCGATCTTGTTTGTGACTTTGTATTTATCATGAAGTTAAAACTCCCTACCTTTATTTGAAAGATCTCTGCAAACTCTAACATTTAGGAATGTCTATTCAGCTTCTAAATTGAAAAATGAAACGTGTCAGTATGGGACATGTAGTGACTTTAGAAGAAGCTGGGCTGATCAACCCAGAGACTGAAGTGCTTGATTTATTCACAGAATGGGTGCAGCAAATGCATGTTTCTTCAGTCAAATTTAATGTCCCTTCACCTTGCAAAGGGAATATACGTGTAATCTTTCACATATATGAGAAATGACAAAATGACTGCTTTCCTGATTCACCAGGGAGGGCAGCAGAGCTTCCAAAGCAGCTTCTCGCTGGACACCAACTAACAACAATGTTCGTTACCCACCTACAGCATGTGCCGCAGCCTGGAAGAAAAAGTCCAAACTCCATGCCTAGTCATGTTACCTGCCTGTCGCCAGCATTGAGCTAGGAAATAATGCAGGATAACTCCTCACATTAACCTTACAAGGGATGGAATATCAAGGGCAAAGCAGTGACCAAGTGGGGTTGCTGAGGATTTTGACACAGAGAGATGGACAGCCATATTTTACCTGTAGTCCACTGAGAGTAAGCCAAGGAATACAGAGGAGGTTATCTGATATAAAGCTCTATTCTCACCCAACATTGCTTTGCCTTATTTTCTCAGGACATTTCACTTCACATAATTTTATATTTCCACTGAACAACTTTGCCTTAGTCACACTATGCTGCAACTTCTGCAGGAGGTGGTTTTGCACAGTACTTGTATTCGTGCAGCAGAGTAACAAGGTACCCAGCAGTACTCTCTTAGTCAAGCATGCTATTTTACTAGCTTCTGGATGAAGACATCACAAAGCCCAAGAGCTTGCAATCTAAGTACATGAGAAGCTGACAGACAAGGACAGAATACTGGTAAAGAGATGAGGGAATGTAACAAGGCAATACAGTGGCATGTATTTTCAAGAAAAGCAACTTCTACATATTAGGGGAACCATGGGAGAAAGTACAAAAACATCTGAAAATATCAACAGCAAAACACAGAGGTGGAGAATGATGTAGAGGATAAAGAGATAGGCCAGAAGGGCCTTGCAAGTAAGGATGAATTCTTCATGTCTGCAATGAGGAAGGTTGAACAAACAGAAGTAGGCATATAGGGACAGGATAAGTGACAACTGAGAAAACTCTTTTTTTTTCTAGAAGCATACTAAATGGATGGGGTCTAAGTTTAATTGTCAGAGCAAGAGATGTGGCAGTACTTGAGATGGTGCATGTCTAGATGAGAATTTTTGGCTGTTTAAATGCGTAGGGAAAAAAGCACTATTTGTCTATATTTTCTGGTAAGAAGAATTAATAGTTAGGCAGGTGATGGGTAGAGATCCTGTGGATCAGTGTAAGAGTACGCTTGTAGCATTGTCTCCAGTGACAGTGAAAGGAGAGGGCAGAAAAAGAAGTCAGGATCCTCACTGAACATTAGAGTGGGGATGAGAAAATCCTCCTAAAAACCAAGGGGATTGTTGGAGGCAGGAACAAGGGGCTGAAGGTAGGAGAGTTCAGGAGTTAAGCTCCCTGTGTCACCAGAGGTGACATCCATGGAAGCAGAGCTCAAGGCACTTCTGTGTCTGCTATGGGTGGAGCCTTGGAGTTCTTCTGCAGAAGTAGTAGTTTCAGTATTGACAGCCAATAAGCAGCTGTAGTTTGAATTGCATCCTTGTATCATGATCAGGGTTAGTTCATTGCAATGGTGATGTTATACAACACATATTTTCATGACTCGCAGTACTGGAAGATACAGACATACACTACAAAGTTTACAGCACTCTCCTTGAACACACACAGAGTATATCATAGCCTGTTATATGTTATCCTAACAGTCAGCGTCCCATTACAATTTGGCCTATGTAAATGATGCTTTGCGGTTAACATGACCTACCTGATTTTGCTGCAAACAGCAAATTTAAACCTGACTTCTCTGTAAGTAAAAATATGAAAATATGTTCTAAATATTATTCCTGATCAGACAAATTAAAGTTTGCTTCACAAAAAAATGTATTAGTTAAGAGAAAATCCTGTCTTTGAAGCAGAGGTGGAAGCATCTGCATACATAAAAACATAGACATACATAAAAACTGCAGTATGGCATCAGCAGCGGTGCAGCCTGCTGGGAGGATGTCTCTTGGGACCAGCAGCCATCCCCCTACCAGCGCTGAACCTACAAACTGGCTGATGGGGAAAAGAAATACTGGTTTTGCAGAGGCTTTAGGTACTAACAACATTTATATTTCATACAAAATTAAATCTTTGCCTTCAGAGAGCACCCCTGTACACTGGCTTTATGAAGGGAAAATAACAAGATTGGAAGGGTGTCTTTAAAGTGTAGTATCTCTGTTTGGCATGTAATAATCCTGAAGAATGATCACCCTTCTGCTGCTAATTTCCTCTGTGCATTTTATGTTGGAGAAGGACCCCAGTGTGGCAATGACAGTCTGTAATCACTGTCTTGCTCTCCTGCTGTCAAGGTATGTACCTGCACACAGGTTTTACAGTTGGTCTACCAGCAGTGAAAAGTGATATCGAACAGATTGCTTTTCATGAATTTCTGACTCAGTTTTGCACTTATTTAGTTTTAAAATCCAATGCAGATGTTGGACTTTAGCTTTCTGGGACAAGGACTAGGGTTTTTTTCCTGTGTTTGTACAACATCTAGCACCAGTAGATCCTGATCCATGACTTGTACTCATGCAGTATTAATAATTAACTTAGTTGCTATTATTTCTTTAAAAAATTATTAAATCATTTCAGAGCTAAATATCAGAGGATCTTAAAAAGCTGGCCAAAAATCCAACAACTAACTTGTATACAAACCTTGTAAAACTTTATTAATGAAGTTTTTCATCATGTAGATGGCTGTGGTGTCATCTGTTTTCACATGGCTGTCAGTGAACCAGCCATTCTCTGCAATCAAGATTCGAGGACTGTTGTATTCCAGTTTAATCCAGTTCAGTACTTCCCTCAAATTGAGTGACAAATTTTGTCCCATTTTTGGTAGAGTGTTTGGAGGTTTAAAGTTATTAGGACCAAAGGAAAATGCAAAGAAGTCAGCTGTTCCCTTTATGTAGTTTTTCTCATCCTCAGTAAAGCGTGGCAAAAATGATAATTCATTTTTCAGTTCTTCTGGATAATCACCATCCCCGTGGATGGGTTTAGCAAACCACCCGAGTACTCTATCCATAGACTGCTGGCATTTAGAAATGTCCAAAGCATCTTCTGATTTGTTAGGCTCGATCCAGTGGGATCCCAATACTATGGACATCATCCCCTTCTGATACGGTTGAAAGCGTTTTTTGTAGTTATGCCAAACTTTTGCATGAGCCTGGTGAGAGAAAAATAGCATTAAATTGTTACTCTCTAAGAAATCTCCATGTGTGTTGGCAACTAGACAGGCAGGTAGCTGCATCTGATGCACTGCAGACTTCTGTGGAAATATTAACAAACAGTCAAAGCACACTAATTACCCTGCACAGCTGTAATGGGCAATGACTGTTACACTGCAAGGTACCTCCGGATAATGGTAATGCTCCGTATCTCGTGTGCACTGTTCCTATGATATGTTAGGGCTGTGGCTTTTTGCCTTTTAACATAGGTCTAAATTTCATGGGAGGTCCCAGCAGCGATGTGAATGGCTGTTACATGGACACTTTGGGACTATACAGCTGTTAATGCTGGGATTTGAACTCCGTGACCTAGACAATCCCATCTAGGTCTTTCTTTGTCAAGCAGCAACTGCTGATACTGTTAAAATTTTAAACTGCCCTTACAATTGCTCCATAAATTATGCATCTCAAATAATGTTTCCTTTGCCAGTGTTGGCTCTGTGCTATTAACTGCTCTGTGCTATGGGGGTTACCTGGATTTACTCTGATCAAACTACATCCACCCCATCCCTCTTCTTGGGATACACTTCCATTTGTTTTAGTTTCGCCTAATCATATGAGTAAGTGTCCAACTTTTTATGTTTGCACAGTCCCTAAATGTAAAAACTTGGAGAAAGGACCCAGCTGCAAAGTTTGAACCCAAAAGTCAATTTTCAGTTCTGTGCAAGAATTTTGATCTAGGATTTTAGTTAATTTCTTCTTTGAAGCTGCTATAATAATGATTTTTCTGACAGTACATGCAACAGCACAGAATGAAGCTTATTTATTTTAAGTAGAAAGCAACAACACTTTGGTTTTAAAAGGAAATTTGGCAGCAGTATCTCACAAGATCTATTGGCTATGGCATGTTTTAGTACTCATAACCGGTCAAATATTCACTGCCCTAGGACAGACAGAAGTTTTGCTATTCATGTTAGTGACAATAAGAGCATACCTTGTACCACATCTTAATTCCATTTTTCTGATTATCATGTTTTAGAAAGCTCAACATTGTCACACACCAGAATTACCTTCAAACGTCACATTGTTAATTACTGAAATAAGAGAATACAGCCATCAACGTTTACACGAGAGAAGGAATACATGGGAGACGGAGGAACCACTAGCATTGTCAGAGTCCCATGGGAAAAGGGGAGAGCTAGGGTGTCAGAGAAGGGTGCCTCTGGACCACAGCATGGGGACTCTGGATCGCGGTGTGAATCACACCAGAGGATCTAACACAGGGGAGGGGAGCTGACCTCTCCCAGCTGAGGAGTTGTCAAGTAACTCAGGGTTTACCTTATTCCTGAAGTCTGGCTTTGTACTCTTAATCTGGAAAGAAAATAACTGTTTGCACCCAGAAAAAACATTGAGAAGCATTGTGAAACACTTAGAGTGCCGAGTTAGACTGACATCATTACCAAGCCAAACAGCATTGCTTACCTCTGACAATAATTTCAGTTAATTTATCTAAAAACACACAGCCTTGACAGTTTAAAAAAACAAAAGACCTAATGTCAATTAGATATTTGGTTAAGCTAGGGAGTACCAAAGAATTACAGTTTGTGAAATTTTGTATATCAGTTGTTTATGGTTTCTAAGGTCATGCTTGTAACATTTGTTCAAGGTCTATCTTTGAAAATACTGATAAAGTAACATTAACCTTTGAAATGCAGGTTCTGTAGCTGAAAAGAGAAGTCAACAAAATTGTACTCATGAAGCAAATTGCAAGATACAGTTAAAATATTATAAAATGGATTTCTTACCAGTCTCATCAGAAAATTTAAGTGGCCAGTGCCATCTCCTCAGTTACAGTCCTGTCCCGAAGGTTCCTCCACCCTGGGATGGCTGCTGGGGCCAGGCTTGCTTTGTTCTCTGCCTCTAGTGATTTTTCACCTGGTTAGTATATTTTTTTTTCCCCAAACACAGGCTACTAACACCACTGTTTAATCAAAGGTATATGGTTGTGTTGGCACAACAAGAAAAATCCTGCTGAAGTCACCTATATTATGCACAGTGCCAAGTAGCATGACAATAGCACCAGGTAAATCTTAGCAATCACGCATTTCTAGGTGAAGCGGATAAAGACGGCTTTGCCAAAAAACGACTAATTAGAATGCATTATTGACAGCTAAAAGAGAATCAGTGACAACTCACTGCATTCAAATGCACCTTCAAGAGGCTGATTAGAAGAAAGTAAAGTTACTATTAAAAATAATGTCTACAGTAGAGAATACAATCACAGGTATAATTGTACAGGAATAGACCTCAAGTACAAATAAGTACACTTAAAGTGAGTCAATATAAAATCCCCATACACAAATTCATATGTGTCACTGATGTCTCTTAATTCTAAAGGTTAACTCTATTGTAAAAAAAAGTTGTCACTCTGTCTATAGCAGGGGTTTTTACAAATGTAGTAGAGACAATAGCATTTGCTTGTCTATAATTATGAGTTGTTAATTATCTGTAAAGCAGCATAACATTCTCAGATGGAAGGTGCTCACTAAGTGCAAACTATGGTTGATCGAACAAACTGATTAATATAATTTGCTCTTTAAGACAACATATGAAACAAACATCAGTTTAAAAGCTGTATCATACACCAGATTGAGTATTTTGAGTCAATCTTGACTAATCTTTTTTTCAGTTAGACTTTAATCCGTAATCCTTCACTTTCCTTGTTAGATCAAGGACAAATGTCAAGGCTAAGTACACAATGAAAGCAGGATCAATATTGTGTATTTATTCTAGATATATATGACATGTTAATTTCAGCGTATTTTCCTGGTATTAATATAGAAATTATTCTATAGACTTGAAAGTCACCAAGAGTGCTCAGTCAGTATTAACACTGTAAAAAGGCTAGATAAGTCAATTTAAAAAAATTGAGACAACAGTATTGTTCTCTCTTGAAACATTCTCATACTCCTTCAAACTCTGATCCTGTAATTTATCATGTACATACGCAAAGAACTTACTATTGAAAGACCAATACTTTCACATTCTTAAGATATGCCAAAGTCAAGCAATTGAATGTCTCACCAATGAGCACACAAAAGAATGTCAGGGGTATATGGAGCTTTTTTAGTGTGCTGGAGAGCAATAAGAAAACTAAAATTGAAAAAATGCTAATAAAATTATTCTGGCTTTGTGTTTGTTTGGTTTTTAATCTATGAAGACCTAGAATACAGAGTCTCATGATGCTGGTGTTAAACATCACTTTAGAAGAAGGGCAGGTGTGCGTGGCTTATTTGGAGAGTATATTTCAGTTCAAAGCCCTTTTGGTCTGTGGTAAAGATGCCACATAGTAGAGCAAAAGCCCTTATTTTGCAAAATGTCTCTGAAGCTCAATCTTTGTGAAGGAAAAAAGGGCTCTTGAGATATAGGCCACTAAATTTCTATAAGAGTGATTTGAAGGACTGAGGCTTTACTATCAAATTTATTGTATGCCAACCATCTTGCATTTGGTTTGTGTTTTTCTTGATGATTTCCAACAATTTTAAGAAAGCTAACCAGCAAATAACAAATCATACAAAAAAAGTGTGAATCAGTGCTGAAGTTTACATCATCACTGATGGCTACTACTGTGTGAAAAATCTTCCAGCTAAAACATTTACAAGCATAGACAATTCTGCTGTCCACACTAGGGCCATACTTGATGGAGACATACTCGCACTGATGTAGCTTCATCTTTACAGATCCCGAGGAAAGAAAGCACCTTTGGAGGAAGGGAAGAAAGTGTCTGGCTGGATGTAGGTATAAGAATTATTACCCCTTCATTCCATAGAAATTTTTTTTTAAGGAGAATGAATTGTGGGACTTTTCTGGGACATGCTTATCCAAAGGCAGCAGTGTCCACAAAGAGACCCTGGCATAGTGAGAGCTACCAAAAAGCTGGGAGTAATGCAGCTGGGCACAGAGATTAACCTGATCTGTGATGGCTCTATATGGAGGCACCATGTTTGAAAGGGAATTTATTACCTTTTCCTAGAATGTGATATGAAGATGTGTTCATGAAGAAAATCTTTAGGGATATCTTATTCTGGCAGTTTTCTTCTGAGCTTTTCCACTGGGTGGAAAGGAGTGTGAATGATCTTTAACAGGAAAAAAAAAATGGTCCCCTTTCAACCTGTTATGTGGCAAAGGCAGAACTGCCTGGAGGGCACTGATACGGAGGACAAAAAGAAGACCGCTTTGTCTGCAGTTTGTGATCTTTACAAACCTCAATCTAAGTATAAAAGAACATAACTAGATCCAGAGAAAATGGTAATAATATATCAGGTATATATCTCATTTAGCTCCAGCCACAATGATTCGTTTGCTTTATATTTTCTTGCTTCTTGTCAGATTTATTTACTGTAAATCAAAGAAATCAATCTAAGTTTTCTGTGTGCAGTCTTTTTCTTCTCTGCCTCAGTATGAGAGAGGCAAGCTCATAGTTTTTGTATCTTCTTTGATGTGCCTTTCAAATGACGCACAGCAAGTTACATGTTTTCATTAACTGTTTTCTGATGTTGCTTTTGTGAAGTACAGTCTCCTTTAATGAAGAAAGGAGATACACTTTTGATGGCCATTCTCCATCTGGTATAAGATTCCATATGCTCCTCGTGTTAGTGGTAATGATCATACAATTGAATAGAGATTTATCTAAGTGAACACCATAGCAATTTGTAATTGATAAGTGTCAAACTTCAAATTTCCTACTCATTTCCATGGAAGTAGTATGAGACCCTTTAAAATGATCAGTAGCAATTATTACCCCCCGTGTATGAAAAGCATACATAGTAACATGCAAATATGTTTTTAAAATTGAAATTTTGAGTTCTTCTGTAGATTATTTTCCTCATGTGGATCTTCTAAGCACCTTGCTTAGCAGCCTTTGCTTCTGCATTCACTACCCCTCTTTATGGGTCTTGCTATTCATGTAAAGTCAGGACTGTCTCTTAAGTAGATGTATCTGGGGCATTCCCTTAAAAGGATGCAAGGCACAGACAGAAAGCACATGTATTAGATGATACAGCACCTGCAATGCCTTGTGCTAGCCAGCACCACAGGGCTCTGGGGCTTAATGAAGACAGACCAACCCTACTTTAGCTGAAAAGCCTTAACAAGATAATTATCTACCTATTTACCTACCTGAATTAATTAACCGAAGCAGATAATTTTTGAATCACTTCTAAAATGCATGGACTTTTTCCTTACGCTGCCAATTATTTGGGTTTTAAGATGCTGGATTTCTTTAGTCTACTAAAATGTTTAAAATGAACAGAAATTTCTTCAGCCCTCTTCTAGAGACACAAAAATCTCACACAATTGTCAAACTGTTCTTGCAATAAAATAATCCAAAGTCCAAAAAACCAGGGTGTTATGGTTTGTTATATTGTTTTTGTGACTCTATGAAACCTGGCTTCAGTTTATGATTGATATATCATATAAAAGCACTCCTTTATATAATGGTGATTAGTTCTCACACACCACAACTGCAGCAGTGCACTGGTGAATGAAACTAAAAGTAGGACTCATAAGAGAGCCTCGTGTAGTTTATCCAAAAGTACTACAAAAAGACTTGAGAATGATTATTCAGCAATTTGCCATGTAACAGAGTGGTGGCCAAATTAGTTACCTGTTTTTTCGGCTCGGCATATTTCACGGGTGGACCTAGTAATGTGCATAGGGTGGCATGGAGAATGTTGTCTTTCAACAGCCTGTCCAAAATTGATGCCCTGATATGGACAAGAATGTGGCTTTTCCTAAAGCCACTGACATAAATGGGAACGTTTTCAACAGCTTCAACAGGCTTTGCCTCATACTCCCAAAACCTGACGTTTTTGTTGGTCTTTTATTTTTAGGAGGACATTTTGCAGAGGTAAATTAGAAGGCAGCCATAATACAATGTCTGAGAAACAGATTTCCATACACTAGTCCTGAAATAAAAAGCCATGTGAAATTTCTTTAAAGAGAGATTCTTATAACATTCCCTGCGTCTCAAAGAGGAGACATTTCAGAACACATGAATCCTGATTGTGCATCCATACATTATATTGATATGGTATTGTCAACAATACTAAACAAACTGAACATTTAGATACTCACAAAAATCCTTAGGAAAGATTCTGGCTAGTTGGCTTAAAACATATAATACCACCTATGACTTCTGTCGAATGACTGGCTTTAAGTACATTTTAGTAAGAAAAAAAATTTTTATATATATATAAGAAGAGTTGGCCCATGTTGACTGGTACCTCAGGAGCTCCCATTCCACCTCCAGCCCCAAACATCACACTCCAGTTCCTCAAATACATTACTACAAATCTGAGATTCTTCATAAAGACCTAAAAACTTTGGAAATGTTACAGTGCCACAGGAGAGAACTGTTAATACGTTAGGTAATGTTCATGGGGCTGTGAGAAAGATACAACATGAAAATAATTTCTGCCCAAGAATAATAAAATACTAGGTAATAGATTGTGTGTTGCTGAAAGTCTCATTAACTCTTTCATTGAAGTGATCTATTTTATACACAGATTCACAAGCTTTAAAACTAGAACCAACTATCTGATCAAGTGTGAGAGGTAAGTAATATCGACCAAGGAACTTAGGTCACTAATTTTTATATCAGACCCAGCTGTGCTTGGCTTCCTGGAACAGCCAATTGATTCTTCAGCAGAGGCATTGCTCTCTATGTGCTGTCTGCTGCTCACATGGATTTTACAGAGTGGGAAGATGCAGAGACTGCCTAGTTGGTACCCTGGTTTTGATTGTGACACTCAGAAATGAAGGCAAGAAATGCTACTAACTTACGTTGTATCTTTTACATGTATTACATCAAATATATTTTATATAGCACTTGAAAATAAAAAGAATGATTGAGCATCAGTGCTATTTGAGATGCTTCACAAATCTCTATAGTTAAATCATTCTTGTCCTAAGTCTGAAATTAGTTAGTGGCTCGGGATGCTTGATGAGTTGTCTAAGTGTAAAACTTCTATTGACTGCTGCATGAATTTTCTGAAAAATGAGGTTCTGCAGGTTCAAGCCCAGAAGCAAATTCAAGAAATAGAAACAGTCAGCTGCAGAATATTTAGAACTACTCTGGCAATTAATTTTTTCCCACATGCGTACTTATTTCTGAAGGGCAAATACATTCAGTTTTATTTGTTAATTACATTTATAATGTATGGCAGGTAGTAGAGAAATTCTCTTTGTGACAGCTAGAAATGGTTTGAGCAGGGGGAATTATACTAGCTGCTCTATCAAACAGAGAGAGGATAGTGACCTGCTCTGTAAAGTACTTTGAGCACTACAGGTTAAAAAAATGCTGTACTGATATTGTTAATTCTTGTCTTAAATTGCTGTTATTTGAAATTGCTTTAAATTATAGCAAGAAAAGTAAAAATATAAACTTCTATGCATAGGAACTAGCTACTCTGTAGAGTGACATTAGTAATCTATCAGAGGAGATGCTGTAAACTCTGTAATGTTGTTGAGAATACCATGAATGTCTGCATTTTTTTCCTTAAGTCTTTAGTCCCCTTCAGACTTCTCTTTTTGTCCTTCCCAAAGAAAGAATACCATGAACTGAGGACCCAGTACTTCAGCTGTTGAAGCTGCTGATCATGGGATCAAGCCTTTTGGATGTCTAATTCTGTAGAAGACAGCTGATAAATAAAATAAAACTGACATGAAAATTAAAATACTGAGAACATCATAGAAATAATATAATTTTGAAACTCTCAAATACTGAAGGGAGCATTTGTTTTCTTCCAAACTCAAGAACTGCTGACCTTGCTAGTTCAGTGATAAACTTTTTGCAGTATGATCTTACTAAGCTAGAACTTTATATATATATATACACACACATATATACACACACACATCCTCTATTGCTAGTAGAATTGATTCAATATGCAAATAAATGTCATTTTAAACTAGTAGAATAGTCATTTCAGTGTAGTCAAATGAATGGTCACGTCAGTGTGTTTAACTAAGTGAAAAGAATAAGAAAGGAAAATCATGCTCTTTCATAGCGAGATTTTGTAGGCAAAAGCTAGTTTAAATAAAGTAATAAACAAGCACTTTAAAACAAGTAATTTCTGAGTCAGCTGTTGTGACAACTACAATACAAGCAACATGAGGATTAAAAAAAAGACTGCCTTAGCTATGGGTTATTTATTGGTGTTTTTGCATTCCTTGATTTTTCTTTTTTAAACATTGACTATATGATTGATTCATCCCATCATTTCCCGTGGTGGTGCAAGATCAGTTTGTAAAATCTTACTATACTGTACCTTGATCAAATTGTGTCCTACAGAGTAGACGGTTGTTATTCTCCCTCTCTCTCCAGGAGCATGAATACCTGTGCCATACCCATGCCAAGCAATTAAATATGGATTGTGGATTGTAATCCAGTACTTAACACGATCCCCAAAGGTCTGGAAGCAAAAGGTGGCATAGTCATTGAAGATATCAATTACTGATTCATTTTTCCATCCCCCATATTTTTCTTGCAGCATCAAGGGCAGGTCCCAGTGGTACAGCGTAACCACAGGGTCAATATTTCTGTAGAGTAGAGAGTCAATGAGGGTGTTATAATACCGGACTCCTTTTTCATTGGGAGCTGTTACCGCTCCAGTAGGAAAAAGCCTTGACCATGAAATTGAAAACTGGTAAAAAGTAACTCCCAAAAAATCCAGAGCAGACAAATCTTTGTCCAACAAGGTGTAACTGTCACTGGAGGCATCTGTGCTGTCAGCATCCCTGAACTCCGAGTGGATGAAGCTGTCCCAGATCGAGGCTCCCTTCCTGTCCTTCCTCCGGCTGCCTTCCACCTGGAAAGCCCCCATCCCTACACCCCAGAGAAATTCTTTGGGGAATGTGTCATACAAAAACATCTGTGTTTCACTCACGGGGCTGAAGCGTGGGTCCTTTTTCCACACAGATCTTCCCTCTCCAGCAAGCCCAGCAACTATCCTTAAGAAAACTAATGTCCAAAAAGCAACAAATCTCTCCAGTCGTTGGCCCCACATTATGCTGGGTTATAGCACCAGTGTTAAAAGTCAGATTTCTTGCACCGACACTGAAAAAACCTCCATTCGTTTGCTGGAGTCCTCGCCGTGCAGACTGTCTTCGTTTGCCATGAACTGCTGGAGTGTCTTATCAAAGCTCCACTAAAAGCTTGTGATTGTAAAAGCCCTGTCAATGATTAGCCTGAACTGTGAGACTTAAAACAGGTCAGAAAACATCGTAACTTTTAGGGAGGTGGCTGCTGTATGACCACTGAGACACCTATCTGGCTTGTAACTGCAGGAAAATAGGTCGCCTGAACAATATAAACGCTAGTAGCTAGTTTATCATTATTTAAAGCTCGGTCATTCCAGTGGGAGAAAATAGGTGACAGAGGGTGTTAAGGAGCTATCACATCCTTCATTCCTCGTACAGCCGTATTTCAAGGAAATGTGGCAGAAATATGGTTTGGACTGCCTAGTCTCCAATTAAAAGGTGATTTATCCTGTCTGTGTATGGTTGGGAGGGTAGCGCGTCCTTCCTCAGTCCTGCCCTGCTCATATATCCTACTTCTGCTGGAAAATTCTCCTTGGACTCGTGGGAAATTTTGTTGTGGACAAGAGATGTACGCACATCCCACTAATTAATAAAATGCAAAGCAAGTCAGTATTTCTTTCAAACACCTTAAACTGGTTTTCTATCCTATATAAAAGCCTGCTGTACAGCTCTATGTACAGCAGCAGTACAAAATTAACAGGGGTCTTTTCCAGTCCTTAAGCAATTTCCCTGGATTTCTTCAAATAAACACAATTAGCAAAGATAATTAGCCCCAAAAGATGCTATTCCGGTATTGGCCAATTTAACAATCGTGGTATACACAGCTGGGGCATCAGTACAGCAAATATCTTACAGAGTAGTTAAGCAATATAATCATTTAATGTATCTGAAATTACAGCAAAACTACATGTGTTGGGATACAGTGAATGTACTCCATAGAGTAAGACTGATGCCTGCCACTTTCACTTTTCTTGAGGTCCAGCAGAGTGTATCCACACATTGACCACAGTTGCTGACAAGATTTGCGGAACGAGATAGCAGTGTAGAGTAACTTTACATGCAAGAAAGATAGGCACTGAAATCTGAACATGAATGGGAACAACTTACCACCTAGGTATAGCACCTAGGATGAATTAGCCCTGCTGGCATGTATGCCATGAAAGTCCAGATGGACTGCTGGGCTACTGCCACTTTACTGCTCCTGCTACCCATGAGAGTGTGCTTGCAGCATTGCATAGTGCCATTGAGACATACCTTTAGTTTAACAATAAAGCTGATTAATCAATAGAAGATGGAAGACATTTTATTTATTTGTTAGTTACCGTGATTACTGGATGTTTGAATTCAAAACACCCGTGACAGCTGTGTAACACACCCCACTGCTACGTATTGACAAGGTAAAGACAATAGGCTTCTCCCCACTAGCTACAGCAGATCTAGCACCACTGGCATCTTATTGCAGACAATGTGTTGCATCTGCACGAAATGTGAAAGGTGCAGCAGCCACTTGTGCTCCCAGATGCCTGATCTGGAGAGTTATGAACTGGATTTCTTTCCTTATTACTGATATAACTGGGAACGTGCTATAATCAAGATTCTAAAATGTTTTCCAGTACAAGACTCTGAATCCAGTTTCCTACTGTTTTGTCATATTTAATTGTTTGGGCTATAATGTTACTTGATAAAGTTAAAGAGGAAACAATTTAACTGATGAGAGTCATATAGTGACTTGAATTTGGAAGGAGTTTTTGATTAGCTGAGCAAAGAGTTGGGGAAACACTGTCACTGTTATTTTGGAAAACAATTAGCACAGATGCGTGAGATGTGATGGGGCTGTTGAGAAGTGAGGGTGAAAAGAGAGGAGAAGGGGAAAGATTTAATTATTGCACTAGCTCAAGCAGCAGAGCTGGTACAGACTTCAATCCTGATGCTGTACGTGGACATCGATATGGTGCTGCACCGTGGGATTTCCTACCTCTGGCCACGCAATTAATGAATCTGTTTTCCAAATGAATCAGGGCTGGGAGAGGCTGTGGTCTGCGGGGCACTTGCTGTCACTGTTACAGTAGTTGGGAAGCCTAAAGATTATTCAGTTAATTCTTAGCTATCCAATTTCCTTCTCTTCTTTGCCTCTGCCAAGGCAAGTGATTAAAATTGTGAAACCAACTTTTCCCCCGACCACTGATTATGCATTCTCCTTGTTTTAGGGGCTTGGCTCTAAAACCTGGGTTTTGATCTGCAGAAATGATGAACACATTAGTAGAAAGGAGTTTTGAATGTATGCAATGTTAGGCTGAGTAGCCGAGTTAAGACACATTCATTCTGCATAGATATGCAAACTAGAGAGAGAAAAGACCTAAAGACAAAGTTCACTTAGAAGAAGTGTAATGTTTACGTTAACATCAGCTGCTCAGCTCTGCTAGCGTTAGGCGCTCAGAACAGCACGACTTATGTAATTGCCCTCAACAGTGCGATGTAAATCAAGAACTTATCTTTACCTTATACCTTTACTTATGAAGCAAAAACTGTTTGAGATGGGATCAAGCCTTTTCTAAAGGCACATAATTGTGATGGATACTATAGAAAGCCTAATGTAAATAGAAACTAGACCACAGATTTACAAAGAATTTTTGGAATTTTTGGTCTGCAACAAAATGCTAATTCTTTTTTCTACAACATGAGAGAAATTAGATTTTTTTCTTTCCTTTAAAACTAGGGACTCTAATAAGTAGAATATTCCTTACAGGATTCCTCAAATATAGAGCCTAACTTCTAGTAAATGAGTATGTTAATGTCTATTAATGTTATGAAAAGAAGTAGAATTCAACCCAAACTGTCAGTTCCAGGAAACATGTTGTTGTGTTTTCCTAATCATCTCAGCATTATAACACTACACATCTTTGGGGCAATTCCTAACCCCTGAGGCCCTTTGGACACATATGAAGCTCAGAATATCTCTGTTCCATTATAAAGATTTCCTAAATTATCAAGTGTATTGTCCCCTAAAATTATGTTACAGGTTTACCTGCTTTATACTTCAATTAAGTTTCAAATAATTCAAGTTACAAATGCTGTAGAGTAGTACAAGTAAAACATTACTCCAAAACTTACAATGAAAGGTGATTTCATTTTCAAAATTGTATTGCTATATCAAAATAAAAAGGAAAATAAAATGAACGAGAAAAAAATAACAAAAAGAGAATATATTTTATTTTGCAATATAATAAAATTTATTTTTCTTATAAACCTCCTCCTCTCTCAATAAAAGAGACAAAGCCTTCACTAATAATAACAACAGTAGTCCTGGTGTTGTCTAATAGGGGGAAAAAACCCTAAAGCTTGAGAATTAATATTTCAATTATTTATTCATTTATTTTGGAAAATAGCAACATAAAAAGGCAAATAGTCTGTTATTTTCAGAAAAGTAGAAAACAAATCTCATTTCTTTATTTGTCTTAGTTGTAAATAGAATGATGACATTGAGTGTAATTTAGCTACTTTTAAAAAAGCTTTACTTTTAGTTGGGTAATATGCCTTTAAAACGTGACCCATGATCAATTATGAAGCTCAAAAAGGATATCACCTTTATTTTATCTTGCAAAGTGCATCATAATACGAGTATTCCGTTTTGTTTCCTACGGCAGAGCAAGGTTTTTCCCATTTCCAGTGGTTTCATAGCCATGCATGTAGAAACAGAGGTATCCTTTGTCTCCCCACCATACCCAGGAGTGAATTACAGTCATTCCAGGTGTTCAGTCTGATCTCCTTTTGTAAAGGGTTAAACTCTTGCCTTCCAAGAAACATGAACATGTCACAAGCCCACAGATACTGCTCTGCTGGGTGTTATTCTAGGTAGCTCTGTCAACCACAGAGATAACCACCTGCAATAATTCTTTTAGCATTATTTAAACAGTTTGTCTGGCTCTTACGAACGTCAGCCGTTTTAACTCCTCTTTAGTTCTGGTATCAGGAATCAGCACAGCTTTAAAAATTACATAACGAGAAGTAAATATGTAAATACAAACATATTGCTGGAGATGATTTTCTAAAGTGATATCAGTTTTGTTTGCATAGCCATTATAGGTGAGTGCATATGGAATAACTTGCAAAATGGGCTGAAAAGCACAGCCCGTCCTGTGGGTCTGCTTTTACAGCCTCGCTCTGTCATGTGTTTTTTATGCAGAAATCCAAATTCACAAGCTATGCTAATCTTGAAAATATGAGTCCATCTGACCGTGTGCATTCATAAAAGAACAGTAGCAATTTCTATACAAACAGGGTCTTACAATTACCTAAAGGCCAATTTAAAGAATTAAACAGGAATGGTAATAGTTATTTAAATCCCTGTTTTCTCAGATTGGACAAAAAGATCTGACTTTTATCTCTATATAGTTATCTTTGCTGGAGTTTGACCATGCCACCAAGTAGCGGCGTGTCTCTTGTTCTTGAAAAAAAACCCTGTATACAAAGTATACAAATGATAGCACTGGAAATTGCACTGTGAGACAAATAGAAATTGAGCTTGTACTCTTCGCTTTTTTTTATGAGTTGTTTTCTAAATAAATGGCAATATTTTTAATGTCACAAATTCCCCCACTTCTTCTCCAAGACTAGCAATAATAGCAACTCAGTAGGTTGGCAGAATCTAAACGTCAGAGAAGTAATTGAGAGGGGAACTTTTTATTTGGTTTGCACAAGTTTATTCTCTCCCGGTATTGGGCAAGTAGAGGAAAAACATGGAAGAAAACATGCAAGATTTCATTAGAAAGTGATTAGAAATCAAACAGTCGGTGGGTGAAGATGAAGCGTAACTTTCCAGTTTCTCTTGGACTCCTCGGATGGGGACTCCAAACTCTCCTAAGCCTTAAGGCATGGGAGAAAATACCGTGGAGGAATTAAAGCCCGACGCTTCCTGCACAACCAGGAACGAAGAAAGAAGGGACCAAATCACATTTATTACAGGGAACTGACTTTTAGGCGCTGTGCTGATTCAGACAGACTCCTGGTGACTGCACTGCCGAGTTATTAGCTGTCCACCTATTTAGGATGCTTCGTTTGCCCCAGGGCATCGCAACCCGATACACCTCACGGAGGCCTGGCGCTGCTCACTCGTTTGTTAACGCCTGCCAGCTCGGCCCTGTCAGAGGACACACCGACCCGCCGCGGAGCCGCGCGCCCTCAGCCCACCATTTTGACTCGCGCCTCCACGCGGGTTCCGTCCCTCTGCCCCCAGGCCGGGACGGCCGTAGCTACCCAGCCTTCCTGCCGGGGCCCGGTGGAGCGGTTAAAATCCGTTAAACCGCCACTGGCATCCGCACAGAAACCAGGAGCGGGGAGAAAACACACGGCAAGCATACCCCCAACGGCCTCGGCCATACCCCAACGGCCGCGGGGCCCTGCCCCGCCCCGCCCCGCCCGTCGCGGCTGTGACGGCAGCGCCGCGCGCCGGGCTGCGGGAGTTGGCGCGAAGGCGACAGCGGTGGTGGGGGGGTGGTGAGGGAGGCATGGAGCCGGAGTCATCCCGCTAGCGAGACACACCGCCGCTGGCAGCAGCATGGTGAGCCCGCCCCGCCGGGGGCCGCCCCCCCGCCGCCGTTCTCCCGCGGGCGGGGGAGGGAAGGGAGCGCTGCGCGGTGTGGTGTTCCGCCGGCGGGTGGGCGTCTTCCCCGGCGCGTGACTGCAGCCCCGCGGCCGTTGCGGCCCGATGGGGGCTGAGCCGAGGCGGGACCCTCTCCCCTGAGGGCGGCCGCGGAGGCCCCGCGCCGCGGCGGAGCGGAGGGGAGCGGCCGCCGGCCCCGCCGCGCATCCGGCAGCGCTCCCGCGCTTCCCGCCGCTCCCGTCCGCGGGGGCCGAGGCCTGGCTCCCCACGCGTGGCCGAGGGAGGCGCCGGCGATTGTGTCCTTTCCCCTGGGGGTGAAGCGCCTGAGCCTCCCCAGCTTCCCTCCCGCCTCCCGGGAAACCGGGCGGTGAGTTAGGTGTGGGCCCGGACCGTGCCCGGGCGGTGGGGGGGGGAGGCTTCTCTGAACGCAGTCTGCCGAAGGTTTAACTCTTCCTTTAATTTCAGTAAGAGCATACACGAGGGCGTTTCTGCTGCCGAATTGGACGGTGTGCGATATTTGCCGGGAAACAATTCAAGTGGGGAAAAAAAACCACCCTTAAAAGTATAGAAGTAGGCACTTGTTTATAAATAATGACGGATGCAACCCTCAGTAGGACGTAAAGACTTTGTAAATACAAATATGTGTGTGTGTGCGCTTTCTCAAGTGCTGCTCGCTGGTGCAGCCGTTACAAGATAGTATCCCCTCTTCACCTCTGCCTCAGATAAATTTGCCTCTGCTCAGATGGAGTCTCTGTGCGGATGTTTTACTGGCTCGGCTACAAATGGCACTCAAAGACAGCTAGGTTCAACTTTGGGTTTGGACTCTTCATAGACTTTAACCTTGCTTATATTTTACATCTGATGCACAGCAACGATGGGCAGTACAGTCCGAGTCTTTCACAGTACTGACAGAGGTCTGCCAGCACTAAGAATCCTGAAACAAACTGTGATATTTTTGTAGTTTGATATAGGGGTGGCCGATGACTTTAAATTTCTGTACAAGGACCAGTCTGGATCTCCTGTTCTCCTGCTATCACCTCTTTAGAAAACTGATGTTACTGGAAGACTTGCTTTTTCCTTTCCTGCCTTCCTGGGACAGTCTTTCTCCCTCTACCTAGTCTTCTGAATGTCACACATCTCACAATGTCTGGCGCTTCCCTAGATGGAAAGAAGACACCCATCCTTTTGGGGGGAGGATGAGTTGCCTCAGCCCTTTCCCTTTTCAATGCTGAAGAGAAAAGGCTGTACGACCATCAGTGCTGCAGCTGCAGAGATAGAGGCCAAAATGCAGTGATGTTAGTAACCGTGTAACCTGTTCTGCCTGAGCAGTGACAGCACAAGTGTATTGGAATTTGATATCATACCCTTGGAAACAGACTTTTAATGTAATGTCAGATGTAAGTAGCCCCTGTTGGATTGGTTCTGCAGCATCTTCTCAGCTGTGTTGCACTGATGTGTGTAGTTACGCAATGAACTGATTTGTCTTAGAAGGGATTTATTTTCGTACGCAGATTAGTGGCCTGACCCCGTTCACAAGCAGAGAGCTATACTGGTCCAACTGAGGGACTGAATGACCAGGAGTAGGGGCTACTTGAGCTGCCTCCAGCTGCGAGTGACACTCATATGGCCAGAGCTGTAGCATCAGCTGGTGTGCACTTAGAACTGTGACACTGCACGAAAAATACTGTATAGTACCTGTGCTGCAGTTACCACTATTGGTGAACATTAATTAAGCAGGGTTACCCAAGAAAATATTGGGAAGTGATACCACAAATTTGATTTCAGTTAGTGCAGTTTTTCTGGACACACCAGATGTCGGAGCAGAGTTTGCACAAAACTTGCACTGAAATAGGCAACTGTAAATAAATATGATTCTTTTGATGCAAGGCCCTCATGGGCACACTTCAGAATACCTGAAATAAGGTGCAGTACTTTCTATTGCAGTCATTGAGCTAGGTTGGTGGAATCCAGTTTTCTATCTTGTATTGTGTTTTGATGTGTAAATTGAATTATGTGATGTTATTTTGGAAAATATTCTGCCTTAGCGGACACTAGTCTTCTATAAACATTGTGCCTGTTATGGTTAGGCTGAGATGGTTCTGTCATCCAAGTGTTGGAGTAGTTGATCTTTGGTTTAGGATGCTTTTGAAATGCAGGAAAAAAGCCAGTATGGAGCGTTAATGACTTTTAAAACTGATTTTCTTGAGCTGGGTATTTATTAAAGTCTTAAAAGTCACTCTGACAAACCTTTGAGTAACCAGTCTCTGTACTACCTAGCAAAAAGGTTTCAGTTTCTATTAATGTTATTTCTCCTCAGTAAAACTGATGGATACAAAACTTTCAAGAGAAAACTTGCAACCTGACATGATTAATTTCTATGGCCTTCTCTTACTGCGTGAGATGGAGGATTTGAAGCAGTAGTCAAAACTTGCAGGAGCTAGCTGGCACAGCCATTACATCATTTGATTACTAAGATAGCTCAGCAGGAAGCCGTGTACCTGAACACAGCTTTTTAGGCTGTTCAGATGCAGCACCCATGGGGAGCCACACTAATATAGACTCCTCGCTTCTTTAATTTTAGTCTTCTGGGTGAGGGGACCACCTGGGACAGCCATGCTGGCATCTCTAGGATACCCAAGGCTGATGACTCCTTGGGGAAACGTCCCGGAAGGAAACTTGCAATTTATATTGGTACATGCCTTTCCTTATTTCAGTGAGCACAGATAAAAGCTAAACATATGCAGTTTTGCCACCTGGTGAACTAATATTTATATACCAATAAGATGGTCAGTCAGAGTATGTTAAGTAGATAAACCCAGAATAGAGGCAAGTGATCCTACGTGGGACCTAAGCTTATATAATACTTTATAAATAGTCTTCAGACTTGTAGGATGGGAATCAGTCCGATACATACTTATACTGCTTCATTTCTGCAATTAGTTATGCAACAAATTATGGATTTGCCTGGCATTGCTTAATAAATGGCATGAAAAAATTGTCCCTTATTTCACCCTCTTGGGTGAAAGCTTCATTGAAAGATAACTGTTGTTGCACTGTGGAGCATACTTTTCTCCTGAGCAATTCTGAATTCATCATCTGTTATAGTCCAGCAGTGGATAACAAGGTTGTGTTTTCTTGTGAAGAGCAAGGTAGCTGAAGAAGATTGGAGGTTTTGTAACTCTGAAGATTGAAGAAGGTTGTCAGTTTTCCTTTGTAGCTTAGGGCTGTATAGTTTAGTCACTCGGAAGTAGATGGTCTCTATGGGAAATTAAAATTTACTACCCAAATACAAACTTTTATTCAGACACCTCTAGGTGGCTTGTGTGCTTTTATATTCACAGTATTTTCTGAAAAACACCTTAGCACAAGCATGTATCAGTAAAAGAAAAGGGAAAAAAGCTGCCAGTTTTTGAGGACTGAAATGCAGTTTGTGTGAAGAGGATAGAACGAGTTGTGTTAAAATAGGGAGGCTGTTTTGGAATACACAGCTGCTGTAGCACCATGGTATTTTCAAAGAAAACAGTATTTGTATGGATGGTGGTTTCTTAAGAAATAGGTAGAAGATGCTGCTTTGAATAAAACAAGCAAGCAAAATTGTTTATTCTCATTTGATCTGTTGATCTAATGAAATACTACCTGTGTTATGAAAGACAGTAGCAGTTGACTGTCACCCATTTATTTCGGATGTTTGTGAAGTGATCTGGGGAAAATAGCTTGTAAAGTTGACCCGGATTAGATACTATTTTTCAAAAGTTTGAAGTGGCAGTTTAGGTCCTCTATAGCACGTTAAATGTAGCAGGGCGTATAGCCATGACATTCATTTTGTGACTTGAAGGTATTTATGAAGAGCTAACTTGATACCTCATGAGAACTGATGAGGCAGAAAATAATTTACGTGTTAAAATTTGGGCCTTAGCAATTCAGGAGCTGTGATACTAAAATTGTGGAAGAAGCTGGGGCAGACAGGTCAATTTAATGTATTTTCTTTACTAAGTCTGCATTGCTTAAATGGGGAGACAATGGTATTTCCTTGTATAAATGCATTTTTAAAAAATTAAATTATTGCATGCGGTGTTTGCAGAGCAGCTCACTTACTAGTTAACAGATTTTAGTTAAAATACTAGAATTAATAGAGCGTTACTATTGATCTAAAATTAATTCTTCTCCAGGTATTTTAAGACTAAAATTAACAACTATAAAAAAGAAAACAAAACTTAAGGTCACTTTATTTTGCAGCTATGTAGTAAGTATTTAAAATATTTTACTATGTCAAAGATCTAATGAGACTTGTAATCAATTCTTCTCTTGCATATGTTACCTTAAGCCTGAAAGTAAGTCAGTGATAATGATTGAGTGATTGAGTCCATGAACCTGCTTTGAGACCTTTTAAATAGATGCTTTCTTGAAACCTGTTAGCTCTAGGTATCGACACTCAAAATTTCAGAACTTATATAGTACTACATTTATATTGTAGGAGTACATGTAAACTAGCAGAGTGTTGCAAATTTATGCCTCAGGGCATGAATTCCATAGATGGAAATGTGTGAAGTCTCATTAAGGAAGAATGCTTCCCAGTTTACCATTGTCTGTTTGCTGAATCCATGTTATTATATGCAGGTAAAATATAATTTTTACAGGAAATAGCATTTCTGATTCTAGAAAATTGTTTCAAGCTAAATATACTAAATAAATCTATACATGTCCCATATTTTGTGTATGCTTTCAGATTACATAATCCATTGATTCTAAGCCCTGTAGGCTCTGCTAATCCAAATCCAAACTGCCAGGGAGCTAGCTGGTAAGAGAACAGGAGCCTGAAACACCCCTTCTTGACAATCAGATCTATGGACATTTCTTAAGAATTTACTACTTTACTTGTAGTTCCCTGTAATCATCAGAAACTACCCAGATGAACTCTATGATGGGGAACAGCTGTCAGCTGGGTAGAATATAGTCCTGTGCCACACCTTTTACCTGCTGTATATTTAGGCCACATGGGGTACTTTTTTTTTCCTCTAAGATGGCTACTGCCCCTGGAGGTAGTGATACTAACCAGGTACACATTGTCTCAATTGCTTTTTAATAAAATGGAAACATTAGATTTTTTTTTTAGCAGAAGTCAGCTTTGGTTTTGTGTGTACAATATTGCTTTTAAAAATTGAAGGTTCAGCTGCTGATTTTTCAGATTTAGAATGCTTTTTTTTTGGTTGTGCTGTTGTCAGATAATAAAACAAGGTTACACAATGGACCTTTTTGGAGCTCTTCATATTTAATTCTTTCTCTTTATTTAAATCTTATTTAAATTTGTTTCTTGCTGGTTTTTTTTTTTATTGAGATGAGAGCTACTGTCCTAAATGTATAAGAAGGTGGAGGATGCAGTATGTTCCACTACTTGCCTGCTTTCTGGTTCTTGGTCTTTTTTTATCTTTTTACATTGGACACTACTTCATACCTGAGTTGATCATTTAACCTATAAAAATACTTTGGACTAGGTTTATGATGATTAATTGGGGGAAGAATTAATTATACGTCTGTCTTAAGTCACTGTACTTCAGTGCTAATTGAAGTTTGTTTTGAAATGTGTATTTGTGAAGATGTCCAACTAAGGGAAAAATAAACTTTTTTTGATGACTCAAAGACAAAAGAAAGGTGGTGGTGTGTCTGAGCAGCTATGTTTAAGTAGCTGGTCTTTGTTTTCTTGATTGTAAATAAAATGTCCAGGTCAACAAATATATATAAGGAGCTGCTGAGAAAGTAACTTAAGTGCATTGCTGTTTTGTAGTGTGAAACTTCTAAGAGCTATCTGTATTTAAAAATCGATAAATCTGTTTTCCCCTTTACTAGGATATCCGGAAATTCTTTGGTGTTATACCTCCTGGAAAGCAACAAAAACGTGAGACTGTGAAAAAGAGTGAAAAAATCAAAAATGGTGAAGAACCTTCAAGTGGAAAGAAAAAGGGAAAGGAGGCTAAGGTTAGTTATGCTTTTCTTATTTGTGAAGTGTTTGGTTTCTCTGATGTAGGATTGTTCATATCTCTAGCATTTTTTTAAAGTTGTAGTTCTTCCTATATACTCAAAAACCAGACTATGTGTCAGTCATTTTTATAGGCATGTGAGGAAACTACCACTCAGTATTAACCTCTAGCAACAAAACTTTGTAGGTGGTGAAGAAATTTGACAATTTAAAAAATATTTGGGTTGTAGGGCAAAGGAGACGTAGGTAGAAGTTGTTAGGTTAGGTGCTAATGTAGGAACAACCTGATGTATTTGAAGTTATTTTAGCTGTAGCCATAGTTCTCTAAGTAGCTCTGCTTATTTAATTTTTAATTTAATTAAGATTGAGGCTTAAGTGCAGCAGATGCAGGCATGTCATAAAGATGTCATGCCTTCAAGTAAGGTAAAAGTCTGTGGTGTAGGTGCTCTCTGACCAATCTTTGACATGGTGTTTTTTTTAAACACCTATGGGGGAAACATTAACGCTGCCTTTCTTGGACAGGGTCACTTATGTAAATGTGATGCAAAGACCAAATTCTGTAAAATGGCAGGTTAAGGTCAGACTGGGTTCTAGTCTGAGTACTTTTCATGTTAATCATCTGTACTGGTATAAAAAAGAAAGGGAGTGGATAAAGAGGGCTTTAAAATCTCTTAGAGAATGGAAGGATTTCTAATAGGATGGAATGTTTAATGTGAAGCATCAAAATCAAGAAGTAAAATGTTACTTAAAATATTTTGACGGTATAATTTCATTTTTTCAAAGTGAAAGTGAAGAGCCATTTAGTGGAACTGAAAGACAGCAATTATGTGATCTATTACTTTTACTTTGCAATTCTTCAATTATATCAAGGATTTAACAGGTTTCAGATTAGAACTGAATGTGAATTTTAAAACGTGTAGTTATGTTTATTTAGAATTATATTTTTAGAAGCACTTACAGCTGTGTATGACTATAAAACAAGCATAGTTGGTAGTTTGATAGGCCCAGGTCTTATCTCTGCAGCTTGTGATTTTTTTCTAAACATCAAACCAAAACAAAAAAAACTCCAGTCAGAACTTGGGACAGTTTAATACTAGCTGCTGCTAGATTGAACATGTTTGTCGACTGTGACCATTGGTGCAATCTTTTATGGTAGTTGCACTTCGTAATGGGTGAGAGGAGAAGCTGCAAGCAACCAGAACGCCGAATAGGAAGCCAATCTAGCTTCAACTGTTGTATATGCTTTTTTACCTTTTCCAGCTGGCTATATTTTACTCTGAAGTTGTGTTGAATTCTGGTGGTTACAGCAAAGCCATATCCAGAATGGAACCAAAAGTGAAAGCTGAATTCTGTACCAGTAACTTATTGGCCTGTACCACCTCTGTTTCTGGTGGGATCATGCAATTTCTTTCTTGGATCAGAAGTTGGAAGTGCTTGAAAATCTGTTTGTGACATTAAACTTGAATATTTATTGTCAACACAATCATGTATGGTTTGCTTGGAACACGTTTAGCTTTATTGCTGCAGTTTCTTATTTCCTCTGCCCTGCACCTTTCACCCTCCCACTCATGAGTTAGCACAAGACTCTTCGTCAACGTGATTTTGGGAAATAAATAATTTCTTAGAATTTGTTTGAAACTCATAAATTTGAATGTGTAACTGAGCTTGAAAGACCCGTTTACTGATTGAACTAATGGACTGTTATTCTTAGGTGGGTAATTCACCCAGTGAAGATGATTCCAGACCAAAGCGGACAAACAAGAAAAAAAGAATAATATACGATTCAGGTAGTGTTCACAGTTGTTTCTGAATGCTCCTTTGTATCTTTTGCATCAGCATTCAAGCTCAGTTAGGTAAATGGTACATCTGAAAGCAAGCTGTGGTTTGTTTGGTTTTTTTAGTAAATGCAATTAAAAACATTTTTCACAGTAATTATTGCTGGATAGCTAAATATCTTTGATAATAATAAGAGTGCAAAGTATGGCATGCATATAACGTACGGTGCAAAGTAACTTTTACCAAACCCTCTGTTAAAACAAAAACAAACAAAACAAAAAACCTAAACCAAAAAGTCCATTCCCCCGCCCCCTCCCCCCCAAAAAAATTAAAAAAAATTTACTACCTGAACCATCAAAGCTCCAGAACTTTCTTTTTGTTATGAAGAAGTATATACATTGTGGGGAGGTTTAGGTTTCCTGTTCTGTTAGGGATAAACAACATCCTAGGCTGGGTACAGGGGGCTCATCATATAATATAATTTCACATTTCTCTGCGTTCTGTGAACATAATATAGGAGATTGTTTTAAAAGGCTAATTTGTGTTTCCATATGCATCTTTCTCTATTAAAAAAATCTAGTAAATGTTCATCCTATAGTTTTAAATTTACAGTATCAAACACACAGAACATAGTTTAAAGCACTGCTATCACATTCTAAAAATATTCTTTGGAGTATTATAATCAGGGAAACATCTTTTATAGTACTTGTATCTTAAAAAAAATGCCAGCAAACAAACCCCCCCCAAGCACCAAAAAGCATGACCCCATCCAAAAAAGCCCCAAACCCTTGCATATCTAGTTAGCTTAATTTAAAAGCTTGAATTTTCTAGTGTAATCTTTCTGAGCTGTTACATCATGTGACCCTTCTTTGATTGGATTCTAAATCCTGAATATTTCTTGTGAAACTGTAGAAAAGATTTCAGGAGTTTCTACAATTTTTGACTCTTACTGAAGACTGCAGCTTGAATTTTTAGAAGCAATCTTTTTAACTATAGAAGATGGCTTCTCCTTGTAGAAGAAAAATGATCACACATCTGTCAGAGTAATGCTATAGTATACAGAAAAACATGTTCAAGTCTTCAAGAGAAACTGTTCTATAGACAGTTCCTGTTTAGCAGTGAGGAACAGCAGTAGAAATATTTCTGCATTAAAAGGTGGAGTAAAAAAGCAATGTAAAACTCAACTGCTGGTTTTAAAGTGCTGATACTGTCTAGATATTTTGCAAATTCTAGTCCAGTAATAGTAGGGGAGCAAAAGAGAAATGGTGCTCTAAGTTCTTGAAGATGGAAGATTGTGTGTGTTCTACCTTTTTTTTTTTCTTTTAATAATTGCAATATATATTAGTGTTAAACATGGAAAAAGTTAAGCTCTGAAGGGTAGTCCTCTGTTACACTTGCTGGCTGCCTTGGCTTCTTCAGTTTGTCCTGCTTACTTATTTGGATGTTGGGATAAATAATCCATAGTAGTCTAAGTTTGGCATCTTGACAACTTTTGGGATACGGAAAATGGTCAGCAAGGTGAATGGCAGTCTGCCAGCGTTTTGAAAAATCAGAGTACAACCTCAGGGATCTATTTTAGCCTGTTGTTAGCTTTTGGAATAGGTGTCATGGAATACACCAGCATAATATAATACTATATAAACTTAATCAGGCTAATGAATCTATGTTGAAAGTTTGTTGTGGTGCTTTTTTTTTGGGGGGGTGTCAGTGGTGTGTTTTTTTGTTTTTAAGTGATCTGATGTAGTACTCTTGATGGTTGCATTCCTTTTCAGAAAGGTTTTTATACAGGCATAGCAGTTCTTGGAATAAGTAAGAAAATATTTCTTATGTAAACAAAACCCACTGTCTAGACTGAGTTCTGACCAAACTTTGTCATTTATATGCTGGAATAAATGATGGCTAGGCTATTATATGATGGAGAAAAATGAAGATGTGCTCTGACCTTCGATATGATATGTTTTTCTCACTCAATTGAATACGTGTGAAACCGTGTTAACTAATGTTATGTGATCTATTACTTAAAGCCTGTATGTATGTGGTGTAGATCTACATTTATGTTGTGGTCAAAATACAGATTCAGAAGAGGAGGTGCAGTCAGTGAAAAAATCCAAGAAGACACCTGAGAAAAAAGCAGCTACTTCAAAACTTGGTAAAGTTCGAAAGCAGGATCCTGTTGTTTATATTTCAGAGACAGGTAATAGAAGAAATATATCATTATATGTTCAGTTGTAGGGGGGTGGATTATGTTACAAATGGGATGGATTGTTTCAGTAATACACTCTTAAATATGACCATAAAACCTAATACTAAGAAAGACAAATCATGTTCTCCTAAAAAAAAGCTAACCAAAAGCACTTCAGAGGTTTAGCCTCAAGTATTGTAAAGTCAGGAGCAGGGTAGAACTCAGGTGATATTTGCTAGGTTGATTTAAATATGCATATAATTTCATGAGCTAACGCTTCCCTGGTTCCTTCCATAGGGGAAGGAGTTAAGTAAAGGAAATATTTTTAATATAGTTAAACTGCTCACTAGGACACTTTGTGAAGTGACTGTTGGCTGTCATAAATAGGTTTGAAAACCTCGATTTTTATTTGACTTGGTATATGACTTTCCATGTCTTTAATCTCTGCCTAATATGTTGGTGACTGCAAAAGTTCTTGGGTTTAGGAAAAACTGGAATTGGAAAATACAGTCGTAACAAGAACTTGCATTATACCTTGTATATACCGTCCTATGCCATACTTGTGAGTCCTGGATTTCACCTTTCTAAATTCTGTAGCTATTTTTGCCCTTGGGGAAAGGAGTGAGTGTAATTAACCATTCTTGGTCATTTTCAGGTCTCCTGTAGCCTTCTGAAAAAATTGTGACAGTGATTAACTGCTAAGTTCTCAGCAGAATTTGATTTAGATTCAGTCTCTTCTTTTGAAGCTGTATAATTAAACGTAAAAGGCAATCTTAAGCCAAAAGTACCATTCAACTGAACAGATATGGGCAAATTCTGTCAGTTTGATTGAAGAGTCTTATGCATTCGTTTTCATTGTTTGCATGGTGGTTATTCCTTAAAACTGCTTTCAGTGTTGCTTCTTGTGTGATTCTTGACCTTGGTGCTCTCAAGAGGAGTTTGACTGTAAATTTATAGGGAAGACATTAATCTACTATTACGGAAGTTTCATCCAGCAGAATTGTCACTAAGTGTGTTTCCTTCCCACCTCCAAAACAAAAACTGATAGTGATTTCCCCCCCCACCCCGCCCTTCCCATGTCCTTAATTCTATCATGAAGCAGTTTTGTTTCCAATTACTTCCTTAATATTGTGTATTTTCCTCTACTATATTGGAGATATTATGGAAATGTTTTAGTGGCATTAGCTACTGTTGTTTCATAGGTGAATGCCAGTTTATGTAGACTCAGTCTTTATTATGAATTTAGCATCCTTAAAGGTATGCCACCAGAATAGGGGAAGCTACTCAGGTTTTGTGAATTCTGTAAAAATGCATCTGAAAGAAGGTTAATAGAGGTTCTAGTATTTAGCTTAATATTTCAGTACTTCTTGAAGATGGACTTTAAAAGTACTTTTTTTGGCATCTGAGAGCAGTTAGCTGAATGTGTATGCATGTGCATATTTTTGTTATGTAGAGTTGTTTGGTTTTAAAATTTTTTTTCCTTTTTTTATAATTTGAAATGCATATGAGTGCTTGCAACTTCAGGGCTGCTTCTACTACTGGTTGTTCCCTTATCCCATCTTAACTAAGAGATCTGTTAGTGGCACTTAAGCAAAGATTAAGAGTATACGTGGGCTGAAAGAATTCACTTACTAAGATTTTGACGATAGGATGAATTTAATTCCTGTCTTACTGAATGGCATAGATGGCAAGCATCTTAAATTTGACTCAGTTAATTTGTTAGATTAGAAGCTTTTTGAATTGTCTACTGTTCAGAGCTGATAGCATCCCAGTTTAAGTCTCTTGTCATGTTAGGTTCATTTTTTTCTGATTTGCTTTTAAAACAGAAAGGTGTCTTTCTGCACTGGATCTATTGTCTTTCCACATTGATTTGTAATAACACAGATAAACTGAGGTATTTTGCCATTGGATACTGGTTACCACACTGTGCTCACGTGTACAACACAGGCTGTAGAATTTCCTGAGAGTTGCAACACTAGGTGGACACATTTTGGTCGCAGAGGTGTTTCTTAGAGTGGGTGAAGCATTTCTCACTACTTACCCTACCTTAGGCTTGAAGTGAGAGAGACTTAGCTTTTTGTCAGTTGCTGCTGTGGTTAGATGTACTTATTACATCTGGTCTGAGTTCAGCTGGGTCTGTAATGATCAGGTTTTCTGTGTTTGTCTCCTAGATTGGGTTTCACTACTTTGCCGGCATGGATTCTTAGAAACTGTGATAAAATTAACAGACAGGAATATTGATAAAACATAGTTTTCAAGTGTTAGAATTCCAGGAGTTCTTTTGTGATCCCTCTTTGAGTTTTAGGATGCATGAAAAGTAGACACAGTTCCTGGGTATATTATATTTTTTTGTAAGATCATTTCTGAACATAAACATTGCCTCTCTATGATCATACCATGTATTTTTAAAACAAAAAAAGTTGTTTGCTGCAGCATCCCATTAAAAGTGTGGCTCAGGGGGCTTTTTTCCTATACCTTCTTCCTCCTTAGGCTCTTTTCAGAATAATTGTTTCTAAGATGGATTGTGCTTCTTTTACATGTCCTAGATATTTGGCTTAGCATTAGCTGTACTATGTCATGTATTCAAATAAGCTCAGTTTTCCAAAGTATCCTGAACATTTTATCTATCTTATTGGTCCTTTTACTTAAAACTTTGTTTCCTTTGACACTTTTGCCAACAATTCTTTCCTAATTAAAAAGGATCTTTAATGTCATTGATCCCAGAGTAGATAAATTATCAGGTTCCTGGGGAATAAACAGTGCATATTTAGGTTTATTATGCAATTCAAGGTGGTGTAATCAAGTTTTTCTGCACAGGGATACCATGGGAACACAGGTCAAGGTTATTAGTGAAAACCATGGCTCAAGGTTACTCTTTAGATAAGAGTGTTAAGTACACACAAGGTGGCCTTAATAGTCCATGACTAAAACAATGCCTTTATAACCTTGAGACTTAATGCTCAAATTTTGTTTATATTTAATCTGTATAAATTGTTTTTTTGGGCTTAATGGAGCTGTTAAACTGAGGGTGTTTCAGTGGTATTGATACAGCTATTGGCTTGAGGCAAACATGTTTTTATAAGAACAAGAATATAGAAATAGTAGATAGAAAAGATCCTAATGAAATTTGTAGGCATTTGTCCTTTTCTCTTTTTTTAGTGTTATACAGCTGAAAACTTAAGAATATGCTTGTTGGACTCGCTCAAAAGTCAGAATCTCATTCTTGAGGGCTCTGTCAGTGGCAATGTGTTGAAAGAGCCTTTTGGCACCAGTCAGTCAGTAGAAGCTTGGTAGTTAATTGCCTCAACCCATTTTTCAGTTTCATGTGAAGCTTTCTTCCTCTTGCTCGAATTTCTTTTCAGCTCTTCAGTACAAGTATGTGGGATACAGCTTTCTTGAAGAATGTTTGGGGAATTAACTTTTTGGTTTGTATAAGAGTGGATTGATGAGATTATTGCATTGCCTTTTTCTTATTAGCTTGTGAAGTTGTCTTTTTTCTTAAAATGGCAAAAAAAAAAGAAGAATAGTTGATTTTTGTATTTGTATAAGAAATACTATTAAAACAAAATTAAATTGTTTACTGGTGGCTAAAGATAAAGTGAGTTATTCTAGCAGGTAACAACGGGGGAAAAAAGAGCCTTTCTTTTTGATAGAACAGTCTCAGTGGATTGGGAAAAAAATCCAAATGTTTGTTGTATTTGTTTAAAATAACACTTTGTTTGACTGTTTAATGAAGTATGGAACCTTGACCTTTGTTTGTAGAAGTTGACCTGTTATTAAGTTGTGTTGAACATCATCTGGTTTCATCACAGGTGGTTATTTGGCAGGAATTGTGACTTCACTTTTACTGAATACTTAAATCTTCCGTATACATTGTATAGGGGTAATTATGCATATGTAGCAATTGCCTTGACCACTCGAATGTTGCAAAATACAATTTAAAAAGAAAAAGCCCTGTTCTATTGGTAGGCTGAATTATTTACAAAGCTAGAAAAATCAAAGTGGTAGAAACTGAGTAGGTTTGTAGGTTGCTGGAAGACTGTTCCTTGAGAGCTTAGAAGACAGGAAGAGAAGAATAGCTTGTGAATGTGCTTGCTGAATATAGACTCTCTTAATATAGAGAATACTGGGGGTGTGTGTGTGTGGTGTGTGGAACAACAACAACAAAAAACCCCAAACACCAGAAAAAAGTCAGTTAAGTACTGGTGGCCAAAAACCAGTCCCCACATCCAAACACTGGTTCAGATGAGCAACAGATTTTCAGTGAATAAGCGTGTTTTACATGGAAACATTTCATGGGAGAGTGAAAAAATTGTCACTGTTACTTCCTGGGCAATACTGTATATACTTATGGAAATTGCTATACTTATGCAAAAATGCATATGATAAATAGCATTCTGTGTACCAGCTTTCCTCCAAAGTGTTTCCTGAAAGGTCAGTTGAGAATATGTAGTTGGATTGTAAGGGAGTTTGACTTGAAATGCACTTGAGGAATGAGAGTATAGGTTCTGGCAGAAATCCTACGAAGAAACAGGGACTAGTGGTGCAGAGGACGATGTGAAAGGTATTTAGGAGTCAGCCTCATTAAAATTGATTTAGTAGAAGTTGATAATACCAACAGTGCGACATAAGGGTCCTGTAATGGTAAATGTGCTGTTGTATTCAAACATAAGTGGTGAGAGGAGTGTTGCATAAATACAGTAAATGTATGCTACTATCTGGAGTTGAACAGGCAAGTAAGTGGAAAACAGAGGTGTGGATGTAATAAAATATAATATTTTTAATAGACATGATCTTTTTTCTTGTCTCTGCAGAATCTAGAATTACAGCAACATTGAGAAATAAATGTGTTAACTTTAAAAATGAATGGGATTTATTTATCAGAAGACAGTGATTACTTTAGGATTACTTTGTCAGCCTGTATTTCAAATGTGGCAGGACATGAAATAAATTCATTACAGTTTAATCTCTGTAACAATGGTTGTTAGATTTTAAGTTTTTAATAATGGGCCTGTTGTAGCACTTACTTTTAGAAGTACATGGTAATTTTTTACTACTTTTTGGAGGTATGTTAAAAGATGTTCTGGTCAAGTAGCTGGCTAGCTGTAGTACTGTGCTGTTCACTTGATATGTTTGGATTGCAAAATGATTGTTTTAATTGTCAATTTATTTTGAGGAAACCTTCTGGAAAATAATTTTCATAGATCCTTCGTGCTTGTTCCTTCTTTTAAAAATGGCTTCTGTGTAAAAGCTATTGGTTCTGTAGGCTGCTTTTGATATTTTAAAGCCCAAACTATTTTTTAATCTGTTTAGAAAAGGAAACAGGTTTCTTTTCAAATGGATTTTTTTTTTTTCGTAGAACTGTTTAGTGTTTGGGTTGTTAATGTGTATTGATATTAATGGGAAATATAATGGCATGAAGTACCGCTCTATTTAAAAGAAAACACCCCAAACTTCAGGCCTGTAGCAGACTGGATGCGTGAGCCTCTTAAATAGACGCATCGGTAGCTCCATGTGCTGTTACTTTACATTATAATTTCAGAGAGTTAACACTCTTTAATCCTTTTCTTTCCCTGAAAAGCAGTATGAAGTGAATTCTCCTTTTCCTGAATAGCTGGATGCAGAAGTTACCTTGGATAAGTGTAGTAAATGTATCTTAAGTCAAGGAACTGAGATGGTATCCTTAACCCAGTGTTAATTTGATTGCCTGATAGTTCTGTGGAGATAACCTGTTCTTGTAAGTGTTATACTCTTCCATGACTGCAACAAGCACTTTTATTGGGTTTTCTTTCCCTTTACTGTTTCAGTTGAATTTTTGTACCCTTTTAACGGTACAGTGAAAAAATGGAACGTCCTCGCTGTGAACTAGCAGTGAATTGCATGTATGCAGGCTGTTTTTTTCTTTTATTAGAGAAATACAGAGAAATACGCACACATTGTAAATATATTAAGTACCATGAGTGTTTACATTTTGCATTTCTTGGACATACAATGTAGTTGTATGTCTTCAGTGTTGTCTGCCTCATTTTTGATGTTGTGCATCTGTGTTATTTTCCAACTGCGCCCTGACTATTTTTCTCATGCTGGCACTTTGGCTCCTTATGGCATTAGTGTAGTGAAAATCAAGTAGTATGTTCTGCTGGCTATTCATGTGCACATCGGAGCAAGGTGACATTAATGGTCGTGACACTGTAGGTGGTACAGGGTAGTAGAAACTGAGATCTCAAAAGGAGAGCATTTAGAGTAGTACCATGGAAATTGTAGTGTAGGGAACAGCCTTTTTATTTTCAATTAATGTCTCTCTTCCATCTCCAACATGACTTATGAACCCAGCTGAAGATTAGGTATATTAAATTTTTAATACTTAAACAGATTTTAATGTTTTTAGTCCTGTAAGTGCAAATGAATCTTACTTCTCTGCTGTGTGTCCTACATAAGACAGCACATTTTTAAGGTAGGACCTAAGAACATAACACAGAGGTAGTACTTATAAAGTACTTATGAAGTAAGGTAAAACTTTATAAAAATACTGACTCGTGCAGGTTATTTCTGTTTATGAAGTTGCTCTGCCATTGAAAAAAGCAACGCATTGTTCTTTACAACATCAGTAATTCATATACTGGTATTGTAGGCATTTAAGAGTTATGGATACAAATAACTTATTTGCAGGTAACTTTGGTTTTTTTACTTTTTTTTAATAGCAGTTATGGTTCAGAGTTCACATTAATTTATTGGGGCTTTTTTAATGGTATAGGTATTATGTGGTGCACCTATAATGTTATTTGCTCTGTAGTTTTTCAACAGTCAAAAAGGTAAGATGTAGGAGTTAGGGTTTTTTTGGTGTGTTGTGTTTTTTTTTTACAGGTTTCTTTTAGGTTTTTAATTATTTTGACAAAGATTGTGAAAATGGATGCTGGATTTTTGCACTTACTAAAGACCAGTGTTTTCAGAAGATAAAAAGTAGAATTTCAGAAGTTCTTGAGGTTCACGTTGTTTGCTGTAGAGGCTGTCTCTTTGTTTTTTCCAATACTTGCACAAAAGACCTTTGCTTAGAAATACTATTAACTTATTGTAACCATTCAGGATATTGCATTTAAATGATGTTTAAATGAAATTGCTAGTTCCCAGTTTCCTGAACAAACTTTCTGTGACTGTCATACTTAAATTTGTTAAATTTATTTGTTTTAAATTTTTGTGGGACCAGGGAATGAAGCATAGTACCTGTTAAAAATACTCTCTCCTTTGGACCTTCTGGTGCAGCAATTCAGTACTGACTTTTTTCAGTTCCTTTGTAGTGACTATTACTGTGTTGACTGCTAATAGTTTTTTGGAATTACACTATTAGGCATTAAAGTTGCAATTTTCCACATATAAAGCTATTTTTAAGGCCGTTCTTATTGAGCTGCTTGAGTAACTGGGCTTGACTCAGTTAATGTGCTGGGGATTAGTTTAAAATGTAAATGTAAAAGAGGACCTTTTTTTTTTTTTTTTTTTTGGCTAGACTAGTTCATTTTGTCTGAAACAGAACACTCTGTCCTGAGTGGTTCAGTAAGCTGAGCCGCCTGAGCTGCAGCTGGAAAAAAAAGAATGTGTTTATACTTGCCTGGATTATTTTCAAGTTACTTTTTTTTCCTGTTTCCTAATTATTCAGTTGACATTACTGAATATCCCTATCATGCAAGTAACTTACGGCAATTAAACTAGAACATGAAGTTTCATTGCACGGTGGGGATTCAGATCTGCAGCTGTGAAATAATAAAGCTGCTATTATGGTAAAAGTAACCGGTTCAAGTGAATAAAACTCTCTTTAATAAACTGGAAAGAGTTAATGGACCAATAACTTCTCATTGCATGCCAAGGTAGTACACACAGAAGTTTCTATGGCAAGTGTGAGTATTTCATTTGGAAGGAGTTGCAAAATTGATGGTTTTGCAGATGAATATAATTTACTTCAGCTTACAGATATTCAGCCTGCTCATATATTTAAATGGTCCTAAAACTTCTTTCTAAAGATATTTTTAAAAGGTAACTATACATATTTGACTAACAGTTTTCTTTGGTATGTACTTGACAGAAAGGTATCACAGGCTATGTAGTTTGGCACTGAAGTGTATAATTATAATTAGATGTGGCAGTTACTGCATTAAGGTCTTGGATCCCAGAACCTTTTTCCTCAAAGTGAAAAATATGACGGAGGCAAGTTCTTGAAATTATCTTTAATAACTGGAAAATCCATATTGTAAATTGATTTCAGGGAAGTAAAGCTGGAATGGTTCTGGTAAGCTTTATATTTTTATAACAGCTTGGAACCTTGACATGTCAATATAGGAAAAGTGCTAACAATTATGGTTTAAAGTACATGTTTGTAGACATCTAAAATCAATTAGCTTGTTGAGAAATGACATTAAAAAATCTAAATGACTGTACAGACCAGTTTTTTTTAAAATGTAGGTTGCAACTAGGTTTTTAAATGATGAGGAAGATATGAAAGAAAATGCAGTTTGCTAGTCACACATAGCATCTGTTCTTTTTGGAAAGAGTTACAGGGGTTGAGTATTAATAAACTTGATGGCTTTTTTGAGAAGTGGTGGATATCTTAAAGATAATCTTTTTAAAGATTTACTTTAAGCAGAAGATGGATACAAAACTTAGTCCTACCAACTGTTGGGACTGTTGAGTACTGATCAGTGCATATTTAAAATAATCAAAACCTGATACAGTGACTTCTTTTCATACAAACATTATTTTCTCTACCCTCTGTTTTAGCTTGGACTGTTCCTCTAGACTGCAAGTTCTTTAGGACAGGAGTTGTTTTAAGTACTTGTGCAGATGTGGTGCCATTGAAACTGAAGAATGTCCAGAATATTGTAATTTTATACAAGTAATGTAGATTTAATTACTTTTGGGTAAGATCTAGTCCTTTAGCTCTGTTACAAACACCACTTTAATATGCATGTATCATAATAAGTTAGTTATTATTTAACCTGTAGATGCCCTGCCTATATTTTTAGTTCTTTTTATAATATCATAGTAAGAGGTTGTCTCTGCCTTAAAAATTTTGCATTCTAAACAGGAAGCAGGGACATATATTCTGTACTGATGAAGAGCTCAACAGTACAGAAATAATAGATGAAGATGAATAAAATACATTGTTCTGAAGGCCACCTGAGGGTCTCTGCTATGCTGCTTGTCACCATTGTCCCTTCCTGCAATAGATTGCTCCCTTTTTAGATTGGCTGATGTCATTCCTGAATCTGAGCCTTTTAAAATTATCTAATTTAAACAAATTGTTTAGAGCAGCCTAGATAGTTTTGATAGACCTCAGTTAGGGAACAACCATAGATGTTGCTCTGTAATCCGCAGGTGAAACCCTGTTGAGAAGGGGTGAGGTTAGGGAAGAGGAAGAGCAATAATAGTTACAGGTGGGCTGCAGGTGTTAGTTTATTAACCTAATTGTGCTACTGCAAGAACAGCATATAAAATGAAAGCCAGATGTGCTTTAATGTCATGGAATAGTTCTTAAAACCCCCAGGATTTAAGTTGCTAGGGAAGTTTGTCCTTGTACATTGCCTGGCATAATAGGTCCCTGCTTTATGTGTAGTGTTTGCATCCAAGATAATTAATAGCAATCTCCTCCTGGTTGTCATGCCTGTCTGTTCCATTAATTGCATGATTAGCTTTCTCTTTGTTGCATCTACTTAATTTCCAGAAAACTCAACTAGAATACATGGTCTTGACTTGTGTGTGTGATTCAGAGCTAATCCTGAAAAAATCCAGATGAGTATGCTCAGGGTATTCTTTCATGGTATAGCATATATATAAAAAAAATCTGTCGATGTAAATGGGAAATACTATTCTCGGAGTAGTCTTGTTGCACTATGCAAAGATTTTGCAACATAGAAGTGATCTAGTTGATGATAAAATTGATTCCTGTTTCTTCCTTTGTGAAGTCCCTGCCCCTGGGTAAGGCTATCTCAATGGTTCACCTAGCAATTGCTGTAAGAACGCAATTAATCTGCAATTTTTGTAAGCTAGTGTCTGAGTTTTCACTTTTATTTTCCCACAAATTATTGGCTTGCTTGTGTGAGAGAGAATACCTCTCTCCTTTTAGAGGTCATATGCTGAGAAAAGCTGACCTGAACAGTCTTACAGCAATACTAGGTCTCTCTTAATATTTTTGAAGTTGTAAAATAAGTCACCTTCATGCTTGTAAGGAAACTGAAAGTGTACAACTGATAAACTTTGTTCAGGTCTGTGGCAGTAGGCACGTGTGAGCAGTTTGTTTCAAAGAAGAAGTCTCCAGGTTTTACTGAAAAAGTTGATGTTCTTAAGTACTTGAAGTAAGGGGAGTGCCTGGAGATGAGGCAAATTTGTGATGTGCTTATGAATTTACTGAACCTGGGATGAAAATGTAGCCTGAGTATCTGTCCCTTAAAGCATCTTTTGAAACCCACTTAATAGAATTGGGGTGGTTTTGTTTCCTAATGACTACTTTCATGTTCTTATTCTGCCTTTTCTTTATTTACATTTATAGATGACTGTTCATAAGTGCTGTGAGTCTCTTGTCCTTTAGCCACCACTTGCAGTCAATAAATGCGTGTAATCCTGTTGTTTCTAGGAACGACATAATTAAAGCAAAGCTCTCATTACTGGTAATACTTAGTACTGCCATCATAAATGACTCAAATCCACATTCTTTTTAATTAAAACCTAATTATATTTACTCTGTTTTTTTTCTACTCAAGAGAAAGCAATATCCTGTTGTTTTTTGTTGTTAGTCAAATGGTTACAAATGAATAATGAAAAAAATCAATATTGCACACAGATCTGATAACAATAGTGATGGGTAAAGATTCCTTTCTAGTGTGGAACGGTCCTCAGCTTAAGAAAAGCTGAGAGTGGTGGAGCAGAGTAGGATTTGTATCTTCTTTCCAAGACAAATAAATGTAATTACATCTATGTTAACTCTTGAGTTTTAGTAGTAGGTTCATTTTACCTCTGCAAATGTATTTTCTTGTTAAACTGAAAAATTTAAAAGAAGCCAAAAAACTTCTGAAGTTTGAGACAAGCAGTCTCCTATGCAGACCTTAAACTATTGTAAATTAAGAGCCTAAAGCATGTAGTGTCCAAATCTCCCAGATATGTAATCACAGAATGGTCGGGGTTGGAAGGGACCTCTGGAGATCATCTTGTCCAACCCCCCTGCTTGAGCAGGCACACCCAGAGCAGGGGGCACAGGAATGCGTCCAGGTGGGTTTTGAATGCCTCCAGGGAAGGAGACTCCACACCCTCCCTGCGCAGCCTGTTCCACTGCTCATGGCGGTAAGAGATTACTGCTGCCTGGGGAAAATAAATCATGTTGAGAATAGTAAAGCTTTTGGCTTTGTGGTAAAATGTGCTGCTGTCAACTACGGGCCTGGGCTTGAGTTTTCTCTTCCATATATTGCTTTTTGAATTGAATTGACTAAAATGCTACTTGGTCATAGATAATTTTTTATTTTTAGGCATTCTTGATTTAACTACTGAAACAATTTCCTCCCTTACAGGTGTATGTCTGTTTTGTTTTTCTCTGAACTTTCTCTCCCAGGAATAGTCAGGAATATCCCTTTGTACCTGCTGTATTCTGCTTAGTAAATGTTCAGCAGCAGAAAGTTCCAGCTGATGCCTAAAAAACTCTTGTTACTACCATCTATTGAGAAAAGGTGAAATAAAAAATAGTTTCCCTCCATCTTTGTCTAATATAATAGAAATTATAGTTGACAGACATATGACATCATCTAAACTTAGGGAAGAGATTAAGAAAACAAATTTTTGTATGAAAAGAAAAATGGGAGCTTAAATGAGAGGTGACTGGAAATTGAATGTATTTTTGTGATAAACCTGTCAATTTAAGTTCAATTATAAAACAGATGTTTAGAACATTATTTGTTTATGATACGTTGAGGGGAGTGTCTGAAATATCTCTATTTTGGGAAAAGTAAAACCAGACTTCAGTTAGAGGCATGCAAATGAGGTGGCCTCTGTTTCTGTTCCTCTCCTCTTTGTGCTTTATTCTTTCTGTGTCTAATGTTGATTTTTGGGATTTTTCCTGCAGTTAGCTTCTTGGTCCTTGCACACTGAGCTTTTAAAAGATTTCACAAAGAAAGTGCTTTTATCACTGGTCACAAAGTTTGTCTGGTGATGTTTGTCTTCTGTGCTGTCATATTAGTCTAATCATTTGTCAGTGATATCTGTAGGTTTTTGTATGCTTCAGTGATAGCGTTTCATTTGTATAACTGTCAGTAAGATTTCATGACATGACACAAAACTCTTTGAAGTCCTTGGTAATCTTTTTATGTTGATTGATTGTCTGAAGTGTTTGGGTCCAGAATGAATAAATGGCCATCATACCCTCTTTCTCTTTTTCATTGCTGGGAAGACCATGCCCTGGCTGTTATAGAAGAGTCCTAAAAGGAAAGATTGAGTTTTTGTTCAGTGGTCTGTGGGGTAGTTCTTTATGAGACTGTGTATGCCATTTTCCTCCTCCTTTTAAATTAAAAAACTATTTTGTATGCTGACCTCTTGTCTGATTCCTGTGTTCTGTGAAATGACTGCATTTCTTTGAGGTGGTTTTGACTGTACTGGAAGGAGAGTGTGTTTCAGCACAGAAATGTGGAGGGTGTAGAGTAGCTTATAGAATCTCTTAACTAAAATGAAAAAAAAAAAATGGTGTTAACGTGTTTCTTAAAATTTCATAAGCTGTGAGTGGTACTTCAAAAATAACTAGTAAGCTTATTTAAGAATCTTCTTGTAAATACAGTGTTCTAATATTTTCCCCTGGTTTATAGTGTAATATTGAGAGATTCTTAAGAATATACAAGTCTACAAAGCCTATATTAGCTGCTCTGTTAATGAATACTAAAAAGTCATAAAATAAATGTAGCTTTGTACTTCGCCTTTTATGTGAAGGAAGAGTTGTGCTGCTCAATTTGATTTAGCATTAATTAAGGAGGGGGTTGAAATTTCAGTGACTTACATTTTGTTTGTCATCTTCCCTGTGTAAGTAGGGAAGGCATTCTTTGTGAACTTCTCTAAATGAGAGGTAATATATGAACACAAGAAACAAACTTTGAGTCTTAATTTCAATACTTGATCTATTTAGACTTGAGCTATGCTATTAAAGGTGCTAAATACTATGTGTTATGCAACTCAGCCTTTCTTCAAATAACTTCTAAACACCTGCAATATTTTTTTTAGGATCTGAGTTGATGTAATTTGCCAGAATAGTTCTCTTGACTGTTCTATTATAAAAACTTGACTTCTGTGTACTAGAAGTAATAGAGTACTCTTCATGCTTAGATGAAGAAGATGACTTTGTCAATAAAAGAATTTCCCTGAAACCAAAGGAGAATGGGACATCAGCAATCGGTTATCCAGGAACAACTACAGTGATAAAAGAAGATGTAAAACCACAAGCTAAAAGCAAACCATTATCTCCAGTGAAACAGACTCCCACCTCAGCACTTGACTACTTTGGGACAAGTAGTGTCCAGCGATCAGAAAAGAAACTGGTAGCAAGCAAAAGGAAAGAAGTGAGTACTAGTGATGTTCCTTTAGACTGCTCATGTGTCTGATAGCAGATCAGAATGGCTGTCTTAATGACTGCAAGGAGGTACTTAACTGTTTGTCCTACTTAATGTTACTTTTTAATGACCAGTTGAGTATAACTTCAATTCTGATGATATGTGCAGGCATATCAAGTCCTCAAATGCAAGCTTAGAGTAGCATTTCCGTGTTTGAGAAGATAGCATAAAGTTGCTTCTTCTCAAGTGACTTTCCTTAAAATTAAGTAGTTTTCTGAGATTAGTGAGTGGATGGGATGGCTTACTGTTGGGGGCGGAGGGCAGGAGGGAGAGGAAGGAGGTTATTTTCCCAAGCTTTATGGCACACATATTCATAGAATAACAAGGCACCAAATAAAGTATGGAGGAAATTAAAAATTCACAATGTAGTTATTGACTTCTCTTTCAAGCAGGCCAATTGTGATAGCCTCAGAGATGTTCAGCATTGTTTGAAGAAATGAGATATTTATATTATACCATGTTTTTGTTTTGAATAGTAAAATCTCTTGAGAACAGCCTTGTTTAATAGTGTTTAGGTTAGAGAGCTAGGAATAAAATCCTGTATGTCTCATTTCCAGTCCTTTTCTAGAAGTATACAAAATTAATCTGTACATATTAAATTATTATAATTTACACAATATTGGGGAAACTGAACTCATGGTATTTTTTTCATAAATATAGCCTTCACAAAACAGAGACAGCACACTAGATGATGAGGCCATTGCTAGGCAACTGCAGCTTGAAGAAGATTCAGAGGTAAAAGCTCTACAAATTTGCTGCTGTGTGCCAAGAGCAGCTTGTTTAACTTAAAATTATTTTTCCTTAAGAAATTAAGATGGACTTTCCAGGTATGCTATAAATAAGTGTAATAAAATTAATCTGTATGCTAAAATCTTGCCCATATGTGCAAACATAGTCACGCGGTTATTTTTATGGGCATTATTTCAGTCATGTAAACAGAACATCTCAGTCTATTTTCTGTCTTTCCAGACTTCCTTTACCTGTGCAGTTGACGTGTCTGTAATCTTGCTTTTCACACAGAATTCACTTTCTGCTTCCTCATGTGTTTTGTTTTTTGGCCTTTCATGTGGGCTTTATTTTTTTTTCCTTCATTCCCTGGAGTGAAAAATTAAAAGCCATTGTCATCCATGATCTGTTTCACTTGTCGTCATCTGAGTTTTTCTCAGCTATAAGTCGAGAAAAGCGTGAATGACTGTTACGTGCATCTCCTAAACTTCCCTCTTTGAATCAGTGTGAATGATTCTCATATACTAGTAATATTGAGTATCTTTTGCAATAAATACATTGTACATGCAAAACTTGGTCTCATCCTTGACTCCCCCAGAGGTGTGATGAATCTAGCTTTAATCTATTAGAAAGTTAAACAACCTGTCAGGAAAAACAAGGTTGTGTCTTTCTTTTGAACTGACCATACCTATTACACTCTCACTGTCTATAAGTATCACCACAGGAGTGTACTTTATTTCAGGTGTATCTCTGCCTCTGTCTGGTTTGTATTTGGTAGTAGCTGCCATTCCCCTTTGTCACTGTACACAGGGAAGGTAGAGGCATTTCATCATTATGGGCGCACAAAAAAATGTCTGTGGCATACTGGTTTTATAAAAGTCATCTGTTTGAATCTTATAGGATGGCATGTTGGACTTCATGACAATTACGAAAGGATTTTTGTTGTTGTTTTGTTGAAACAATGGTCAATGTTTATTGGCAACAATATACACTCTTCAGGAATAAAAAAAAATGTTTTCCCCAAGGGGCCATATTGGGTAGGGAAGGTAACCCGATGATGAGTTACCACTGTTGATGTTACACTTATTTTGTTAGGTGAAATAAAAATGAAACCAACCTGGCTTTGTTTTTTTACAATTAATAACTAACTTTATGATTTCATGTATGTTATTTGTTCTTACTTTTTCTTCTGCCAAATAAAATCACTTGTCAGTAGAAATATTAAAAAGTTAAAGTATATTTATTTCCATAAAGTAAACAGAACTGGCAACAAGAGCTGGGCTAAGGGCAGTAGCTAAATTCTCCAAACTGCCAGAATGTTTTTCATATGATATGTTTCTAGCAGTAAATGAGAATAAAACATTCGTTATTGAGACACTTGTAATATTTAACAGACATTGTTCCTACTTGTCTTTTGGGACAGCTTTTGGAAGTTTTCTAAAGCCACCAGGCTGCATCTTGGTGCAAGCTGGTTGTTTTTGAGATCCTGCCTTCAGGTTTTGACTGTTTATTAAATAGAAAGGATACAGAAAAATAAAAAATATGAAGGGACAGAAAACCTTTGAAAAAAGATTATACAGGCTTATTAATGTTTCTAGTGCAACAAATCCAATCTCTGCTTTTCTCACTAGATGCACTTTTTCCAGTTATGTGCTGTGTTATTTTAGATAAACTTTTTGTCTTGAACAGCAAATGGTTTTAAAAAAATTATAGTAGAATCAAAACTTGAGACATGAGCTTAAAAATCTTTTTATCTCCCTCCACCCCCTTTCAGCTGGAGAGACAGCTACATGAAGATGAAGAATTTGCTAGAACGTTGGCCATGTTGGATGAAACACCACAGAAGAAAAAGGTTGAATTCTTTTTAAACCTCAGTTTTTAGCAATTGCATTGTTGAGAGTGTTCTTACTTAGACACCTAAGCTTTGTTTTGAGGCTTCCATACAAATGCATTACAAACAGTGAGAAAGTGTGTGCATGAAAATAGCATACTTTTTGTACTTTCCTCCTGGATTTTCCTCGCTCAGTAAATAGTGTCCTTCCTAATCAGAAGCAGGTATCATTGTGTCTTTGTGCTATCTGCTCCTGTTGAAACGGGATTTTAAGCTCTAGTTCTGAGTGAAGTGTGTTGCTGAAGAGAAACGCTTTAGATCAGCATAGCTCTGTGGTTTAGGAGGGCCAGATCAAGTAAAATGAGTCAATGGCACAAGTTGGTGAAACATGATGGGAGTAAAAGGAAGAGGAATACTCTCCTTGCTTTGAGAGAAGGGGCAAGCAGGGATCTTGGCAGTTCTGAGACTAATCCCAGTGGTGGGTATCTTCCCAGTTCTCATAGCTTGTGGTGTAAGGCACAGTAAAATATTTGCTAGGTCTGCTACAGAATACAGAATAGAAAATATTGCTGGGATTTGCTACATCAAGGCTCTTAGAATTTAGGATTGCTGGTTTGAGTATAGGAAGTATTAGTATTTCGAGCCTAATCTGTAAACCAGTTAGGCTCGAAGTTTACTGTAACCTGGAAGTTTGTCTGGCCTGTGACTTAAGGAATGATTATGTTCACAGCTGAGTGCAGAATTTGCTCATCTGCCTGCCTTTGATAGCTATTGTATTCTGATTAGCGACAGGGATCAGCTTTGTTAGATGTTATTCAGTTTGTTGTACTTAACAGTAGGGAAGCTTGGTGTTCGGGACTTAATGGTAACTCGGGACATGCATCTCTGACTTCTGCATTGTGTGTTTGTTTAGGCTCGGAAAGATTCAGGAGGAGAGCAAACAGTACTGAGCACCAAGAGCAGTCCTAACGTGACAAAAAGATATAAGCAGTTGGAAGGAGGTAGGATGTGGAATATAGAAACATTTCAGCAATTTATAGTATCAGTGAGATGCATTCTTACACGTGTGCGGTCCTCCCTCTGCCTCCTTTCAAGGGGAAGCAACAGACTCAACAGGTGAAGCCAAGAGTTACACTGCCAAGCAGCAAACTAAATCTGAACGTTCAAAAGGCTCTCGTTTATCCCCACAATCATCTGATGGTAAAATAGCAAGAGAGTTGACAGGTAAGACCACGCCGTTGAAACCCAGCTCTAAGCTTGTGTCTCTGAAACAAAAAGAAGAGACTGCTGAAAAGGAGAGAGGTTCAGCATCAAAAGAAAAAACTACTTCAGGGAAAGAAGAGAAGACAACACCAAAGAAGGAGAAAATTTCTCCCAAGAAGGCTGAGGTAGGATCTATCAAAATAAATTTAGTTGACTTGGTGGAGTTTGCAGGAAAATAGTTCTCATTTATTATTGTTTGTGTGTTACTTTTGTAGCTTGGTACTTTGAATCTTCTGGGCAATTTTTAAGAATTTGAATTCTGGTAAAGCTTTAAGTTCTAAGCAATTGTAAATATATAGGAAAAAAATTAGCTGGAAAAGCATAAATTAAATCTATGAAGGAACTGGGAGTTACTTAATGCTCAGTAAGGTATGCATATAAACTGCTAAGCCAGTTCAGTGCTTTTTCACATTTAACTTCCCTGAAAAAAAAACAAACGCAAAATGCACGACTTATTTAATGAAAGATTACGGTTTCTGTCTGCGTGGTGACCTTGTGGATCTATACTGGCATTGTTTTGGGGTTGTGGAGCATTTTGGTTTGGTTTTTTCCCCCCTCCCTCCCTAGTTTCCTGTTTATGAAGGATATTTTTTATGGTTGATACGTTATGTAGAAATAGAATTTAGTTTTCTCTTAACCGTCTGATTCAGTAACTGTAATTATTGAGCACACTGTCAGTTATTGGCAACCTTAAAACATCCTTTTTAATCATAAGGTACAAAATATCCAATTTTGACCCTTAAATAACAGTTGTAATTGGGAGGGAGAGCCTGCAACTGTAAAACTTGCTTCCAAAAATTTTTTACTGATTAAAAAGCTTAAATGTCTCTTAAAAGTAGAAATGCTACAAAGCAGACTTTATGTAAGCGTAGGTTTTGTGTATACCTGATCATCGCTCTGAAATGAAATAGGATGTGAATTTAAAGCAACGATTTATGAATTGAGCATGTACATGTGGAATACAGATGAATGTATAGAAACCTGACAATAAGCAAGGGGTACGTATTTTTTTTAAACTCTCAGATGAGTTTTTGAAATCTTTTTAAAAAGAACAGCAAAAAACACCTCAAAACACAAGCACCAAAACCAGAACAAGCTTCGGTATTGCATGTTAATCTGTTTAAAAACAAATGTTATAACTTAGTTTTCCTTTGGTGCATAAAAATATCTTAAACTGTGATGCTTGGGTTTATTTTGTTGTTTTTATATACGTAATAAGTGTATTAATCCCCCCCCACCCCCAAGTCTGTAAGTCCTGAGGACTCTGAAAAGAAGCGAATTAATTACCAAGCCTACCGAAGCTTCCTGAATCGTGAGGGTCCAAAAGCACTGGGTTCCAAAGAGATACCTCAGGTAAGTTTGGCTACAGCAAAATTCTATACGTAGAAGTGGAGTGTGTCATATTGTTCTAAGTGATCTAATAAGTATAAACTAAAATATTTAAAAGCTGATATTTTTTTCAAAAAGGAAGTATGTATTGGAAAAAGCAAAATTGTAATGCAAAACAGTGACTAAATGTAAGGAAATATACCAAGAAATTACGTTCAGTACTTGGTTTATGAAGTAATAATGATGAAAAATAGCTACTAGTCTTAAAGTTGAAGATTGCTGTTACTTATTTTACTGACATGCTATGCTTGAAGCACAGAGTTTTCCAAGGGCAGGTGAACAGTGTGTGAAGCTCTGTTGGTAGCTATTCCTTAATGGCTTTTGATATTCCAAAAATAAGCCTATGCTACCTAGCTAAATAATAGTTATAAAGTTTCATAGGGTACTTGACATAGTAGGGGGTTAAGGTGAAGAGGTATTTGGTAGAACTGCCTCCAGTAACGGAATTTTCTGCAATGCTCTGGTTGTCAGGGAGCTGAAAACTGCTTGGAGGGCCTGACATTCGTAATTACAGGCGTCCTGGAGTGTATTGAAAGAGATGATGCCAAGTCTCTGATAGAACGTTATGGAGGAAAAGTAACTGGCAATGTCAGCAAGAAGACAAACTATCTGGTTATGGGGCGAGACTGTGGCCAATCTAAATGTGAAAAGGTGAGCGTTCCTGTGCCTGAGCAAAGTAGGAATGAAACTGTGAATTGTTTGTTTCTAACTATTGATTTTCAGTATCTCTGCCAAAAAGAGGTAGTATTACCAATAAAGTGCATGTTAAAAAGGAAACGCTGCCTAATGTTCTAGGGCTTTGTTTTGTTTTTATTTATATGTATGCATATATGTATAGATATATATATTTTCAAAAACCCTTTTGTTGTTGTTGTGTTCCTAAACATAATCTTTACTGGAAAGCACTTTGAAGTGAATCATGTAACTCCTGACTTGATTTGACTTTTAATTTTTACTTTTGCTCCAGGCATCAACTTTAGGGACAAAAGTTATTGATGAGGATGGCCTGTTTGATCTTATTCGAACTATGCCAGGCAAAAAATCCAAATATGAGCTGGCAGCTGAAACAGAGGTATGTTATAAACTTAAGGGTGGTTTTTTGTGTTGTTGTGTTTTTTGTTGTTTTTTTTTGTTTTGGTTTGTTTTGGGTGTTTTTTTTTGTTTTTTTTTCTTTGCTTTGATTTTAATTGAAAGGCGTTTTGGTCTTCTGTTTCAGTAGCAGTAAGCCTATGATTGTCGGTTTGACCTTCTAGGTTAAAAGTATCGAAAGTGAATATTTTATATTTGTGTTTAAGGCTTCTGCTTGGGAGCTATAGGGGCTTTTCCCCACCTTTTGTTTTTATACTCTGAGATGATTCTGTATTTTAGGTACCGGGCTGAGAATGTAATTGCATCTCCTTAGATGGTTCCAGTTTTAAACTTTGAGTATATGTTTATTTTTGAAATAAGACAGGCCCAATATAAAATCGTACTGTACACATAGTTTACATATGGTTGTCCTATGTCTACACATAACAGATTTTTTTTTTTGATGTGGTACTTGAGCTAATAACATTACATTTCTTCAGGGAATACTGTGAAAACAGTAACGAGTCTTTTGTATGCAAATTTAAATTTAGTCTGTAGTGGCTGATAAAATGTTATTAATCTCCATTACTCTAGCATGTTGTGCATTCAGTGTAGATGTTGCTTTGGTACTTCTGATGTGGCTAGACATGAATTGTTGTGTGTAAAGATACTATTGGTGTCTTACGGAAAAGCAACTCTAAGCTTACTAACTAATGACTTCCACTCCCTTTGACTTGTTTTGGGTTGAACACGTTCTGGAAGCTTCACGGGTGTCTGGCCCATTTGTTCCAACCTTACAGTCTGACAATCTGACAGGCATCAGTTTAGCTTTTTTTCATTTACTTATTTATTTATTTTTAGTTTTTTTAAATGATGCATCAGGGAGTAAGGGGTTTCAGCCTTGTAAGGGGACTGCTCTTGAAATGACCAGAACATTTCCTGCCTCTTTTTTGTGGGTTGTGGTACAGAACCAGGTGGCATTGTGTTTGAGTGGTTTATTTTTCAGAGAGGAATATTTCTTTATCTGCTCTTGAAGTTTTTTTAATCAATACATAAGCTGTGTTACTTCTTTAGCACTCCTGTACATGTGTTTGAAGACATGTTTATTTACTAATTGGGTTTTTTGAAATTTCCCTTTAATTTTCTTACCTTTATTTTCCTAAGGCAAAGAAAGTGGAGTCAAGACCTAAAAGGACACCACAAAAAGCTGAAGCTGGAAAAAGGAATTTTAGCCCCTTCAAAAGGGAGGCTGATAATAAAAAATATAAGTCTACTCCTGAAAAAGGAGATACAGTCACATCTGTCAAGAAAGAAACCACAGCCGTTCGAAAGCTTATGGACTTTAAACAGCAGACTGTAGAGAAGAAAGAAGCTCCAAAACCAAAGGAGAACTTGGTTTCTGAGGTTAATGAAGATGGAACAGAGAGATTGCTATGGGTAGATAAATACAAGCCTGTGTCTTTTAAGGCAATAATTGGACAGCAGGGTGAGCAAAGCTGTGCCAATAAACTGCTCCGATGGCTCCGAAATTGGCACAAGAATACCTTGGAAGATGGACAAGGTGACCAGCACGGTTAACTTCTCTCTGTGTTCTTCTGTGCCAGTCACGCTGCTTGGTTCCCTGGACTGAGACAGGCTTTTGGGTTAGCAGCGTGACTCTAGAAATTGGGAATGAGGCTGCAGTTGGATGCGTTCTTAGCAGCAGTTGAGCCTTGAGTAGTGGTGCTTTTTTTTTTTTCCTTTTTTGTTGTTGAAGCAGCTGTTCACTTACCACCACTACCCTGTCATGTCCCACCTCCCTCACCCCCAAAAAACCCAACCCAAAACCAGAAAGGTGAACTGCATCTGAAGATATTTTTTTAAGTCTTGTGACAAACCAAAATAACCTACCAGTAATGTATGTAGAAATGGCCTCATATTCAGCTAGTGAATTCTTTCTCACCAAGAGGAATGTTGGCCAGTGCTAACCTGTTTGTACACATCGTGAAAATACATGATAGCAACATGTCTACATGGCTGCCATCATGCACAGGGAAGAGATGAATTTTTAGGGTCCTGGTTCTGCCTGACAAGTAGCCTGTGTCATGAGTAGTGTATCATCCTGTAGACAGTTTTTTCCTGTGATTAAAATAGTGTTTAAGCATCAGTGCTATTGTAGTGGGTAATGGGGTGGTTCTGTGTATGGGTTTGGTTTGGTTTGTGGGTTGTTTTAAGTTTGTTTGTTGTTTTTTATTTTTTAATAATGTGGTGAGAAAATTGCAGAAGTGATTTTATTACATGAGGAACATTTTTGCTATTTTTCACTTTAGAATCACTGCAAGTCTTAAACTAAGAGGGTTTAAACAGTTTTTTCCCAGTTAGGATGCAGATGCGCATGGATTTTTCATATCTAGCCTTAAATGAGGAAAAACTCCAGTGATGCTTGATGCCTTTAAAGATTTACATGAAGTCTACAGTTTGTATTGTAATACATACCTAGGTAAAACCTGGAATCTTCTCTTATAGCAAAGACCAATAAAACTGGAGGCAAAGATGATGGTACTGGTTTTAAAGCAGCATTACTTTCTGGTCCACCTGGAGTTGGTAAAACTACTACAGCTTCTTTGGTTTGTAAGGTAAGTTCATACTAACAGTTGTTCCCAGCACTATTTGTTAGATATTGATGCTGTATGTAGATACAGCGTGCAGGTGGATATCCCCTAAATTAGCAGGGTCTGCTCCCAGCCTAATTCCACCAGCTCAGAACAGGGTTACAGGTGAAAATACGTAGATGTTTAGATACCTTTATCAGATCTGGGGCAAGAACGTCGCAATGGGTGTCTGAATTTTCCTGTTATATTGAGAGGAAGCATATTGGAAATGCTTTTCAAAAATTGTGAGCGTTCGGTGCTAGTTCTACAAGTGCTGAATAGTTGCACTACATTTAGTGGGAGCTGAATTCTAGCAAGCTTTTTTAAAGTTTCTGTACAGGCAGTCATGGTCTTTATATATCTAACAAAGAAGTCTTTCCCAGACTTACTATAAATTTAAATACTACTTTAGGATGAAAGAAGTTGACAGGGCTACACATCCATTTCTAAATATGAATTTAGAAATTAGTTTTTCCTAACTTACTGGAACACTGTGTCATGAGAATCGGCTGAGAACTCCATATTGTAGAAACACCATTAAAGCTAACTAACTAATCGTGGGGTTGTAACAAGTTACAGATTATTTTTGTTCTTCTTTGACTTGCAAGAAGAATGTGATACTACTAGCTTGGAACAGTTGAGAGCTATTGTCAGCTGTCTGATCTTTTTGCTGGGAAGGAGTGATTACTTACCTCAGTATCTGAGTTGTACAGAGAAACTGCCAGTCTCCCCCCGCTGTAGAGCTTTGCACCAGCAAGCTGATGCTACGCCCAAAACAAGACCTGCAGAGAAGCTGTATGTGCTGACTTCTGCTTACTTCTGCACTAGCGTGATCTTTCCTGCTTCTAGTTTCTAACCTAGCTTGCTCACAGCTGCTTCAGGTATCTGCAGAGCACTTTGCTGTACTCCACAGGAGCAGCCAACAAAACTGGGTTGTTCACACGGCAAGAACAAAGCTGTGTGCAGCTCACTGCTGTGCTGCAGCATGCCCCTGGCAGGGGAGTTTGCTGATAAAGGAGCAGCGGGGTTAAGCTCTCTCTGAGACTTGACAAGCAGCCCAGCCTCATTCTGAAGTGCTAGGACTGCTGGGGAGCTCATGTGCTTCCTGGCTGTTAAATAGTTAAAAGCTTGTCTTTTCCTTCAGCTTTCAGAGGGATCTGGCATGTTTCTTGTCCTTACTCTTTGGGCATAAGACTTTAATATGCAGCTGGAAATACCATGGAGCTTACCCAGCCTTGGCTCATAGTTCTGTTTCTATCCCTGGTGGCAGGTTCTGTTAATCCTTCAGAACTGAATCTGTGCCACTGACTTCCCCCCACCTCCATAAAAAATCTTCTTGAGAAAATGTGTTCTGTGTCTGGTTTATAAATATTTTTGGAGTGCTAGAGAAAAGGAGTATATGGAGAGAAAGGAATCAAAGCCACAATTTATATGTGACAGAGGTGTTCTAAGAGCTTTCTTCTGGAGCTCTGAAATATTGTTTCTAATTCTGAGTATCTGTATGCTCTTTCACTGATCTATGTTCTCATTTGTTGTGCGGTTTTTGTGTTTGGACTAGGAACTGGGGTATAGCTATGTGGAGCTGAATGCCAGTGACACTCGCAGTAAGAACAGTCTAAAGGAAGTAGTTGCTGAATCGCTTAACAACACCAGCATCAAAGACTTCTGTTCTGGTATGTCTATGGTTTGAAGGAGAATTTTTGTTGTGTTAACAGTCCAGTTACAGGAGGAACACAGCTTCCTTCTTACACAGTATTGTTAGGAATTTAACTTGCTGAACACATGGAGGGATCCAGCTCTAATAGGGATGGCTTCATTTAGTAAGCTGTTTTATTTCATCTTCACTTGTAGAATTAGGTCCTGCTATCAGTAGAATCAGTTGTTAATCTGCACAAACTACTCAAGAACTCTGCTGTTCTGTTGTATGGGGCTTGTTTCTTGGAAGATGACACGAGGTTATAGTCAGTTCTGTTCTGTGAATGTAGATTCATGTGATCAAGGGGTAGAGCAAGAGGTTCACCACCACCTCAGTTGTCTAGGATGAGCTTACTTAACGTATAAAGCATTGGGTAAAACTGAGCAAGACCCTATTTTATTCCCATCTCATTTTCTTGTCCATATTCATTTTCAGGCACATCCTCATCAGTTAGCGGGAAACATGTATTGATCATGGATGAAGTGGATGGTATGGCAGGCAATGAAGACAGAGGAGGGATTCAGGTGAAACTGCTATAGTTATTAGCTAATGCCATTGCTTAGAGTACATACCATATATAGTACAAAATATTTCAAGCCAGTCCACTGTCCTCAACCCACAGTCCATAAACCGTACTCTACAGAGACTTTCTATCTGACCTATTTCAGAAGTCTGTGTAAGAATTATGTGTTGGGGGAAGGGAAGATACTTCTGTAAAAGAAGCCTGGAGTGATGAACTTGGGTGTGTGCACTTTAGATGTTTATTCCTGGACAAGTGAATCTATCCTAAGGTCTCTGTAGCTGACATCTACCTGCAGTGGGAGGTTTGTAATTGGACTGGGACAGTTGTTCCCTTCGGTAGGCAGTAACACTGAATAAATAGCGTGGCAGAAGCAGTATTATTTTCCTTAGCAGCTCCAGTTTTAGCTTCTGAAGATTTCCTACAGTCATGTGCAATACTGTGACAGTAAATGGCATACAGATCTTTAGCTCAGATGTGGACACTTACATTGCAGGAATATGAAATTGAACTGAATTTCACCTTCATTAGGGCAGGCAGAGTTTGTTCTGGTAAGCCCAAATGCTGAAGCCTCAGGGTGGAGCTCTTTGGGTGGGGAAGAGCTGATCTCTTTACTTCCTGCTTCTTCTTTGTTTGTGGCAGGGTGCAGTCAGGAAGATGTGTGCTCCCTCTGGGCATAGGCCAGGTCAAACTGACCTTTGGAGAAATGAATCTAGTTCTGCAGGTGGACGGTTCTACTCTGGGCTAGCGATCTTCATTGCTTCATGCAGAACAGTCCAAACATGATTACTGGAAGTGGAAAGCGGAAGCGGGAGGACCACAGACTTATTGCGGCTGAGTAGAGCAGCAAATGAAAAAGTAGAAGAGGGGCTAGATTTTTCACTGTGCAGAAACAGTAGGAGGAGTTTTATAGACTTGCATCTGTCAAGGATCTGATTTAAGGCAGGGACTAATGCTGCTTGGTGTGACGTTTTATCATTCTCTGAGGTATCTAATGTAATTGTTGTGTTTAAATCACAGGAGTTGATTGGTTTGATAAGACACACAAAGATACCCATCATCTGTATGTGTAACGATCGCAACCATCCTAAAATTCGTTCCTTGGTCCACTACTGTTTTGATCTCCGTTTTCAGAGACCTCGTCTAGAACAGATTAAGGTAAGGTGGCTGTGGCTGTGTGGGCTGCACTGAACTACCATCAGTAACTTCTGTCTTCATGAGGAAGAATTCATACAGAATTGGAAACACCACTTAAAACTTCATGGATCACCTCATTGAGTTACTCTGCTTTTCGAAATGGGTTGTCTGAGGTTTTTCTTCCCAAAGAATGAAGTATCCCAAAGCCTTTCAGATTTAGAAGTCTATATCCAAATATTTTTTTTAAAATGGTCATGAGCTTTTTCTTTTTTACACCAATGACAATGGACGACATGTTTATGAGAGAAAATTTAAATTATACATGCTTAAAAAAAAACCCTAGAAAAATACAGTAATGCTCTTTCATAGATGTGTCAATGTGTTCTGTAGGGGGAAGAATTTACAGGAATTCTCTAGTGACAGTTTCTCAATTGTGTGCATTACAGGGTGCCATGATGTCTATTGCCTTTAAAGAAGGTTTAAAAATTCCACCACCTGCTATGCAAGAGATAATTCTGGCAGCAAATCAGGACATCAGACAGGTCAGTGCCAGTCCAGCATCAGTGTCTGTTCAGAGAGCCTGTCATGTACATGCCCTTGACTTCAATAAAGTATTTGAACAGTGTTGTTATTTTCATGTATAGAGATGAGGCTGTTTTCTGCTTGAGTCTTCCACTTAAATGCTGTTATGCTACCAGATTGTCAATTTTGTTCTTTAGGTTTTACATAATCTTAATATGTGGTGTGCAAAAGATAAATCATTAACTTATGATGAGGCTAAAATGGATGGCAGCAGAGCCAAAAAGGATATCAAACTGGTAAGTGTAAAATACTGGATGGGCTTTTACTGTCATACTGCTAGATTTTTCTAATCTTGGACTATTTATGTTCAGTTACATGTGAACACATTTCTTTGGCATTTGAGCTGCACAAAATCTGTGTGCGGTTTCAAACAAGCTTTAATGTGCCACCAAGTTGTTCCCCTGTACTCGTCACTGGTGAGGCCCCACCTTGAATACTGTGTTTGGTTTTGGGCCCCTCAGTATAAGAAGGACATTGAGGGGCTAGAACGTGTCCAAAGAAGGGCAATGAAGCTGGTGAAGGGTCTAGAGCCACAAGTCTTATGAGGAGTGGCTGAGGGGACTGGGGGTGTTTAGGCTGAAGAGAAGGCTGAGGGGAGACCTTATCGCTCTCTACAACTACCTGAAAGGAGGTTGTAGCGAGGTGGGGGTTGGTCTCTTCACCCAAGTTGTTATTAGTGATGGAATAAGAGGAAATGGCCTCAAGTTGTGCCAGGGGAGGTTTAGATTGGGTGTTGGGAAATCTGACTCTACTGAAAGGGTTATGAAGCATTGGAACAGGCTGCCCAGGGAAGTGGTGGGGTCACCATCCCTGGAGGTATTTAAAAAACATGTAGAGGTGGCACTTAAGGACATGGCTTAGTAGTGGACTTGGCAGTGCTAGGTGAATAGTTGGACTTGATGATTTTAAAGGTTTTTTCCAACCCAAATGATTCTATGATTCTATATTCTGATATAATCACTAGGCTTTATAAGCATCTTCTGAAGGAAAGCACTGATAGCCTAGATGCAGGGTGCTGTCAAACTTGCCACAAATCATTGAAGAAGCTGTAAATCCAGGACTGAGTATGTATTTTGATGTACTGGTCTCTTACGTAAGATGCAATTACGAAGCTTGTACTTCTCATCCAGAGTCCTTGCTTTAGGCCATAATTCTCTAATATCTGAAGTAAAACTCAATTCTCAAAACCGGTGAAGCAAATACTGACCGTTGAACTTGTACTGATGAGTCCAGATATTGTTGGGTACCACCACTGAAGTAATTTTGTTGATATGGTGCTGTGTCTTATTGTTTGTGTTGACCTGCAACCCACTGACTTCTTGAAATATCATTTACTTAGGGCCCTTTTGATGTTGTCCGGAAGGTTTTTGCTACTGGCGAGGAGGCTTCTCGTATGTCTCTTATAGACAAATCGGATCTTTTCTTCCATGATTATTCCTTAGCACCTCTCTTTGTGCAAGAGAACTACATACATGTGAAACCAGCTGCTGCTGGGTGAGTTATTGCATAGCCTAAATTGACATAGGCTTTCGTGTCAGGGAGTAAAACTAGACTAAAATGTATCTGATATTTCTGCTTTGTAATAATGATAAATTTTGGGTTTTTTCCAGAGGAAATCTGAAAAAACACTTGGTGCTCTTGAGTAGAGCAGCTGACAGTATATGTGATGGTGATATAGTAGACAAACAGATCCGTAGCAAGCAAAACTGGAACCTTCTTCCGACGCAGGTGAGCACTTAACACTCATTTTGTGTCCTTTATGGGTGTCCAGTGTAAAAGACTGATCCCTTGAAATTGATGTTTCAGTATAATTTTACGACCTGTATAGTTCATGTTTCATGTAGTGTGCTGTTCTGCTGGTGAGTAGAGCTGTTCCCCATATTCATATTATTGAACCCATGCTGTATCATGAAATGAAGTCTCCTGACAGTTTGAAAAGCTTGAACTTTCTTTATGAAGCATAGGAGCGCAAGGCATGCATCACTTCTGATGTGTAGTTACAGGCCTACTGTGTTTTATTTATGTGCTTCCCAGGCCAGTATTTCTCCCAAAGCACAGAGGATGGAAGCTCTGTCACTGCTTCTGTTAATCATCACCGAAACACTGACAAGGCCTGTGCTTAAAGGATTATGACTGGCATCAGAGAAAGTATTGTAGATGAAGTTGGAACAGACCTCTGGAGGGTGTCTAGCCTCCCCCGCTTAGCGCAGGTCCAAACAGCTAAGTGCTTAGGAACTTAGCTAGCAGAGTTTATGTAGATTCGTGGCGGTCTTTGGAAATGTCTCCTTCACCGTGTCTGTCTGCTGGAGACTACAGCATTGTTTGTGTGAAGTCAGCTGCTTGTCTGGCTGCGCTTTCAAGTGAGAAACAAACAGGCTTTTTTTTTTTTTAATTTATTGCTTTTAAGCCCCAGATAATTTTGCAGAGATTACAGAACATGGTAATGAATAGGGTGGTGGTACAAGAGATGAAGCTGTAACAGAAAATGGGTTGAACAGAAGCAAGCAATGAAGAAAAAGTTCTCTTAAAATGAGCTGTTTCCACTGTGGAACTGTATTCACTCTCTGCTTTCAGGCAGACAAGTAGGGTAGTGTGTCACGGTGTCAGCAAGACTAATGCATTGTGACGGGAGTTTGGCACGTGTGTTACTTTTCCAGGCTATTTATGCAAGTGTTCTCCCAGGGGAGCTGATGAGAGGTCACATGTCCCAGTTTCCTGTCTTTCCCACCTGGCTGGGGAAGTTTTCATCCACAGGCAAACATGATCGTATCATTCAAGAACTGGCGATGCACATGAGCCTCAGGTAGTACCAACACTCCTCTTCTGATTTATATTGACACAGATATTTAGTTCTCATGTAGTTCATTACCTACTATTAATTCCTTGCTGTGTTTGGTACACACTTCAGTGTATATTCTGTGAGTATGCTGTTGGTGACACTTTCTTAGCATTTAATCTGGACAACAGACAGCAAACACTTTTAGTATAGTTAGTAGTACTGTGCCATTTCCCCCCCCCCCCCCCGAAGCTGTTGTTTCTCTAGGGACGTGTTTCCCTAGAGTGTTTGGTGTTGGAACGCCTTGCATCGGTTATCCTTAATGCATGTACGGCAACAGGAATGGCACAGCACAGCTTGCAGTTAACTTCTAGGGCAGCTGATTGTCTGTTTGCTGAGGCCCTGCCTTACAGGTTGCTTGTGCTTAGAAGCGGGTGGTGGCGGTTGCACAGATTTACTTACTGCTTTCCATTTGACAAAGAACCCAGGCATGCAAGAGGACAGTAAACATGGAGTATTTGTCGTATTTGCGGGATGCGCTTGTCCAGCCCCTGAAAGAGTTTGGAGCAGACGGTGTACAGGAGGCTATAACGTTCATGGACTCTTACTGCTTGATGAAAGAAGATATTGAAAATATCATGGAAATAAGCACATGGGGAGGCAAACCCAGTCCTTTTTCAAAGCTGGATCCCAAGGTAAAATTCAGTAGTGAATTTTTGCCTTCTGTATCTTTAAAAAGAAATCCTAGAATAATAGCTGTGGCATGGATGTGCTGCTGGAAGGCTGAACTTGGTGCAGCTGCAGATGCGTAATGTTATTAACTGCAATTTAATTAATGGTAGTCTTTGCAAATCAGCTGTCAAACATACTGCTGAAGGTTTTAGGGGTACGTCCTAAAAGATAGTCAGGCTGTGCTTGGTTCAGCAGTCTTACACCTGTCGCTTCTGGTGCAAAGGATCGCTGGGAACCTGTTGCATCTGGGGTGTAGAAATGGAACAAAGAAGGGCCAGGGAAAGCCAGTACCTCTCTGCAAGGAAGCTCCTGGCTATACACTGTGTCACCTTCGTGCATTGCACCGCCTTTCTTACCACCATGCAAAGGAGGAAGGACACACAACTGTGTGTGCTGCAGCAGTGTGGGCACTGAACTAGGAGGCTGGCTTGCAGCTGGCATCTTTCACAGTGATGCTCCTCCAGTGTCCAGCCAGGCCACTTCAGTGGTTGGGACCCTCACCTGGTACAACCTGAGCTTAAGCTCAAGTTCCTGCTACAAACTAGACATGTGTGGGATCTGAACCACAATCTCCCCTGTCCCAGGTCAAGTTCTCAGGGAAAGAGAAGAATCTTCTCTGCTGATGGCTGAACCCATGCTACTGTCAGGTGTTTACCCCTCATCTGAATATGCTGCTCCAGTGGGGCATGTGCTCAGTGCTACGGAGGGTAACTGGTGTAAGTGGCTGGGATTAGGTGGCAGCAGGGCAACAGTGCTGAAGTTATTGGGGGCCCTAAGTGAGAAGTACCTGCCGATGCACACTGAGGATTGATTATGTGGGACTCATTTAAAATGAACCTTCACCGTACAGCTCTTGGATGCTTTGTGTCCTTTTGAGTGAGTGTCCTCTTCTACAAATCTTTCATCACATCTTCCCAAAGGAAAGATGATGTGGAGTCGCTACCCAAGAGTTGGCTAGCTAATGATCTACAGTCCCTAAGTTGATGCTCAGTGTTTCCTTTCAACCTAACAGGTCAAAGCAGCTTTTACACGTGCCTACAACAAGGAGGCACATCTGACTCCATATTCACTTAATTCTGCCAAGACATCTAAAAGGCAGTCAGGATCTGCGGTGACCTTAGAACTGAATGAAGACTTGAATGTGGAGGAGATCCAGTCTGATGAGGATGAGCAAGATACTGTCGAAAGTGATGCAATGATTAAGGTGACTTAGTTTCCTCTGTGTTAAACTACCACGCTAAACTGTTTCCGCTTAAGTTAACTTTCTGGGACTTGTGATATCATCTGAATTAAACACAAACCAACCCCACAGTAGATATAAAATACATCATCTCTCAACTTTTAAATTCTTCACTAGTAGTGGTGTGAAGAAGTCTGATTTCTATCCATTGTCTTTTGCTTGAATGTTGGACCAAAGTGAGACATCGCTGCAAGCTCAGGAATGCTGCGTCCAATTCCAAAACTTGGTATTTAGGTGTTGGTGGGGACGGTGCCGTTGGTAAGGAGCAGCCACAGGCCTTCGCTTGTGGCCATCACAGACGGCAATTCCAGTAATACCCTGTGTACTTATCACCAGATCAGGGAACTGCTGTCAGCCGTCAAGCCTGAACCTTGCAGAGTCTTGTACTTCCTGGGGCATTCTAAAACTGGATACATGAAAGGGGAGGGGAAGAGAAGAGATGGCTTTTTCTTTTAACACTGATTGCGTTTTGGCTTTTGTCCAGCTGCAGATAGATTTTAAACTATCTGTATATTCTTTGTAGCAAAAAAAGGTGAAGTCTTCCAAGCCACCAAAAAGAGAGAAAAATGAAGAAACAACAAAAAAAGAAGGGAAAAGAAAAGAGAAAACAAGACAATAAAGAGAATGAGATCTTGCTCTGGATGCAGCTTTGCTTATCGAACTTCTGGCAGGAACATGGAATGGATCCAGTGATGGAGCCAGGGAAGTAGAGCCAGTGCATTGAAAATGCTCCTCTTATAGAGGTGATGTAGCTGCCGCACTCTCTCACTATGCAGTGCTTACTCTGAACGTGCTACAGTGTTACAAGCTATAAATATCCCTGTACAACAGACATGGAGGTGCATGAATATTATGACAACATCATGCTTAGTTACCTGGCAGTTCTGCTAAGTCTTCCTAGGGCTTCACTTTTTTTTTTAAAAAAATAAACACCCTGATATTACGAGGTCAACTCTTGTAAATAGTACATGATGCAAAAAGAAACCCCAAACAAACCACCAAACCCCAAACCAAACCAAAACTGCATATTTGTACATTAGAGAAATTAAGCAGTGTATAAAATTACAATAAAATGTTTCACAGGAGTCATTTAAAATTTTGGTTAAGTTCATGAAGTGTTCTGTCTCCCTCCCTCTCTTTTTTTAGCAAGGTTCTGGCTTTCCAGCATGTATGTGGTTATATTCTTTTCCTACACCTTCCCTTTTGCTTAGTTAAAGACACAGAAAAGCAGTGAGGGATTTAGTTCCAAAACGTCCTTGTGAGTTGTATCTTCAATCAAAACCGGAAAGGAATAGTTAAAAAGTAAGAAATGTGTAATAGAAAATAGTCATGAAAATTCAGAACTGATGTTGGAAAGACAACACTAGTGTTGGGTTTTTTTTGCCACTCACATACCACAGAATGTCCCTTGGTTTGTCTTTGCTGCAGATAAAATGCAAATTTTGCTTGGTAAGACGAGTTAGTTATCAATCAGTTTTATTACTATAATAAATCAAAGTACAAAATTTATCAAAAGCTAAATATTTACAGGCTATCACAAAATAGAAATGACATGGTTGTTATTAAATCTAGTGGAGAAAAGATGTGTAATGTAGTGATAGAGCTTTCCTTGCTGCTTGCCAGAAAACACTTGCAGGTCTGAAATAAAGAGAGGCAGTTAGTTATATCCCAAGATAATAAAGACTGTGATAGCAAACTACAACATTCTCTCAGACTGGGAAAAACTAAAGTTATTGTGGTGTATATATGGTTTTATAATAGCATTTCTACATTACTTTGTCCTATAGGTCGAAGTTTTCACACAAGGTGTTTGCACTAGTAAATCTACCTTCAAATGTAAAAATTACTGAGGAACTTTGTTAACTCATTTTCAGTGACCCAAAACAAAACCCAAGTCTTGGATCTAAGCATATGTTATAGACAGAGGGGTGGTCTCATTCTTTGAAATATAAGTATTCAAGCCAATACTATGTTGTTGTTATCGCATGATGTATTCTTCTGTTTTGTTAAATGTAGAAGCTCACATCATGTAACCTGTGCTTGGGACCTGCTCCTTCCGTGTAGCGCGCGTCTCCCTTCCTACATTTAAACATGTTGGTAGAGCTGTATGATTTGATGATGTGGAGATCTGTGCTGCTAAATCAGAGCTGGTGTTGAGGAATATGTTGCAGAGGACAGTGTGATCAGAGGTGAACTGGTTTAAAGGCCCACAGCTGGAATGATTTAACCACCATGTTACTTGCAGTAGCAAAACCTGCTGCTGTTTGCAGGCCTGAGGGCAAACACATGATAAAGCTGAGCCTCAGTTACCTGAGGCAAGCACCCAGGCTGTAAGTTAAGATTCTTGAACAGGGCATTTCCCTTGCTGGGAAAAAACTCCCACTGTCCTCTAGCATGAGCCCTGTTGAGTAAAAAATACAGGCTCTAACACATACCTGAAGTTATTGGTCTCCTTCTTCTGGTTTGAGGTACTGTGTGCAATCATTTATTTTCTTCAGATGAACAATGTTAATCCTTTCAGAACACATTGGGCATATGTTTTCAGTCTGTAACATGCTGTTTTAAAAGAAGTGTGACTGGTCAAATGATAATTCTAACATTTTCAAAGGAAGAGCTGGGCCTGAGGCAGAAAGCAGAGACCAGAGTTCTGACCTACGCTAATGTGGCAGGCGCAGGCTGCAGCAACAGCTGCTTCTGTCTAGGCAGAGCAAGGGTTTGTTCATTTTTAACATTTGAGAATGGACATCATGGCTGTTTGCAAGGGCACGAGGAAAATTTGGTGATTAAAGCATACACAAAGGAGCTTGGGCTAGAACATGAAGTTTCTGCAGCTTCACAGTTCCTGACAGCTGAACAGAGCTAACCCTTCCCATTCTCACACAGGTGATGACTGGGGAGATGAGATTCTTGCTGCATTAGGCTGGGCCCAGTGCCTGCGTGGCTTGTTTGTGTTGGTGCCTGCTGCTGTGCCTGGGTTCCCCCTACCCCTGTATCAGGTTGTCTTCCTGGAAGGAGCTGAAAACTTACACAAGCCCCCCCATCCACCTTCATTACTCTTCCTGTTGTTGGAGCCCCGCAGCTTGGGCTGGGTTCTTCTGTCATAGTTTTCACTCCACTTTGAAGCGATGTTCTGTGAGTATGTTAGCTGAAACTGCCAAGTCAGGGGGATTCCTCTTCCAGCCTCCCCTCCCCCCCCCCAGCTGTTACATGTTTTTTAGTGCCAAATGAAACAGCTTGCTGCTAAAATATGAACGGACATTGGAATTCTGCAACAGAAAAAACTTAACTTACTTCTTGAATTCTGAATAGAGGGCAGGAAAGTCGCAGTGTGGGCAGACGGTCCAGTCATCTCGTACCATATGGCGACCCTGAAGGCAAAAGCCACAAGTAATTCAAGGGCCTGTGCTGCCCTGGTACACTGGGTGTTTGGTACCTGTTATTGTGATGAAGTCTCGGCAACTGAGCTCTAAAGACAGACCTTGAGGAATTAAAAAACCCAAAGCCATAATGGTGTTACTGTAGTCTGATTACTGCATAACTTCTGTAACTAGAAGAGGAGCACTCAATGAGAAGCAGTGTTTCCATTATAATTTGCATTCCCTTTTTTTTTGATTTAAAAAATAAATCTAAGAATGTATTGAATTACAGCTTTTAAAATTCTTTGAGATTGGCAGTTCTAGAATGTTATCTGTAGCTCTATGTCTAGAGATGCACGTAAATCTGCTGGGATTTTGGTGTTGCATATAGCACCCAAAAAATGCCCCTAAAGCCATGTCACCTGCACTCAGGGGAGTTGTATTCAATACTGTCTGACTGCCTGGCACTCTTTAAACATAAATTATTCCCTCTGTTTTGGTATGGTTTACTAATTTGCTTTTGATAGAAAGAATTCATATGTACCTTTTCAATACTATAAAAACGCACCAGCACCTTGAACTGTATTGAGACACTTATGCTCGAATACGATATGCAACAGTAGACTGTTTTGCCACTGACTCTCCTAAGATACTTAAAAAGCCTTGCTTTTCTTCCTTAATATTTCTGAAATGTACCAGTCATCTCATTATGCTAAACCAATAGAGTAAAAAAAATAGATAATTGCTATTAATATTTTTGTAAGACTTAATTCTTTAGTTTTAATAAAGAATGTTAACTCCAACATTGGATTCCTGTGCAAGTAACTTTTGATTTTTCTGTAATTCTAGTGTGACAAATCACTTGAACCTAATAAAAAAGTGTTAGTTATACAGTAGCTGACCTCAGTATAAATATTCTGTACTGATGCTGGTAACAGTGGGATGCATGGCTCTTCCCCTGGGAAATGCACCCCATCCCTACCTATCCACTCTGAAGAATCCTGAAACAAAAATGTTAGAACTTTGCATTTCTGTAAGGATCAGTAATACAAGAAATGTTGAGGTCTCAGGTGCTGAACTATTAATCTTGGAAGTGCCTAAAAATGCTGTTAGTCTGGCCCTTCCCCAAAACAGATTTTTGAAGCATGGTTTGTTTTTTATTTGAAGTCTTGGCAGCCCGGAGCTTAGGGGAGGAGAGTAGTGCCCTCCACAAGCTCCTATACATGGAAGAAGAAAGGGGGGACATCCATCTCTGCCATTATTGCTGTGCACACCGCAGCAGCTGAGGGCTGGGCAGGCACCGGCACCAGCAGCACAATCCTGTCTGTGCTCTCCCAAACACTGGGTGTGTGCTGGGTGTTCGGAGGAGTCCTGGTGCACGCCCTGCCCTCTCAGCACGTTGAAGTCTTCCAGAACCACTTCATGATCTTACTGTCACCCTCAAGTGCCTGCAACTTGTAAGCGGCAACTAAGGACACTGTGATAGTTAAAGACAACAGGAATGGTCTTCACTGTTTTGGTAACAGCTTGGGGGGTAAAAAAAAACCCCAACAAACCAACCCACAAAAACATCCAGCTTGAATCTACTACCAAACCAAAGATGTTCCGATGAACTTATTTTTAGAAGGAAAGAAAAGCTTTGCACTCGCGTTCTCACACTGCAGGAAGTGCTGCAGACACTTACAGTTGCAATACAGTAGGGGAGATTGTTTTTACAGCCAGGACACAAAAGTTCACACTCTGGGAGCTGGAATGCACAACAGGGACAGGCTGTTGTTGGCTCCTCTGCCTCTGTTGTGTCTGGACGCCTAGAAGTGTGATACAAATGTGAATAAAGATGTTTTACAATGCTGTCAATATTTAGCAAAGTGTTTCTCCTTGGAGTCATTTGCGTAGCTTCCAGTTGCTGTTTTATAGTCTACTATATAATTCCTTTTAACGAGCAACCAAACTTCTTCATAATTATGTAAACGCAGAAAGCAGGTATTTTCCATCTAATTTGAACCAATACAACCTGTTTAAAGCTGTAGCATCATAATACTTTAAAATCTTTCAAACCTCATGGTCTTTTTGTATAGACTATAAAGCTATGGTTTCTGTTTCAGTGTTTATCAGTGACGGGAGTGACCACAAAGACCTGAAGCGACAAGACACAAAACTGGCACCCTGGTAGACTACACAGCTTGTAACTCCGCCTTTCACAGGCTGGTTTTCACCCACGTGCCTGTCAGTGTGATGGCACGGCTCCTGGGCTGGGGGAGGTGGGCAGGAGGCGCCCTTTTTTCAGACCTTAATGTTTAATCTTCTATAGGTGAAGAACTTACTTAGATTCACTTTCAGCATATTTGCCAATGAAGAGGATAGATCTTTCCTAATGTTTAACCTAGGAACCTTGGAGACAATTATATGGCTTCTTCAGTTATCTTGGTATTTTCATAGAAAGCCTAATTTCTCATTTTATTAGCCTGGGCACGTATGTTTCCCTCAAAATGGCCCGTCCCTTCGCCTCCACTTAAGAAATCCAACCTATGGATAAACATGCTAGATTAGGATGTGTCAACATGGCTATTTACTTTAGAAGCTTACTGGAATGTTCCAGAGATAGATAATAACAACAAGGCAATAAGGAAGTACGTTGGATGACTTTAAAAAATGGTTAAAAGATACCGAACAGAATAGGATAAATGTCCCACAGGCCACATCTGTGGTAACCTACTGCTGTGCTGTATGCTCATAAAATATAAGTGAAACTATTGTGATGGCACAGGGGGAAGCCAAAGCAAGGCCTGTTGGAAAAAAGTTTCCACATACAAGATGATGGACTCTGAAATGCTGTTGCTTAGGAACAAGATCTTAAAATTATAATATAGGCTATGAAAACATCAGCTCACTTTAAAAAGTCAAAGCAAATCAAGTAGGCTGGAACAGACCCACATTCTGCTACTATATAAATCCATGGGTTGCCCACATCTTAAATACAGTTTGTAGTTTGGTCCTGCCTCCTCCAAAAAGGTTGTAAAAGAGTTTCAGAGAAAGGCTGTAAGGACCAGTATCCTTAAAAGAATAGCTATATAAGCTGAGTCACTGCAAGTCCTGAAAAGATACGACTGACAAAGGGATAACGAGGAAAAAAAAAAAAAGGTGTCTAAAAAAGCAGAAATGATGCAGAAGAGGCTAGAGCTCTCCCAAGAGGAAAACTATGAGGCATCACATTAAACTAGCCAGGGACCAGTCTTGGCACAATGGAACGTCCTGTCACAGGAGTCATCTGTTGCTAAAGGTTTACATGGCTTCAAGCAGAGAGATTGGCTAAGCTCATGGAGAGCGCAGAGACTTAATAAATCCCTAAACCACCCATATGGCCTCAGCAAGTCCCTGAGCCTCAAAATGGTTAGAGCCTAGTAAAGTAAGAAAAGCATTACATATGCTTGCCCTGCTCTTACACACCCACCTACGCTTCCTCCTTCGGCAGCGAATATTGGCTAGGATCTGTCAAAACAGAACTTCAGATAAGGAAGAAAATATCAAGAATTAATCTATTTTATTTGCCCTTCCATTCTCTTTTTATCTTAGCCATTTACTCAGTAGCCCAACTCACAGGAGAGCGTACTGCTGATGCTGTAGTAGCCAACAGTTTACACCTACATTCCTAACTAGAGAACAACTAAAACCGTATGGCTGCACCTGTGGCTGTATGGACAAGAAGCAAAATGCTAGTGCTGGCTAGGAAGCATCTTACTTGCATGTTCCATTTAAGGTTTATCGCATCCAAGGAAACAGAAGAGCCTTTAACTTTCAGAGTATGGGGGAAATGGCTCTTAGCCTTCCAAATTTGAGACAGTGAAATAACATGAAAACAGGATAAAGCTTGTAGGCTTTATGAGTGAAAATAACATCACAAATAAAGCCTTGATATTAACACTGCTCACCTGACCATTGCCTCAATTTTCTTTTTGTATTTAAGATCTATTTTATTACGATACTCAGGTCTCATCAACATAGCAGCAAAACTGAAGGCTGAGTTCTTCAAACCTGCTCTATGACACTCGATTACAGCCGAAGTCAAAATTGGCACAATGTCTGTAAAAAAATGAAACAATGATGTCAGGTATTTATTTACCAATATTAATGCTGAAAACCTTTGAGCTAATATGGCTAAAAAGGTCCTGATGAAAAATGACAGTATTTTGTTTCTTCCTCATGGTGCACAGTTGCACAATTTGTGCAATTCCTGTAACCATATACAAGAAAATAACCGTTTCACCTCTCACCACCTTGCATTTCTGAAGCTCAGCATGACAGCAGGAGTGTTTTGATTATAACCGTTTCTCCCAGATCTGGTCTGCGCTGTTTAAAGTCTACATTTCAGTCTACATTTTCCATGTACCCAAAAAGTGTTTTCAAGAGAAGATTGATTCAAATTTTGTGATGAAGTCACAGCACTGGTCAGTTCACTACATACGATCCTGAGACTGTGCGTGTGGTTCAGGCAGCTCACGTGCAGGTACAGTGGGTGAGGACAGATTAAACTGCTGGTGAGGAGCCCATCCTGGAGGCAGTATAACAAAGACCTATCCTGTGGAGGATGGCAGAGCACACTCTGTATTTAACACTTTGTTGTGTGCCCTATAGGATCACCAGAGAAGAATGTGCCTTCTAATGCAATGATTAATGAATTGTCCAGTAGAGCACAGCATGCTTTCCTATGCTGTCAGCACTTACGTGACGGGAACTTGCTGATGTTGTTGGCTACACGTATAAGCATACGTGCTCCCTTCATGTGATCACCACGTTTCACGTGAGTCTGGAATACAACAAATATATCAAATTAACTGCAGCCTTTAGAGAGCAATTCTTGCAGCCTGCTCTTGGCGTTCATCCTCTGGGAGCTTCACGCCCACGGCTCTTTCGTGACACTGAGCAGAGGCGTCACCACGCACTTGAGAAAGAACCAGAGACTTTACAGTGGTTCTTTCCCAGAACAGGCTTTCTGGCCTTCCACCCACTTGCCTGCTCTTGCCTCATGGCTTGTAGAGAGGGAGGCCAGAAGCTGGCTGTAGGCTGAATGGATATCCTGGGGAGCCGTGGGTTAACTATTAGAAAGCATTTGAGCCCCGCTTCTTGATTTCATGTACAGACAAGCAGCGATCTGCTTATGAATGATAATTAATAGCAATAGTAGTAGCATAACATATTTGTAAGTATGAATGCAAAAGAAAGAGAGAAAGCGAGATGTAGGCTTTTAATTGTTCGGTATTTAAAAAACAACATGCTAATCGAAGAGACAGAAACAACCAAAAGGTATGGACTGTCCCTGTTAGCATGCACTTGGGATTCTCTGATACAACTTACATGACAAAGTAATTTATATATACAGAGCATCCACATGTACAGTTCAATAAATCAGACACTGTGCAATTTATGCATAAATTCAGTTTCTCAATTCATTACCTTCACTAAAATATAGCTGTGTAGAATCATAAGGTTTGTAGCCATCTCAGAAGGAATTTTAATCTTCTGGGTCTTTAACTCTGAATACATACTGAAAAGAACATCATGTGCATTTCGGTAGTTTCCTTAAAAACAGAGAACACTGAATAATTAATTTCTCATAACAATTTTTTTACTAATGACATATACAGAAGCTGGACAGGAAGTTATGTCAATTATTAGAGCAAAACATTTGCATGACAATTTATCTGGAAAATCACAAGCAGTTGCTTGTCACGGTATCCTATACAACCAGGGACTTAAAAATGAAAAAAAAATTACACCTGGAGAAGTTATCTAAACAGTAGCAAAATACGTATGTGGATGACATTTCATATAATGAAACTTAAAAAAGGGAAGACGCTCTACCCAATACATTGCTTCCACAAGAAAGAGGAGAAAAGTATTAAAGTATTTTGAGAGCATTTAGAGATGTCACTTCTTTTTGTTCTTCAATGCCAGATATTCAAAAGCTGTTGTTTAAATGTTAATTTATCATTTGCTTTGGCAACTCCTTACCTCTGCAACCAAATGAACCCCAAACCTGTTAGAGAGGTAATTAAACTTTGAATGTTAATTCCCTAGATTATACTGCTTCAAGGTTACTGTCAAGGATTGTCCAGAAACCACAGAGTTTCATTAAATTATCAGTGTAGCTGAAAACAACCAGTGCTTAGTATGGGTAGTCTTACTCTTAGCTAGTTATTCTTGCTTTGTTTTGGGGTTTGTTTGGTTTTTTCCATTATTAAAGTATAAGGAAGTTATTACACTCTTTGCAGTTGGAGGCATTTAAAGGAAATTTCAGATTCAGTTATTTCACCAAACTTTTTTCCTCTGTCTCTCTATATTTCTCTATCAGCAAACAATTTTACTCTATAGAGCAATTTGTTATGTGCTGTTACACACTACAATTGAATCATCCAGTCGAATTTGCGTGAGGCAGCTAAATATCACTCCAGACTTTGTTGCTGGAAAACAATATTAATCTTTCATGCTGTGTTACTGACTCTCAGTGTAACAGGATCAGTCTTAAAATCTTGTGATTACATTAAAACAACATAAAGGAAAACTGCACATAAAATGGCATATCCAAAGGAAAATACCACACAGTTTGACTTTTAAGGAAAGAATAAACGATATTGGTGTAAACTTCAGAATCAATTTCACTGAGATCTCCTGAAGGAAGAGGAGGACAAACTAAAACTGTGCCTCTGCAGGGGAAACAGTTACTGCAAGATTGGTGATTTTATGGAGAGAAAAATTGTGTTTATTATTGCACTGCTGCAGAACACATCTATACTATTAGGGAATATGAAATACAGTATGGGATATTGCATTTTAGATATAAGTTTTCAGATTCAGAGAAGCTAGTAAATATTTAAACCCTTGAGCCATTACATTTCCTGCTTACAGAATTAGCACAAATGCATTATTCACTGCTATGATGAACTGGGAGATCATGCTTGCCAAGGGTTTAAGAGATTTTCCACTCTTTAGGCCAATGCTGAGGAGCAGTCCATAAATGTTAATTTGCCTGGGCTGCTCCTGAGGTTGCTGTTTTTCCTTTATAGATATTTTTCTTAACTTACTTGAAATGAAAAGCAAGCAACGTTATGGTAGGGCTGTTTCCATGGCTACAGAGGAAAATGAATAATGGAGGCCATAGCTATTTTGCTTCTAGCCCTGTCTCTTCTTATTACTTTTTCCTATTTCTTATTTCAACTACGTATTACAGGAGAAAAAAAGGCTTAAGCAAGCAGGTGTCTGATCCTTCAACAGAAATCATCTCCCATTGGAAAAAATCATGTGCAAAGACTAAAGGATCAGTGTCTAAGTTGGAAACTGCATGTAGAAACTGCAATTCTAAGATCTGTGATATACAGAAAAGTTGCAGGCAATCTTAATCACTATGTTTACTTGAATGCAATAAGGAATGCAGGTACAATTTTCTTCTTTCCAATATTTAATAAAAAGGTACGAGTCCCAACCTTTTCACAAAGGCTACTTCAATTTCAAAATTAAACTCTAATATAATTAAAAGCACTGATACATATCTTTTCGAAGTATAATCCTATATAAATAACGGCACTGTAAGTACTGCAAGGATGTCAGAGATGCTGTCATATCAGAGAAAACACACTTACCTGAACACTGCTCCTCCCTGGCAATTATTATAGCAGTTCTGGCAGCTTCTCTGTATTGCTTTAGTGCCATGTATAAGCGGAATAGGTACTTGGCATCCTTAATTAAATCATACAAAAGCAATTAACACTAACTGAACACATACCACTGCATTCCCTTTCTTTACCTGCCCATCCCACCACCACATTCTTCAAAGAAAGTGGACAAACTGGCTTATTTTGTGAGAAGCTCTTCATATCAACGTGCTTTAGCTACGCTATGTTCCCCTGTGAAGTTTTGGCCATTAGGACAGTCATATAAACACCCACGTTTAGGACCCTGGCTGAGTTGTGGCATTAGTTGTCAATATGGATGCAGAAAGCCACAGACCATTAGGCGCAGAGAGAGTTCTGCAGGTGGAAACCCAGTAACTTTAGTCATGCAGGTTTTTATGGTGCCAGAAAAGAACCAAAGGATTCCTTTTAGAAACTGAAATCTTGCTAGAAATGCTTAAATTGTGTTACAGATCTAGATGCGAACATTGATTAGTGTGTATAAGGATGACAAAACTTGCCCATTAAAGAGCGTATTGTTTTGGGACCTGATGGTAGACATCCAAGACAGCTAAATGAATTAAAAATTCAGGGGACAATCGGCTAACAAAATGCATAAGATTTATAATTTGCTGTACTACATACTGTTGATGTATTACAGAATTCAAGAATGGCAAATGTTGCAGAGTCCACCCAAGAACTGGCAACCCAACAGCTTAACTGAACATCAAGAAAATTAGTGAAATAATTTTAAAACAAAACTTCAAAAAACAAGATAGCTCTATTGAAGAAAAGAAACACGAGTTCTATTTTTTGAAGTGTACTGAAATTTCTAGCAGACTAGTTAAAAAAAAATCAACAAGAGAAAAGAGAACTGGTCTTTCATAAGGATTTTGAGAAAATTCTCAAGAGAGGTCTTTCCTAAAAATACAGCCAAAGTACAAAATAAAATGACCTTGCTTATGATGAAAAGGAACTATTAAGTAAAAAACCCCCCAAACCTGGGCTAGTGCTACTCTTTTATATCGTTAGTGGTGATTTCTAAAATGGGATCAATAAAAAGTAAAGTCTGTACATGACAATCTATCTTTTAGCTAGTAAAACAAGATTAAATAAAGCTGAAATATTCTATATAATGGTAAGGTTCCAACTTAAATATAGATGAATCAGAAAAATCACTGGAAGCTTTATAGACAGCTTAGCGAAAAACCAAACCAATGAATTCTGCAACATTATTAATAAAAAACAAACACTGGCAATGTGTATTTTGTTAAAATGGTATAAAAGTGTCCTTGAATTGTATTAATCAATGTTGTGCTGTTCTCTGGAATACTGTGTGCTTTTTGTATGCAAGTCTCAAAAACATAGCAAAAAAAGGCAGAAATTAGAAGAAAGAGAACTACGAAAGATATAAAGACATTTCCTTATAAAGATGATGGCTGCGAAGATTAACTCCCTACTTGAGAGGCAAGGAAAAAAGATGACAAATCATAGAAATAAAAGCAAGAGAGGAAGACTGGCATACAGAAAAAAAAAAAGCCATGTCAAATTCTTCTTTTTAACTTGCAATATAATGAAAAATATTGAGTGACCAAAAATAATTACTTTTACACTAATGATAGAGTACAACTTTAAGTAACACATGATCAAAATGTCGAACATCCATAGGAACCATAATTTAACAATAAGGAGTACTTTATCTGGATAATAAAGGAAGCACAACTACTTATACTAGTGGATGTTATTTATCCACTGTAAACTTTCCTGCAAAAAGGAAACTCAGGCTGCTCCCTGAGTGGGGTAAAACAAAAAGTATTATGAATAGTAGGTTATGATGTAATTCTTCCAAAATTCTGACACCTCCATGTGACCACAGATGGCTGTTCCACTGATGACAGCAGAAGGCTGCACTTCTTCCCCATCCAGGCTGCTTCTCCCTTTTCTCCAGCAGGAGAAGGATCCTGCCCCTGCACGGACCAGTGGTCTTATGTGGTATTTTCCATGTCCCTAATTATACTTTACTTAAATAATATATTTAAATTACTTACATGGCAGTCATATGTAGGAAAAAAAAAAGTAGAAGGCATTTAAGAAAAATTAGTCTCATGTTTTACTTTCGTATTCTTACCTTAAAGTTAGCCATTTTAAAGGCAAAAAATGCAGGAAGGAATTTTCAATTGACAAGACATTTCCTAATGTCTTTGGAAAATTTCATTATTGCAACCTGACTGATCTTAATATTAGATAGCCATGATTTTAATTTAGTTTTACTTTTTAAAATACATGTACTTAGCAAATATGCACACAGAAAACAGCAGAACCTTGCTAGTTAATGCTCCCTGAAAAATTACAATTACACGTGACAAATTAAGAATCTTTATATGTTAAAGTTAACAGATACAATAGTTGACATATTAACACAATAAATAGTTTGTAATTAGACAATAGCGTAGCAAAATTTTGGTAAGCATAATAATTTTGATAATATGTACTTCGTCCCACATAACTGCTGGCTGTGAAAGATTTAAAGCAATCAGGCTGCTGTGAGCGATGCCTGAAAGCATTAGCAAGTTTCTGCTGTATGGCTACTTTAAGTTTACTCTTACTTACAGCTTTACAAAAATACTACCACATAAAAGCTGCTATTCTCTAAAACCAACCCCATTTGCTTGATAATTTCAAAAACACTGACTCCATAGCATAATGAGAAAGATGAATTGTTTTTGAAGTAGGTTTTTAAAACAAATATGCATGATTTGATATAATAAAATTTTGTTACTCACTGAGAGAGACTATGGCAGATTGGATTAAAGCATTCAGAAGAACAAGAGAGAGCTTTTAAACACGGGAAAGCAAGCTCTACATTGAAGTTCAAAACAATGTTAAACATGACAATTACAGTATTCACAAAATTCCTAAGTGTTTTCTAAAATCTTTAAAACCTCTTCACTACAGAGACCATACTGTAGCTCACTTCTCTTATCCAGTCCTACGCACGTCTTTCAAGCAGGTGGCTAGGCTGCTGCTCTGAGACTTGATGCTCCAGTTTCTGTCCACCCAACTTTCAGCATAAATGTGAAATTAATTCTGCTTACACTGACGCTGCAGAGATTTTTTTTCATCTAATGCCTCCAACAGCTTCATTCCCTTCTGGTCTCTTGCGGTTGAATTTTGTTTGTTTCACTATGTTTTGCTTCTCTCATAATTTTATTAATGTTCAAATTTCGAATTACAGGTGAATAATATGAGGTAAATAATATGAGATAAATAATGATAGCCACTGGGCTATGATTAATGGAATGAAATTTAACAAGTCAAAATGCCAGATTCTGCACTTAGGACAGAGTAATGCCGGGCACAAGTATAAACTGGGAGTGGAGTGGCTGGAGAGCAGCCCTGCAGAAAGGGATCTGGGGGTGCTGGTCGACAGAAGGCTCAACATGCATCAACAGTGTGCCCTGGCTGCCAAGAGGGCAAACCGCATCCTGGGGTGCATCAAACACAGCCCAACCAGCCAGTCAAGAGGGGATTATCCCGCTGTATACAGCGTTGGTGTGGCCTCACCTGGAGTTCTGTGTGCAATTCTGGGCCCCACAACTTAGGAAGGATGTGAATGTCCTATGAGGGGCAGCTAAGGACTTCGGGCTTGTCTAGTTTGGAGAAAAGGAGGCTGAGGGGTGACCTCATTGCTCTCTACAGCTTCCTGAGGAGGGGAAGTAGAGAGGGAGGTGCTGAGCTCTTCTCCCAGGGATCCAGTAATAGGATGTGCGGTAATGGTTCTAAGCTGCACCAGGGAGGTTTTGACTGAACATTAGGAAGCATTTCTTTACTGAGAGGGTGGTCAAACACTGCAACAGGCTTCCTAGAGAGGTGGTTGATGCTCCAAGCCTGTCACTGTTTAAGAGGCATTTGGACAATGCCCTTCACAACATGCTTTAACTTTTGGTCAGCCCGGGAGTGGTCAGGCAGTTGGGACTGGATGATTGTTGTAGGTCCCTTCCAACTGAAATAGTCTATTCTACCCTATTCCATTCCATTCTATAAAGAGATAGAGGGGGTTTGGGTTCTTTTTTAATTTTATAAAAGCAAGGTTGCCTTGGCCATCAACTGTCCAGTTTCTCTAGAATTCTAAAATATCAATCCCTTAATCTCTAGCCACCATACAATGAGGAAAGAGACAGAATTTCTTATCTCACAACAGAATCATAAACTACAGCTGTAATATAGCAATGAAATAAAACTACTGCACCAAGACCGTGTCATCTCCGTTGTTACCAAACCTTACTCCCCTCAGTAAGGCAGAACTTATTCTTCCATATGTATAATTTTGCACCTGACTGTATTTACTCTGAGTTTGGATGAGACCTTAAATTCCTTGACTAAGGAATTAATTGCAGACTGCAATATCTGTACCTGAGGTCTGGCTTTCACAGTAGAGAAACACAGGTGCAGCACCACTTAGCTCACATTCAAGCTCTGCTGTAACAGGCAGCAAAACTTGTTAGTTCCATGAACTCAAACCCAAATGTGACTGAATGTACCACAATCTCTGTGGACATCAAAGCCAAAAGTGGACTGTAAAACCTGTTTTTTTTAATAGATTGAACTCAGAGAAACCAGACAGCCCATCAGCAGTCACTCTGCAAAAGAGCTGTTTGTCATCTTAACCTCAAATGCTGCTGTTCTGATGTCTAACATATTTACAGTGGACATATTTAATCTGTCCTGGTAAAAAAAAATCACACCAATGTAATAAGGTCAAAATCTACTTGTATTGTATACATAGCACAGATCTAATCTATGTTCTGCTTAGTCTGTGAATGATCCTCTTCCTTTATTTCCAAACCTATGGCATTGGCAACTAATACACAAAAATCTGTCAGCAAGTATCTTCCAACTCCAAAATGCATATACACAAAAAAGATGAAACAGTCTACCAGTCTGCCAAAAGCCTTTTATTACACCCAGTGAATGGTTTGCTTTTAACAAAGGAGCGGGAAACCCAGAAGAAAGTGCAATGGCCCTTTCAAAATTTTATTAATTTATCACATGACATTAAAAGAAGCCTCATAGCACAGAGCACCTCTTATCTCACAAAGCACCTCCTAAATAGCATAAAATAAAAGTATGTGAGGTTCTAAGGATCCAAAGAAGATTTTTTTAGGACAATGATGAGTGACAATGTAAAAATCAGTGTCCACAGTATTTTATTCTCCTATTAATCAAAACTTCCACGTTAGGAAGGTCTGTCACCAAGTGTCTTCAAATGTGCTTCCTGGTTTTTTATTTTCTATCATAAATTAAATATGCAATTGTATTCTCCAACCCAGAAGAGAAACTTGTGTTTTAGTTTTCAGAACTACAGCCTATATCCACAGATGAAGCTGACTATGAATAATCAATTAAAACTTTAAATAGTTTTACACAATAAGAAATCAAAAAAGAAAGCTTTTTTTGGGAACATGGTCATTAATTGCTTAAGAAATCAGCAAGTTGCTGGGTAATTTTGAAAATCTGTCCACAATTTTCTATGTCTTAAATTGATGTATGATTACAGGAACTAATGTATCCTGATCTTTGGGTTTTTGTCTTTCACCTCCTATTTACTGCCTTACTTTCTTCCACTGCAACAGTTAGGCCAACTCCCCACTCCGCAAGAAGGGATCAGTGCTGTAGCTAGCCTAGAGACACACATGTGCTTGACCATCTGTCTGGGAAAAGCAACAGCCAGCTGGCTAACTGGCACGAACAAAGAGCTAAGCCTGTCCAACTACCTGCTTTCATAAAGCTTGGAGAAAGATGATTATATCTAAGATAAGTTACTTTCTTATCTTTCTGAAACTGAAGTTACTGGGTCAATGACTCACAGAGTGATCGCTGCTCTTTAACGAAATGGAGTTAAAACATAGTTGGTGTCTACCAAGAATTTTAGGACAAAATAAGCTCAGAAGATCTTGTAGCACAGCAACGTGACACAAAGTGATAAAAGTACAATACCTTGGGCATGCCGTCAGTCTCTCCCATAAGATAGTCTATCAGCTGATTTGTTAGGGCTTCATCTTTTGCCCGTCCCACCTATTAAAGACAGAGCAATTATAATATGAAAGAGAAAGGAAAAATACTTACAAGACTTTCCATAAAAACACTGAAAATAAACAGATTTAAAACATAATTTTTTTGAATTCTGTGTGCTCAAACCAGATGATTAGTTGGTTCATCAGCTTTAACATGTAGTAGTTCATATTTATTTTCTCATGTGTTATGTCAGGGGTTTATAACTAAATAAGTCTCTACCAGCATGAACTGTTCCTTTGCTTCAGTGTTGGGAAGGTGTCTGAATCTAGGGACCATGAGCTGAAACATGCTGTCACAAAGCTACATCTATCAACCTAGCACAATCTGTGTCTCAGAGGAATATTCAGCGCTGGGCACTAGACTAGAGCCAGCACTATCTGGCCAGTTGAAGAAATGGTCTCAAAAATATGGCTGAGATGCTGAGATTCCACAAGGATACATATGGTACAACTGCAGCAATAGTCTTTGGGCTGTTTCATAGCCTTTGGTTTATTCCTTTGGGCTGAAACATCTGGATCCAGAGGAAAGCATTAGACACCTCAAACTTCAGTCTTACAAGCCCTGCCAACAGCTCTTTGAGATGGAGGGCCTCAAGAGCAGCTGCACTAGCTCTAGGCAGAGTCAGATCTACTGTTTAAGAGTCTGAAAAAACTCTAGTAATACTTAAGATTTTCAAAGCTGTGGGTTCTTCAAGGGAACAGAGGCCATGTGAGCATGGTTTGGATGACAGAAAGTGACAGTCGCAGAGGATGCTTAGATAGAGGTTGGCAATGGGCCTGCTCACGCTGGTTTCCAGCATATATTGTCTAGAAGGGAATCTCAAGAAACAGAGTAGGTTCACATGTACTGAGGTACAGCATGAGCTGGAGACCTGATGGCTACAGAATTTTGGAGATCATGAGGAAAATAACTAAGCAAAGATTGCTTCATCCCAATTTTTTTTTTTTCTAGCTATGAACAAGAGATATTTAGAGATAATAACAATGAAACCCAAAAGGTGTTAGTAAGACAATGCTGCAACTGGTCCTCTGTCTGATAGTGGAAGCTGAGAGCAGTGGATATTATCCACCTTGACTTCAGAAAGGCTTTTGACACCGTCTCACGTAACATCCTCATAGAGAAGCTGATGAAGTATGGGCTGGATGAGCAGAACACAAGGTGGACTGAAAACTGGCTGAATGGCCAGACCAGAGGGGTGTGATCAATAACACAAAGCCTAGTTGAAGGCCAGTAACTAGCAGTGTACCCCGGGGGTCAACACTGGGTCCAATCTGATCTGGATGATGGGGCAGAGTATACCCTTTTCAAGCTTACTGATGATACAAAACTGGGTGGAGTAGCTGATACACCAGGGGGCTATGCTGCCATCTGAAGGGTCCTTGACAGGCTGAAGAAATGGGCTGACAGGAACCTCATGAAGTTCAACAAAGGAAAGTGCAAAATCCTGCATGTGGGGAGGAACAACCCCATGTGCCAGTACATGCCAGGGGCCACCCAGCTGGAAAGCAGCTTTGCAGAAAAGGACCTGGGGGTCATCAATTTGAACACAAGTCACCAATACGCCCTTGCAGCACAGAAGACTAGTGGTGTCCTGGGCTGCATTAGGAGGAGTGTTGCCAGCAGGTCAAGGCAGGTTATTGTTCCCCTCCACTCCAGGTGAGGCCACACGGTGTCCAGTTCTGGGCTTCTCAGTACAAGAGAGAGAAGGACATACTGCAGAGTCTAGCAAAGGGCCAGTAAGATGATGAAGGGCCTTGAGCATCTTACAGAATCACAGAATGGCAGGGGTTGGAAGGGGCCTCTGGAGATCATTTCGTCCAACCCCCCCTGCTTGAGCAGGCACACCTAGAGCAGGGGGCACAGGAATGTGTCCAGGCGGGTTTTGAATGTCTCCAGGGAAGGAGACTCCACACCCTCCCTGGGCAGCCTGTGCCACTGCTCAGTCACCCTCACAGGAGAGAAGTTTTTTCTCATATTGGGGTTGAACTTCCTGTGTTCCAACTTGTGCCCGATGCCCCTTGGCCTGTCATTGGGCACCACTGAAAAGAGTCCAGTCCCATCGCCCTGACACCCACCCTTTAGATATTTATAGGTATTGATGAAATCCCCGCTCAGCCTTCTCTTGGCCAGGCTAAACAAACCCAAGTCTCTCAGCTTTTCCTCATAAGGGAGATGCTCCAGTCCCCTGATCATCTTCGTAGCTCTCCGCTGGACTTGCTCAAGGGGTTCCACATCTTTCTGAAACCGGGGGGCCCAAAACTGGACACAGCACTCCAAATGTGGTCTCACTAGGGCAGAGTAGAGGGGGAGGATAATCTCTCTCAACCTGCTGGCCACACTCCTTTTAATGCAGCCCAGGATACCACTGGCTGCCTTGGCCACAACGGCACATGACCATGCACATTGCATGGTCAGCTTGCTGTCCATCAGCACTCCCAGGTCCTTCTCAGCAGAGCCGCTTTGCAGTAGTTCAGCCCCCAGCCTGTACTGGTGCATGGGGTTGTTCCTCCCCAGGTGCAGGACCTTGCACTTGCTCTTGTTCAATTTCATCAGGTTCCCCTTGGCCCAGCTCTCCAGCCTGTCCAGGCTGGAGAGGCTTTCCTTTCTCCTGAGGAAAAGCTGAGAGAACTGGGACTGTTGAGGCTGGAGAAGAGAGGGCGGGGGGGGGGGGGGGGGGGGCGCGGATCTTGTTGATTTTATAGATACTTGAAGGGAGGGCGCAAAGAGGAAGGAGCCAGGCTCTCTTTAGTGGTGCCCTGTGACAGGACCAGTGGCAGTGGGCACCAGCTGAAACACAGGAGGTTCCATCTGAACGTCATGAAACACTGTGAGGGTGACTGAGCACTGGCACAAGTTGCCCAGTTGTGGGGTCTCTCTCCTTGGAGATATTCAAAAGCCATCTGGACGTGGTCCTGGGCAACAGGCTCTACATGGTCCTGCTCGAGCAGGGATATTGGATCAGATGCCTTCAGATGTTCCTTTCAATCTCGACCATTCTGTGTTTCTGTGACAGAGAGCAAGAATGAAGGCGTATTGTCCTCTGTAACCACAGTGTGCAGACTGGAAAAACCTCGAAAACCGAAAAATCATATATGGAAATTGCTAAAAAAGAAAATTCTAAACTCAGGTGTCTGTCGCACAGCCACAAAAATCTGAATGAATTCATAAACCCTCCTTTGAAGACTGAAAACACATTTTCCTCTGGTGTCAGTATTCACTTATTCTACTTTTTAAATATTTAGGTATCACCTTTAGTGATACAGTTTTCCTTCTACTTGCAATCTGTCCAAACAAACTCACTGACGCTAGGAAAATGTCACAATACTGAAGGTAAACTTTTTGTTACTGAAGGTAAATTTTTTGTTTTATCAAAGTTGCTTACTGTTTCAATTGCCATTTCTATAGCCAAGTTATCTTCTGTGCTTGGACTTTTCATAAAGTGCTTTAATGCCTAAAATGATACAGAAGAAAAGTTAGAACTGAGACACAGGAAATTCACATTTTTCTAATCTTTATCAAGTTATTTCTCTCTGCATTTTGACAGACAAGTGTCTCACTGAAGGCTTTTCTTGACTATCTTACAGCCATTTGGATAACCACATTCACTATAGAGGTAGCAGCTGCTCTTACAGATACTCCTGCAAGAAAAGATGAGTTGAGCCTTTGCCAAATTCTGGTGTATACCTTCATCTAACTTTGAAAGATCTTCACAGCAATATGGTGAGAAGAAATTAATGATTAATGTGCCATTGGACCCCCCCCATGCCCCAGCTGAGCTGAAGGAGTGCTCACCTACAATGCTGTAATTTGCAAAAATCAGTAATATAGTTCTGGTATGTGTTCAGTATGCAGAAGTGAAACATTTAATAAGCATCAGTTCACTGGTTTGTAGCTGATCAAAAGGAAGTGTGTCAATCGACATACTTCAATTAACATATTTCCTTTTTAAAAAAAAAGCTTTAAGTTGGCATGCTACAGTATTAAATGAATTAATTAGTCAGCAACCAAGTCTTCACTGCTCAAGCTAATAAAATATAAATAAATTCTAATTCTATGTTCATGACATTTAGAGGGTCACTAAGAATAGTATAGCATTGATCCACCTGGAGCCTCTACTGCTATGAAAACGTCATGTGCATGGCAGTGTATAATTCACAGAATAAAATGTAGATAACTGTAAATATAAATAGCTTGCTTTTTACATTTACGGTTTTTTACACTTTTTAAAAATACCAGTATTGTCATCAGTTAAGGCAGCTAAAGTCTACTGTGATCTTCCCTGATGCTGAAGTACTGTATTTTGAATGGTTTCTATGAATGTTTGGCTATCACTGTTTTATCCTTTAAGTACTTACCCGTCCATATTGACCACACAGCAAGAAAAATTTTCCCGCCTCAAAATGTTTCTTTTCTCCTTCAAAATATAGTGCGATGCTCTGATAATCTTCATTGGTAGTACTTTCAGAACCTGCAACAGATAGTTAGCAATGACAGCCAAGTATCCTTATTAAGTAAGATAAAAGCCCTACTGAAGGAACAAATTCCTATTCTACATTTTTTTCCTACTGACATTCAAAGAAAATCAAAGCCAGCTAGACTCAAATTATGTGTTATACATTTTTTCCTATTTAATCAGACTAAATGTCAGACATTAGGAGCTAATAATGCAATGAAAAAATTGTTTCCATAGGTTTCATACCGCAATGGGACTCCTGTTTTTTTCACAGACATAATAAAATGGCATAACTATGACCTACTAATTAATTTTTCCATTATGTCTTGACAACAATAAAACAGAGCAAGTGATTATGATATTAGCTGAATTATTTGCACAGTTTTAAGGATACACAAGTATATCTTTATCGCACAGAACAAGACTACCAGGACCAATGTAACCATGTGGTAGCATGGAATACTAGTCTTCTAACCAAGACTCCATTTTACTGTATACGTCAAAAACAAAGACAGCCACTACTCCAAAGTTAGTTTTAAGCCCTCTTCCCACCCACTTAGGTTACAGTTTGAGACATCTTATTTTGGATAGGAGAGAAGGAAGAAAGCATAAGGAGCAGTAGAACAACAGTGGCCACCTTGACAAGCAGCTGCAATGGTACGTCACCAAGTTAGCTGTTACCAAGATTTTATAACCTTCATAACAAGAATACATTTTTTAAACAAGAGAGGAATTGAAAATATGAGATAACTTGGTAGATACGTATGTGGAGCTGTTTCCACAAAGAATGGTGCCTGATGCAGGTGAAAAATATAAAATTTATTGCAAATTGACAAGCTAGCCACTGACTTGATGGCCTGAGGTAAAAGTCAGCTTCTCAGCAAGATCTCCTTTTTGTCTCTCACTGAGAGAAGAGGAGGCCACAAAGGGCGTTAAAGGGGAAAAAAAGGAAAGACAAGTGACACATACATGCTAGAAAATTGCTGGAACCATGAAAAAAGGGAAAGAGGGGATAAAAATCAAGAACTGTACCAGTAAAATTCTCAGTTTTGGAAAAGCAGTACTACATATACCAAGGTCAAAGAATGGGATTCCTCAAAGGACACAAGCAAATGGTCTAGACAAAGGCTTTATCTCTATGGATAAATCTCTAGCACAGGCAAGATTTGAAAACAACTTGGACTGAGGACCAAGTGAGATACCTAAACTGAAAGCAAGGCCTAGTTTATAGGCCTGAATTAGACACAGATTACCAAATCTGTCCATGGTGACTGGAAATGGAAAAGGCTGGGAAACAAAATTTCACACCCCTTGTCTTATGATTTCAAATTGGTCTAAACTAATTAAAAGCACAGCAAAACATATTGTAAACAAACTATTAACCTGGAATACTCACTGATGATATCAGCATAAATCTCCATCTTGTTGTGTTGTTGAGCTAATGTGAAAGCTTCATTATTGCACTTGGACATGACCAGGAACTGGATGGCAGAACCATAGTCACCAAGCTGCAGAAAGAATCTAATCAGAATGAACAAATTAATACCTTAGTACTAATTAGCATAATGAACACACCAAATGTTTTACGAATATAGTGTATTTTGTGGCATACAAATATGATACATTTCTAATCTACTTTAGGTTACTAAAATTAACTCAGTATAAATAACAGAGTATGGCAATTTTTATTATTGTCTAAACTTATTACTTCAGGTTAATATAATTGTAATCGGAAAGTTAAAAAAGGAGAAGAAATCAGTACCTGCTTAGCTGTCGAAATTTGAGAGAACTCAAATCAAGAAACTGAAATACAGAGTCACTGGCCAAGTACCAGCAACTGGAGTCTGATATGTTAGCAAGCCTCACCAACTTCCAATAAGTGCGGCCTCTTTCACCCTTTTTTTTTTAACCTGCATAATATGATTGTTACCTGGCCACCATCTTTGCTCCATCAAGAGACTGTGTTTCTCTCACAATATTAACAGCCTTTTCAGGATTATTAAGGTGATCCAAATACAGACGAATTACACTGTCCCATTGTTTTGCATGCTCATAAGCTATCACAGCTTCCTTGTACCTGCAAAATAATAGTTAGGTATCAGTTTTTCTAACTTTTAACTAACTCTATAATACAGTGTGAAAGAAAAACACATTATTTTACTTCTGAGAGGTTACTCTGTGACACTTTCCTTTCAGTTTGCAGGCGATAGTCTTGTTCTGCATTTACCATGGTTTTTTTTGTCTCTATTTCATTTTCTCTTGGGAGAATGGAAGGTAGACACAACAGAAAAATGTCTACCGCAATACTATTTTTGACATACTCTGCCAGCATCTCTTTTGATACATCTTAAAAGCAGTTCATCTGTTCCGTCAGCAAACATACTTTGTTCCATAAGTTCCATATGAAATCACTTGGGCGTGAGAGAACAATAAAAGCCAAACATAGGATAACTACTTGTACAACTTTAAAAACGAGACTTCTTTTCTGTTCCGTAAACAAGATCAAGAAATTTCTCTTTCTCACACTACACAATTGACATAAATAGTATTTTCTAGTTTCAGCAAAGCAAACATTTAGCTTTGGTGCTGTTTCATATCATAAAGTATCATTATTCTGAAGCACATTCACTTACAGGTAAGGACTAGTAGAAACTGTATTCTGTGATTAAATGTAACATATTTTGGACTTTCATTTCAGTCAATAATTTCACATTATTCAATATTTTGCAAATGCAGCCATTAAGATGTAACAGTAATTTGCTTCTAGAGTAAAAATTTTCTTTCGTGTTTATTCCCCCTTTGAATGACCTTTAAAATCATAGCTAAGGAGTCACTAGAAACAAACTGAACTTCAATACTCTGCTAAGTGGAATATTGCATTGGGTGCAGTACTTTAAAACCCTTAATGATTCTTGTTAAAAAGACATTAATGCTTAGACAGGAAAACAATCAATTAGAAACACTTCTCTGATACTAGTGGAAGGTCCTTAAATTATGTTTAAAACTGTTACACAACACCTTCAGTTTACATATTTCAGAATCCATTTTCCCAAGGCTATTTTATCCAAAATGTAAAGTCTTTATTTTAATTTATTTTACAGAAAGATTAACGTATAACAACAACAACAACAACGTTTTATAAAAGAAGATAAGCATTCAAATGCACCTGCCATCTGCTTCTTTGGCCTTTGCATATTGTAGGTGAATCTTTGGAGATGAAACATGAGGAAGAAGTTCACCAACCTTTGCCCTAGAAAGACAAGATAGTAGTTATTTAGTAAATTTATCTGGTTTCATATTTTCTCCAGTAAAGCAGGCATATTGATATCAACACTGAAAAGGAGGCTAAAAAAGAAGTAATTGAACATTATGGATAAGCTTTGAAGGCACTTTAATATTTTCAAAAAGCTGTGTTTTATAGATGTGAGAACTGGGAATTATAGACTGCTTCATGAACATACTGGCTTAAAGAATCTTTCTTGTCCCATGATTGTGTGCTTATGGCCATAGGTTGCACAGATGACTCCAAGCAATTAGAACCAGATTCTCTGAGTGATGACATCCTTAACAGCAGTGTGGAGGAACACAGACTATGTCAGTCCTTCCATAAATCTAGCTTCAGGAGTTGCACACAGTGACACGATCTATAAAAGCCACCAAACTAAGCAGTGGGCCTTTCAAGGCAAAGGGTGTGTGAGAGCTTGAAGAGAGGCTGACCTTAGATCTCACCTCTCTGCCTAAAAGATAGAACACTCCCCAAACTGAACCTCATTCTGCCAGTACCTTCCTAAGCTTGCACCTCCCACCTTCCAAAGCAAGGCTATCATTATATACAATCTGCCCTACTTAACAGTGTTCTCTGCGTCCGTTCTGATGCCACTGACGCTTCTATGATGGAATAAAATTTTCCTTAGTAAATGAATGTAATTTTCCATCCTAACTTTTAGAGCACTCATATGAAAGATGAGGGGTCTTTCTGACCTCTGGTCCAATCAGTTCTTAATATCAGAAGTCCATAAAAATGTAATCAGGCAAGAATTAAACCCTTAAATCTCTCAGTAAATTGTACTTTTCCACTGGAAACTTGACAATAAACAAATTCACTTAAAAAAATTAAAAATGTCTTGAACATAACGCCAGTGATTTTGACTACTCATGATACAGACTCCACTTGAACCAGCAACTTAAGAGTAATTTCCAAGTACTTGAATATTTGGTCTCAGCTATGTATCTTCAAACTGCAGAAGTTTAATGAACTAAACAGTAACTACACAAATAAAATTACTAAATTCAGTGCGTGCATGCACACACACACAAAAGACTCAAAACTGCAGGTGACTTTAAACATAACACAAAAAAGAAAATACTATCTCCCATTTACAGTAAGACTATATTTAAACAACATAAGCTTCTGAGAGGACACTGTTCCTATTTAAGCCTGGGGGAGGGAACAATAAAGTCAATGAAACATAATTAGTAAGACATCTGGGCTATTCAGAGAATCATTCCTTTCCAAAAAGCACTACAGCAAGTCCTCTGAAGTATAACACTTCCCTGAAACCTGTACTTACCAGTTTTTACACCGGATGTATACTGATGCTGCCTTGTCATAATATTGTCCCTTTTCATACAGTTGAGCGGCTTCTGAAAATTGCTACAATATTGGAAATCATTAAAATATAATTTCTAAATCAAGATTACAAATAAATAAATAGTTTAATGAATTCACATATTCAGCTTTGCTTTATTAATTCTTTTGAATACCTTCATACTCTCCAGAATAGCTCCACAGTCTCTTTTTAGTAACCTACTGGGATGTTTAATGGCCTGGTTTACCCCTCGACGGATATCTCCCATTCGAATGGACATTTGAGCCACTCCAGCAAGGCAAGCTTCATCATGTTCCTGGTACTGGCAATCAAATGAAAAGCTGTAACTATATATTATACATCAGAAATATCAGGTCACAAAAGCCACAGTAACCAAGCACTGAAACAAATTAAGAAAACATTACATGGGCTTAGTTAAATAAATTTTTGTCTCAAAATTCTTGCCTAGCTGCAGCTGGCACTTATTTAGAAGAATGGAGCATAGTTTTCCTCTTACGCTTTGTCTTTAATTTTTACATTTTACTTACAAGATCTGTCCAGACCAAGCATACACGAGGAGAACCTGTTTTACAGACCGCTCACTACTACTTTCCTCTTTCCTCCAAAACCAGCAGTAGAGAAATGGAGAAACTAAAAGCAGGATATTTCCTTTATTTTTTTTAAAGGTGGTAAGGCCACTGATGTTTCATAAAGCCAAATGGCTTGAATTCACAAAACATTGCTATTTCCCCTATTATGTTCCCCTATTACCATTTAAGCTGCTTCATAATAGACATTTTGCAAATATTAGGGGAAATAATGCCAGAATAAGGGAGGATCTACTTATGTTATATTATGTTACTTATGTTATGTTACTTACTATGTTACTTATATTATGTTTATTTTCTAACACAATCCTTGCTTGTCTCTACATAGATAACAATTCTGTAAAGAATGGAAGGAATAATTAGGACTTTTGTCATAACAATGAAAATCCTAGCAATATTTTCTCTGACATTTGCACGTCTATTATGAAACTACTCAAATTATAAAAACCTATGTCTAGTTATGCCATGTTAATACAAAAGCAATACTGCTTTATATCTAGAGAAAGCATCATTCTGTGTATTAAAAGAGAAGTGCAAAGACTACTGTCCCAAAAGCAAGTCACATAGATTTATAGCAGAATAAAAAAAATCTAAAATCAAATTAGTCTGAAACATGACAACTTAAAATGTGTAGGATGGTATTACAAATGCTACCATTACTAAAAAAGAATTACCTTATTGTTTCCAGTGATTCCCTTCTCATAATGTGCCAGAGCATTAATATAATCACCCCTAAAAGAAAATTGGAATTTATATGGAAGAATATTTTAATAGGAAGAGATGGTTACCTTCTTACCACACAGATTATGCATGTATATGTCTTGCTTTAGATGTAATGATGCCATACAAGGTTGTGACGTATGCAAAAGATGGACAGTTACACAGTATATCATGGCACTTCCCATGCACTGAAAAAGTTGTTAGTCAAAGAGGCAGTCCATCTCTCAGTTCCATTATACTGAGACCAATAAACTTCCCTTGAAAGACAGGCAAAGAATCTGCACAATACACCTCAATAATCTCATCTCTACTTCCACATTTTTCTGGAAGATAAATGAAACTAAGCTTCTAAAATATCTAAAACTTTCACAACATAAAAACAAAGACAATTTTTTTTCCTTAAGAACATTCAGAACTCAAGTTACAGATGGTTGCATTGCTTCAACTGCCTCCACTCCTTCCTTTCTGTGACCAAGAAGTGTCCTTTCTCAGTGCTAGGGGCACTGTCAAGGGGCAAGAGCTGTCTAAAAACTCCATTAATAGACAAGTGTTTTTCATCTTGGTTTAAACAGACCAGGTTTCATCTGGGAAGAATCAGATATAAAGCAGTAAACAATATTATAATATAGTGGACCTACCAGTCACAGAGAACCCAGATATACTGAAATGATTCTAAAGTAAACTATTATTTGCTAACATACGTCTCTAGCAAGAAGTATTTCTTATAAAACTACTCTTCCTCATTCTATAGCTGCAAGACCTCACTGAATCGTCTCAGCAATGCAGTCAGCTGAAGTATCTCAATTCCATGTTTTTCTAGAGAGCATGAGTATTGGTTTAATATTCTTATACTGCAACTTTAAAGGAGAACTTACATGAACTCAAGCTGCATTGCATATTCCTTTGATATGAAAGGGATTTGGTCTGGGGCCAAACGCCTAGCCAGCTGAAGTGCACTGTCCCAGTGTTGCAAGTCTTTTCGCATCTGTTAACAAAGAACAGTAACATTTTCTGATGCAAGTATCAAATCCTAAATTCTAATATGAACTTGAATTTATTCTAAAATATAGAACTAGTATTCTAGAAAGATTCAGCCAATCTGAGATAGATTCATCCTAAAAGAATGTCTGCCAGTCACACAATGTCAAGAACAAAACCATAAAAGGGTAAAATATTCCAACATTAAGGTGGAAATGAAAACAGCAGAAAAAAATTTATGTATCTTAAATGAATACCTCAAGTGCAGCAATAGGACAGGAGGATGCTAGATATAAATCCTGAGCCAGATTAAAATCACTAGTAAACATGGCAAGATGTCCTGCTAAAAGGTTGTGGTCTTCTATTCCCTGTAAAAAGATGCAATAGGTGCAAAGGTATTCCGAAAGAAAAAAATTATTTTAGGTAACATAATCTAGTAAGCACAGTAAAACAAAATATCATTACATTTTACAACCATGTGTGTCGGATTCTACAAACCAGAAAAAGCCCTCACTTTCTTATTGTAGCTCAAAGCCATGACAGCTTATACTGTCTAAAATCAGCAATTTCCAGAAGTATATTTTTAAGTTACTATTTCACACACATTTTTTGATGTATAATTGCAGTCTGTTAATTTGCATTGTGGTTTTTTTTTTTAATAGTAATACCAGCCTTAAACATTTTCTCAAAAATAACAAAGGGAAAAAGAGCTTCCAAATGCCCAAGACATGAAGATATTCCGCTACTCTCAAGCAAATGCAGAAAGGAATGTTGTGCATTCCACTAGAGACTGCAACCACTTCAACAGAAAACTAAGCAAGAGTTGTGTGGTTTGGACACTTTTTCCTCTGTAACTATTGAAGATAATTCACCTCCTATTTAAAAAACCTAAATCCCCACAAAAATAAGATTCAGCAATTCTTAAAGAAGAATTAAATCGCTGTACCTCCTACTTAAAAGGAACTTTACATTTTACCTTTATTTGCTCTAGTGACATCACCATCCCAGCATTACCAAAAGTCCGATAAACACGTATCGCAAAATCCACCTCCATATGATGTAAGCAAGCTTTGGCCAGCTCATTCCAACCAGACTGGTCATTCAGAAGTCTGCACACCTCCCATGCTTCAGAAAACCTATAGAAGGTAAAACACATTTAAAACTAGTGTATTACTCATACCTAAAATTCCCTCTCAACACTTTTTTTTCCCCAATATGATGGAAGGGAAAATGTAAAAAGCATTTACTTCTAAGCCATGGAGGCAGAGATGTGTCAGGAAGAAAGGAGAAATACAAATGCATAACTTACAGTTCTGTTTCTCCTGTTTATACCACACTTTTTCAGGAAACCATCTGCTTTCCCTACTCTGGCATTCTGTCCATTATACTAATTTTGCATTCCTTCATTACACTGGGATGGAAGCATGCAAGAAACACCTTCAGCCAGTTTTGGAAGAGCCACTGTCACAGAACCCCAAATCAGTCTTCAAAAAAATTACTTTAGCTTTGACTTGACAGTGGAAAAACAAATAAAGCACTGCTGGGTAACTTATTTTGCTTGGTCTGCATACACAGCTACATGGACTCGTAGATCAACCTCATTTGTCAACAGTCAGCATGACATTTTTAAATCACCAGGATATGCTGCACTGAGCTACAAGCACAGGAGAAAACAATTTACACAATATAATTAAAATGCAGATGTACCTTTTCAACATTAAAGTCTGAGTAAGCATTTGTGTCAGCTCATTAGGTCCAAAATCTTTCAAATTGCCAAGGAAACTGTGAGTGCTTAGATAGATATTGTTTGTTTTCCCACTCTGAGTCTGACAAGTTAATTCTCCATTATACAACAACAAAGGTTTATGGGAAAAGGGGACTTCCGTGCCACCTGCCAAAATAATCTTTGATCCTAGATTCAAAGATCAGGAAGAAAAGAAGACATAATTTTAAAAAATCCTTACATGGTAAAAAGTGTAGCAAGCAGTCACAGCTGAAATAACATATATTTGCAGGGTATTAAATTGAGGTCTCTAATTCTGGTAGTCACCATCTACTCTACAGTGCATATTTTTCAGCAAAGTAAATATACATAGCTTAAATCTTCTAAACTAGTAAGGGCATTTTCCAAATGTCTGTAGGTAAGTTTCTTAATATTTCTCTGTCACAAATACAGAAATTGCTATGACTACAATTTTGGTTAACAGCATAAGTGAATACAAGTTTTGTCACCCTGATCCCAATATTTTCTCATTAACATTTCAAAATACAACTGAAGCACAATGTGTAAATTTCGGACGAAAGGCTATAATGGCAAGAGGCTTAGGGAGTTAAGACCAAAATGCCTTGTTGGAGCATTACAGAGAAACCTAGAAAGCAACTAGTTTTCTATTCATCAGTTGCACTTCAAAAGTTCTGTAAATACTATTTATTTTTATATGCAGTTATGAAAATATTTAAGACAAATGAAGACTCAGAACATGTTTGACTTTATTAACTAAAGTAGTAAGTTTTAAGAAGCATTTACAATACCTTGAATTGCATTCTTATGAAAAACGTAAGTGTACACTTTGTCATCATCAAAAGCAATAAAAACACCTTTATCCATTGGCCAGTTTTCCCACAGGATTCCTTTAATAGTTGGTGAGAAGTTTGGAATCTCATATAATCTATCATCTACCTACAAAAAGTGCAAAAGTAAAATTACTAGTAAGTGACTAAGGAGACAAACCAAATATCCATCCCAGCTATGATTTAAAATAGAAAAAGAATTTAAAAGTGCAGAAATATGAAAATTGTATTAAGAAAAAAGTTTCTTATAAGCAGTGACTCTGAATAACATAATAGTTTAATTCAGAAGGAAAGTAAATGGAGAAAATGCACGACATATGAACGTTATTTACTTTTCGTAGAAAAAAGGTATGGGGACAGGCAATGAAACTGGCAGTGCCTGTTAATGGGCTAAAAAACCTGTATTTGTATACACAAACACATACATTTCTAAAAACTATTGATCAGGTCTTCAGTAAAATGAAATTGTTCTGATCTGATATGACAGATTTTATTCCCTTACATTACCATTAAGTCATCTTCAAACCTCCTTGGCAGTTTCTTCTACCAGCATACATGTTGGAGTGAAAAAAGCTTCTTCATTCTCTATTAAGAACACTATACAGTTGAAGACCCTGCTTATAAATGTAATTGTATGGGTATCCCACACTAACTTACTGGACAATAGACAAAGCCATCACTTTTGTCATCTATGAAAGCCAATCTGGTTCCATTGGGATCTGGAAAAATTTTTCTCACACTGACAGGATGCCGATATTCATTCACATGTTGCCAGTCTTCAATGTAGAAATAATGAATAACTCCAGTCTAATGAGAAATAACAGAAATAAACATTAATGACAACAGTAAGTGGCAAGTAGGTAATTAACTTGGTTGTAGTTTCTCCCATCTTAGAGTGCTGAGCATGAAAAAGTTTAAAGAAAATACTTCCAGGGTTGTTTTTTGCTTCCTTCTTCATTCACAGCTGGTTTGGGCAGGATAGGAAAACTTGAGGCTTTCTGTGGGTGGGGAAAGCAGCAATTTGGGGGTGGAGAAAGCAGAGGTTTGAGGTGTTTTCTGTTGTGTTTGTTGTTTAGCTCACTCTGCTTTCTGGAGACAAGCTGTATTTACTCAGCAGTTCTCTAAATAGGGCAAGTGCCTGCCTTGTTGCTGAGAGCAGCTTAACCTTCAAAGCTGAAAAATCTGCCTCCAAGGAAGAACCACATATTCTTAAGATCAGATGTACCTAATTCAGGCAGGAAGAGCAAACTGATTTGTGATTAACATTGTATTTCAATCAGTGTCGCATAAAGAACACTGAAAGTAAAAGGCAGCTTTTGAAGTCAATTTTAAAATTTGCACACATCAGATTGATCAGTTGTGAACAAACACTAGTAAAAGCAAAACTTAACCCTCCTGCCAAAGCATCCCATATAAATGCAACAGTAAAGGAAGTTGGATGCACTTTTGACTGTATTTGCATAAAGTTACTGCACAGAAGTACCTTTTTTTTTGCTGGAAGTATGAGTAATAATTCAAATAACTCAGAAATATATTCCATATAAACAGATCTTTAACAACAGAAGCAATACTCACATCTGTACCGTATATGAGGAAGTCACTAGTTAAAGCATGGCACAAAATTCTGTATTTATCATCATCTGCTGGGAATAGTCGAGTTTCTCGTTCTTCCTGAGCATCCAAACCTTCACTTTCTATCTAAATATAAAGAACAGAATGAACTGAATAACTCTACTGTTAACAATAAGGTATCATAGTTTTACCTGTATCAAACTGTAAGGCAATGAAATGAAAACACCTCGCATGTGTATCCCTTAAAAACCCAGCATCTGCTTCTGTCACATTCCCACAGACTTTTAGAATAAAACTACTAAATAGTTCACAAGAAAACAATTTTTCTTCATGTGCTCTAGAATAGGTTGTATTTCTAAAGTCTACAAGAACTCAGCTCCATATTTTTATTAGCTGGCAAAAAAAATTCTGAAGTATTTTTAATTTTTACCTTCATTAACTGAAGGTCACTCAATTTTCTCTCGTTTTTAAGATTACATTAACTTATTCAGCTTAGACCAACTCAGCAGTTCAGCACTCCAAACTGCCAGAGCTCTTACCATATGCAACTGGACTTTACCCTCAAAGAGAGCAGCGGCGTAATCAGAATTAAGATGCATACTTGCTACCGTCCCCAGGTACTCCACATCTTTAAGCTTTTTTACATCTGTAGAATTCAAATGGAAAAGGCAAAAATATTTTGATTTTGTATAGGTCTTCTCTTATCATATCTAAATTTACAGCTGAGCACCAGATGTGAAAACACTCAACCAATCAGAGAGGGGACAAGTCACATGTAAAGACACTTTCTTCCTAGCAGCCAGAGAACTGGTTAGAAAATACAGAAGCTCTTTTCCTATGCAACTCTGACTAGTATTCTTACAGTTTTGATAATTCATTATTAGTCAAAAAAGGTGATGCTTAGAGAGACATGAAAGCTTTAAATCCACTGTCTAAAATTTGGACATAGCATAACCAATTTTACCTTGCCCCGCACAAAAAACATGAACATCTACCAAATCACAGTCCCTAGGTACTTTGCCAAATTTAGTATTTAAAGATACGGTCAAATAATGTCTTGAACACCTCTAAGTCCTTCATTGGTTAACAACATGATCTGAAAAAAAAAAAAACCAACCCCAAAAAAGAAACATTCTACATTTCGTTACCAATACCTTGAGGCTGAAGCTTTATTTCTATTATTTACAACGCCTTGTCATAACTGCTTCAGTTTGTGAAGGTCATTATTCGGTCCTAGCAGGACCATATGGCAATTCAAGTTGTTATTGTACTATGTGGAATATCCAGAACTGCTAAACACAATACCGAATTAATAAAATAAGACACAATGATGCAGTAGTTTTAAGAGAACTAAGTTTATGCTTACTATTCTCTCCAAGTGCATAAAACCAAGCCCGATTGTTCATTCCTACAGCCAAATGATAAACACCAATAGCAACAAAATTGGGCTCTACTTCAACAGAGACTGTGACTGGTAGCTCCTGTAAGAAAATAAAACAATATAAAATAATTTTCATCACTATTGAGACTTACTTTATTTATATCTAAACGAAATTTAAAAGGAAGAGGTTATCATACTCTCTCCACATGATTTGCTATAGTAACTTCAAGAAGAGAAGTGAGGTATGCAATCCGCGTACTGCAAGCATCTCCAAGGATTGGAAGCTTTGTCAAGAAAACATGGAGGGATCCTCTTCGTGTAGATACTGCCAATAACTGTCCATCATCTGTCCAAGCCAGCTGATCTACACCTAAAATATTCACAAGTTTTTGCAAAGAAAAAAAAAATCCTTTCTTTAACTACCGAAACCAAAAACAATTACTTTGCTTTAAAATGTAAAAATGGTAGGAATGAATACCTAGGAATATATGTACTAATGTATGCAAACATAACCAATTAATATAATTCCAAGATTAACTGGAATCACTCAAACCAAACCCATAAATTACTATTTTAGCATTTTCCTAAGGGTGAAGACTTGACAGTAACGGAAGTATTTACAGACACTACAAGAGGAGATAATGGTGGTAACTCATTACCCAAGAACATAGCCTTGTAACAATGTCCTGGAAGCCACAGGCACAAAACCTGTATGTCAGGATGAGAACAGGTTAAGCATCGTATGTCGGTACAAGAGATGCTGAAAATCTCAAAAAAACCCACCAAAATGAAAAAATGGAAAGAAGCAGAAACCAGTTAAGTATATTACTTTTGTAATCTGAATTATACTGTATTACAGATTCAAAAAAGCAAAACACTAACAGATCAAATATTCTGAGAGCTGTACTTATCTATACTTTGAACAGATAAAATAAAACATGTTCCTATTTTGCTATGGGTCACCTAATAAATACAAGTTGAGAAAGAAGGAATTTATGATAAATTCTACATTTACACAGTTTTTCCAACAACAGTACTTCCACTTACGTAAATAAAGTCACCATCAAAATTCTGTTTTACTTAATTTGCAAAAATTTCTATCCTAATGGAGACTGTTAACATACCTTTGTTTTCATCATCCAAGCTTATTATGGCATACATTTCTCTCAGGTCTGACAGATCATGGATTTTAATGCTAAAACAAAAATAAACAGTCATTCTCACTAATACAAAGCTCAGTCATCATAAACTGGAAGAAACCCAACCTAATGAAGACAGCCTAATGGAGCAAAAAATAGAGCGCAAACACAAAATTACTTCTGTTTCCTGAAGAGCAACACACACACATTGTTATCCATCACTCTAAATAGTATACCACTATCCCTGTACAAAAAGATTGGCTCAGAGAACTAAAATTGGAGGAAAAGGCACAAATACAATTCAGAAGAATAAAGGGGTGGGAAACACACACTATTTTTGCCTTTTGACCTATTGCAATACAGGTTAGGGTGAAAACACATCCCTGATGGAAAAACACTGCTTGAAACACAGATGCAAAAAACTAGCTTTCAATCCTGCTTCATATAAAAAGGGACAGAGTGAGAGTTTACTTATGCTGTCACGTTACTCAATATATGCTAAAGAACTCCGTAAAGAAATAATACAATAACTGAAGTGCTTGAAAGTTGCACCATGTTTTGCTCATAGTTATACCACTCTTGATGTGCAAGCATGGTCAGCAAATCAGCAGTCTGTTAAGGTCATACACAGAACTGAGGACAGACAGAACAGTCTGACTTCTCAGCTCCTTTTCCGTTGAAGAATTCAGGTATCACAGAATCAGGGAGTAGCAGACGAGGAGCAGAAGATGATATTCTATCATATGCACAACATATTTTGGAAAAAACTTCAGTCTCTCTATTTTTTTTCTTAATTGCTCACATATTTATACTTTTGTCTAGATTGTAGGTAAGACCAAACACTAGAGAGGAGGATATCAGGATATCAGCGTGCTCAGTACAGCTTTAAATGAATGGTTCTCCTATTGCTAAGCTGAGCAGATATTTATGTCCGATCAATACATCAGAGTAAAGAAATTTGGACATTTTTGTAGCCAAATAACATAGTAGAAAGAGAAAGAATCAAAAGGAATAGTCTGTAGTTTAATTTTGTTTGGTTTGCTTACAATTAATTACAGTAAAGTTAGTTACAATTGTAGAGATTTTGGTCAAAATTAGCTTCTCCTAACTTCAGGCAGAGACAGTTCCACTGAGCAATTCATCTCATCTTCTCCACACTGACTTCTTAGGGAGCCTAACTTTAAGCCTAACAGGTACAGTTATGTGAGAGGAACTCCATTCTTTATGTATAAAACTACCACTTACCAATTGTCTCCACATGATGCGGCTTTGTTTAATGACTGTGATATAGCAATGCTGCTTAGATTATCCTTATGATTATGAGCTTGAAAGATTTCTTGACCTATCTCACGAATGTGGGTAGAAATTACTACAAAACACCCTCGTGAAAAACCAATCATAATGTAACCATCACCATACCTGTTACAAAAAAAACCAACAATTAAGAGAGATCTATTTATGCAATACGCAAAATGCATTTTTTTTTTTTTAAAGACACCAGGAGTAACTGTCAATGCTTCCCTTTAATAGGAAAAATAATCAAATTATGGGTGTATATATATAATGTAGAACAAGAGTATAAAATAGATTAAAGGAAAAACAACCAAAGATTATTTAAGGACAAAACCATGTTTGTCCCCAGAGTTTACTCATAAGTCATCTTTATTCTCTCTTCTACATTCTATAATGCCACTTTACTTTCAGCAAGCTGCATATGTGGCAGTGATGCCAGGAGAAAGATCTCTGGTATCTTCACTGGAATAAGTGTGCCAGAAGGTGGAAGCTTCCATTTCAGGGTTCTGGCTGACTTGGTCCCATCAAAGCTATGCTAGAAATAATAATGCCAGCCACCGTGCCCTTAAGGTGTACTACTGCCAACACAGTGGAAGCACCAAAGCTACAATCTGTATTTGTGAATAGTCTGTTTACTTTTCTTAGCATCAAATAGAAATAATGAGGTTAAGGCAGAAATAGTTACAGCCTGTATGGATGAATTCAAACACTATCTCACCAGCCTAGTTGCAAAATAATAATTTCAAGGGTAACAGCCCATGTATGCCTCCTTAGATACATAGCCTTAACTTAAGAAGCATATAGCCACAGGTTTTCTTACACAGTTGTAGTGTAAAGGGACAAATGTCAATTCCATGTTGACTGAACAGGCATTAAAAGACAGGTGTCATGATTCAAAGATATAGAAACAGTACAGCTGCTTTTTGGGTACAGAGTTGAAACTTCTAGTTTGGGATTTCTTCAAAGGAGCATTACCAATAGGATTACATAGCAGGGAGGCTACAAGAACTCTGCACAACTTTGGAAACAAACAAACAAACTGAAGGATACTGCTCCACCCCTACCTCTTTCATCAGTTACTCATCCAAAAAGAAAATGACCTGTGAAACCCCCAGTTTCATCTCCTGTCAGGACAGCAAACAGTATTAGTGTTCTAAAGCTGAGTGTAGCAACAGCAATTACATTTGAAAATACTGCTTTTATAGCCATTGAACTGTCAAGCAAAACAATTACAAAACATAGACTTCTTTGCATTTGGAAAAGAATTAAGGCGGCCACAATACATCCAAGAAAAATCCAGTGTAAGCAAGAGATATACAATTTCATTTCCAGCATTTATCAGAACTACATGGAAAACCTTCAGCTTGTTAATACTAGAATGCTTCATTAAGAAAGTTCTGCTCACCATCTGTAGGTTACAATACTTCCATAAGGCTGCTGAAATTTCAGATCAATCGGGTTATCAGGATCATTCAAATTAAAAAGAAAGAGAGTCTTCTTGCCGACCACAACACTTACCTGCCAATGAATGAAAAGAAAAATTAACTCGATATGAATGGCATAATTTTAAATTAAGGCCCTACTTCTTCACTAAAAGATGAGATTTAGGACTTCCAGTAATCCTTAAGAATCCCATGGGATCTGAATTCTGAATCCTTATCAGCAGTGAAAGAGATTTTCACGACATTCCCGTTGTGAGCCAGTGGCTCACAGATCTAAATGCAAGCCCAGCAGAACATACGTCTCAAATTCAAGACTTTTCCCTACAGAAGCATTAAGTCAGCTCCATTTCCTCAGAGGAAAAGGCAGCAGGTCACAGGGAGTTATCCTGATGGACTCCTCTCACGTGAACTACGATGTGTTTTTTGATCCACAGAATTTTTATTTGGGAGGTTGAAGGGAAAACCATCATAACAATGCTGTCTCAAGTAGCTTTCTGAGATTTCAAAGATAGAAAGACAGTCCCAAAAGAATGCTTAAGCATGCAATATTTAGTTTGATATCAGTCTAGGTCAGTGCATTTTATTTGATGAATTCCATAGAGATGTTGTACTTCATAGTGGAAGACAGGTCGAACTCTGGGTTTTTTTAAATGATTATTTTTGTTACTAGAGTGCGTGTTATTGTCAGGCAAGAGTAAAACACTCATTTTAGAAAAAGCAAGGAGAATCAGCTTGTTTCACCTTATTTTTTGACAAAGACACTTTGAAGGGCTATTTACAGTTTACTTCACATGGCCTTCTGTTCCAGCTCTCCTTGTCTAAAAAGGAGACAATGGTTTATTCCTAAAATAAGAGCTAGAAGAATGAAATACAAAGCTGGTATTTTCAAACTGAGAAAAAGAGGCATATGTTGACCTAAAGATCCATTAATCCAGAATTACAAACTCAAATTCTGACCTATAATTCCTAAAGTTAACCCAAATATAAAAAGTATGTTTTCTGCTTTTTAAAACAGTTTCCTTATAATCACAGAATCACAGAATGGCAGGGGTTGGAAGGGACCTCTGGAGATCATTTTGTCCAACCCCCCTGCTTGAGCAGGCACACCTAGAGCAGGGGGCACAGGAACGCGTCCAGGTGGGTTTTGAATGTCTCCAGGGAAGGAGAATCCACACCCTCCCTGGGCAGCCTGTGCCACTGCTCTGACACCCTCACAGGAGAGAAGTTTTTTCTCATATTGAGGTGGAACTTCCTGTGTTCCAACTTGTGCCCGATGCCCCTCGGCCTGTCATTGGGCACCACTGAAAAGAGTCCAGTCCCATCGCCCTGACACCCACCCTTTAGATATTTATAGGTATTGATGAAATCCCCGCTCAGCCTTCTCTTGGCCAGGCTAAACAAACCCAAGTCTCTCAGCTTTTCCTCATAAGGGAGATGCTCCAGTCCCCTGATCATCTTCGTAGCTCTCCGCTGGACTTGCTCAAGGGGTTCCACATCTTTCTGAAACCGGGGGGCCCAAAACTGGACACAGTACTCCAAATGTGGTCTCACTAGGGCAGAGTAGAGGGGGAGGATAATCTCTCTCAACCTGCTGGCCACACTCCTTTTAATGCAGCCCAGGATACCATTGGCCTTCTTGTCCACAAGGGCACATTGCTGGCTCATGGTCAACTTGCTGTCCACCAGCACTCCCAGGTCCTTCTCAGCAGAGCCGCTTTGCAGTAGTTCAGCCCCCAGCCTGTACTGGTGCATGGGGTTGTTCCTCCCCAGGTGCAGGACCTTGCACTTGCTCTTGTTGAATTTCATCAGGTTCCCCTCGGCCCAGCTCTCCAGCCTGTCCAGGTCTCACTGGATGGCAGCACAGCCTTCTGGTGTGTCAGCCACTCCTCCCAGCTCGGTATCATCAGCAAACTTGCTGAGGTTACACTCTATCCCATCATCCAGTTCATTGATGAATATGTTGAACAGGACTAGACCCAGCACAGACTAGCGGTGGGGAACACCACTAGTGACAGGCCTCCATCCAGACTCTGCCCCATTGATCACGACCCTGAGTTCTGTTGTTGAGCCACTTGTCTGTCCACCTCACTGTCCACTCATCCAACCCACACTTCCTTAACTTGCCTGTGAGGATGCTATGGGAGACAGTGTCAAATGCCTTGCTGAAGTCAAGACGGACAACATCCACTGCTCTCCCTTCGTCAACCCAGCCAGTCACACCATCATAGAAGGCTATCACGGTGGTCAAGCATGATCTTCCCTTGGTGAATCCATGTTGACTGTTTCTGACAACCTGCTTGTCCTCTACAAGCCTGGAGATGACCTCCAGGATGAACTGCTCCATGACCTTTCTGGGGATGGAGGTGAGGCTGACTGGCCTATAGTTCCCCAGGTCCTCCTTCTTGCCCCTTTTGAAGACTGGAGTGACATTTGCTTTCCTCCAGTCCTTGGGCACCTCTCCTGTCCTCCATGACCATTCAAAGATGATGGAGAGTGGCTCAGCAAGAACATTTGCCAGCTCCCTCAGCACTCACAGGTGCATCCCATTGGGGCCCATGGATTTGCAAGGATCCAGTTTGCCTAGGTGATCTCTGACCCAATCCTTCTCAACCTATGGTAATTCTTCCTTTCTCCAGATTTTTTTCTCTCGCTTCTGGGAGCTGAGATGCCCAAGGGCCAGCCTTAGCAGTAAGACCGAGGCAAAGAAGGCATTTGGTAACTCCACTCTTCTCTGCATCCTGTGCTGCCAGGGCCCCTTCCTTGTTCAGCAGTGGGCCCACTGTATCCCCAGTCTTCCTTTTACTGCTGATGTATTTAAAGAAGCCTTTCTTGTTATCTTTGACATGCATTGCCAAATTTAATTCCAAGTGGGCCTTAATTCCATTGCAGCTTAATGATGAAGTATTTAAGAAATGCTATTTCTTAAACTCTTCTAAGAAATTACAGGAATTATTTTTTGTTACAGGGGAAGATGTTAACTCTAGTACTACTTATTTTGATTCAACTTGCAGATTGGTGGTTTTTTTCTGATGTCATAACAGCCTGGAAGTAATTGTTATCAAGCCAAGCCCCCCGCCCCCAACAACAACAGACACCTAGACAAGAAACGCTATGTGGTTTAGAGCTGCTGACGGACCATCCAAGCACAAACACCAAGAGCTACATAACTACAGAATGTTGTCTAACATTTTACAGCAAACTTGAGAGCTGTAATAAAAAACCTGCAAAGCCTAGGCTATCACATGCCCCAGGAAACAGCAGAAGAAATAAAGGCTTTAGTCCTCAGTTCCTGCATTTTCAAAATATCTGTTAATTAAATTTCCCTAGGAAGCAGAAAACATTTCACTCCACGCAGAGACAAAAAAGCCCTACAAGTCCTTGTCAATGTAAACATGGGGAAAAATTATTTCTTGACACCTGTGCTCCATAGATCAAATCTGACTGTGATAATTTAATTATGTTATGTAACTGTATAGATCTGGACAAATTCTAACACTCTACCACCTTTCTATCCATGCATTTTCTATGTCTTGTCTTGGTATTTCATTGCTGATCATTTAATAATATCCTCTGCTAATAGTTATAATTTCTCCATTCTTCTGTACTTCACCATCGACTGAACTGATGAACTTTGATTCATTCAAGAAAGACAATGAAACTGTAGCCATTTAGACAGAGACACGATAACGCTCATGCCAGAAGCCCTGACACCAGGGCTTTTAGTCTCATTGATGCTGAGGTTTGCATAAGATGAAAACCTAGAGAACAGTAATCTGTCCCCAAATTGAGAGCTGAAAACCTGCTCTCTGAAAGGCACCATCTCTGCAATTTTGATAATTCTGCTCCATTTCCATCTGCCACATTGCATATACTGTTCTGTATTTATTTTATGTTGTATGTATTTCTTTAAGTCCATCTATTATATTAACTACTACTGCAAAACTGCTATGTTATGTGTCATATTGCTAACTGCTGCACTTTTCATGAACGCATCCTTAAAGAACAAAGGGGTATGGCTTTACTTTAAAGGAAAGTTTTGGAAAAGGAAAAAAAAATCGTCAACACCAAATTTTAAGTCAAGGAGGAACAAGTTGCTTCCGTCCCCATGCTGGTTGCCAGCAGAATCCCTGAAACATCAGATTAACACTTTTTGCAGTATTTTGTATTGACTTCTTACTGTGCTTTCCCTGGTGGATATTCTTTCATCAGTCTTCATAACTGAAAACTGCATATCACTGGGATCTGAGCTTACCGAGGTCTGCAAAAGAGAAGTTCAGATTGAGAAATCAACAGTTATTGTAGCAAATAGTGATGATAAATAACTGCATTATTCCTGCCCTGTACATTTCAGTGTTAAGGACAGATAGAGTTGTTATTGCATTTAGTACTAAAGCTAGGAAAAAGTTGGAGAAAACACGACCTCTGTTTGGATCATAATGACAGTACTAACTGAAGCAGTACAAAGAAGATCTCTCCATTGCAAATTCAAAGAAGACCAAGAATAAGGCATACAGGTTAAATATTTACAATGCATTTTAATGTGGACATACCTGATCTGGTTTCGGCAGTGATAGCAATCTAGTTGCTTTTGTAGTCAATATGAGGCTACAAAACCTCATAAGCAAGCCTTGCTTAGGTCTCTGCTGTCTCAGCTACACTGCTTCTACTATCTGAGCCAGCTAGTTTAAAGCACAGACATATCCTAATAAATTTATTTGGGTATTCTTCTCCAGTTGCGATCTTCAGACATAAAGACAGAAGCATATGAAATGAACTATCAAAGATTTGTCCTTCGATATGAAATGCTGTTCGTTAGAGTTAAAAAAGTGAATTATATTCATTTGCACATTATACAGTAACTGTTGTTGCTTGGAAGGACTGTGATGTATGCAAACAAACAGAATGCTTGATTAGAGAATCTGAGGGTACCTGGAGGAAGCACTGGAATCAGCCTCTCAACAGCGCAATGGAGGTCCAGCCTAGGAGTAATCCTTGCACTTCAGAGGCAAGACCTTTGTTTAATCGATCTAAAGCAAAACCAACACTAAAACTACCTCCTAAAGACCTTATAAACAGCCATATGAGAGCTGCCCTGTACTGCTACTGGGGAAGTCAACCTAAGACTACAGTCATAGGATGCTCTTGTAACAGACACTGATCAGGATCAAGCATGAGAAGCATGTTTAGGCAGGATAACAACAGAACTGCAGACTCTAATATCATAAATCACATTGCATAACACAGAGGCTCAGATGTTTAGATATGCCCTCATCCTACATGAGGTTTCCCAAAGGCTCCTTGTCCTTGAAAGCAGCGGGACTGAAAAGGCATAAGCTCCCATAGGTCCCAGGTTTCTTGCGAACCAGGAGTATTAATGTATGCCTTAAAATCAAATGGGGGTTATAAACACTACCTGTCTTATAGTATCCCCTTCCTGATTGCTTATAGTAATCATTTTGTCTTCACCGCCTAGAGCCAGAAGGTTTTCAGTACTCCAACAACCACAAGTAATCCGCTTAGTGTGCTTACCTGAAAAGGAAAGAAACCTATACAACACAAATGAACACAACCACAAAAAACCAAAACCAAAACCAACACCAACCAAAAACCAAATAAAAAAACCTGGGATGGAAGTATGCTCTATTTGCCACTCAAACACAGATTGTCATACCGTGAAACCACTTGTCAGAGCAATTACAAATTCAAGAGTAATTTTTAAAAAAAATCTTCTACTCCCAGATGGAAGTCTTTTGACCTTATAGGAACTTGCACAGTCCCTGTTCTTTGCATCAAGTTTCTGGGGACTGTGCTATATCCTTAACCTTTCTGCCCAGGAGTACTCAAGAAGGTAAGAAAAAGTAACTTAGCAACAAGAACAACCACACAAATCCTCTGCAAGAAAGATAACACAAGTTTCCCATGAGGCAGTATCAGGTATGTGTCTATATATTTTTAACTTATATACCATAAAAACACTCTGGTATGCACAACAAAACAGAAGGTGCAAGTTGAGTACGAGCACATTTTTGACTTGCATGTTCATATACAGAACTAAAAAAGAATCTAAGTATATCAGCAAAATTCCACTTTCACATGTGCAAGCTTAGTTTCAAACCAATGCATACCAAGGACAGGAATCTTGCGAGAAGTCTGACGGTTATATATAAGTAAGTTTCCCTTTGTTGTTCCGACAGCAAGTAAAGTTCCAACTCGAGACCATAATAAGAAAGACATTGCATCCCTAAAATAAAGAAAAGTTTTACTTTGTATAGTAGATTCCTTTCATGTGCTTACATATAAAAATATTTTGTGTATTTGTTTTGAAGTTCTGTGAAATCACACAGACCGAGCAGAATTTTTAAATTAAGTAAATGTTCTCTAGAAGTTTCAGAATTATTTAAGTGTGCACAAAATAGCTGAAGTAATAAAAAGTTGTATGAGGTAATGTAATAAGACTTGTACAAATGAAAATGCAAACGTCAGCAGTCTTTGATGGACTCATGGGTAATTTGGCCAAATACGAAGCTTGAGAAAACACTCAAAGATACCATGAAGGTATGTGGAATTTTCCAGTCACTTTCTGCATTGTTTTTTTCCTCCTTCAACAATCCTATGAATTCAGCCAACTCCAAGTAAGTAGGTCTAGTTCTAGTCAATGTAATAAGAAAGTAAGAAAGAGCCATTTTAACTTGAAGTTTTGGATTCAGTAAGGCCTATTTTAGCATAATTTAAGGATACACAGATAACTACTATGTATCACATTTTTAAAAAAGCGCCTCTTAAGCAAAACAGTTTTATTCAGAATTTTCTAACTATTGCAGTTATTTCCATCAATGCCTCTCCTATCTTTTTAAATTTTACTGAAAGCATGCAATAGTGATTTGAAACAAATTTCAGATACTGACACATGATATAACCTCCAATATATATTTGGTTTGCATGTGAGGGGTTTTCTTTGTGCTTTCCTACTGTTGAAAAGAGGAGGATGCCAGAAAAGCCTGATTACCACACTGTTTATATGTCTTAGTGCTTACTCTGCCTAACCAGTAACACTGTGACAAACGGATTAGGCACTTAAATTGACACCTACTGTTCTAGCCAGACTGCCTCCAGAAAGTGATTCACCTCAGATATTAGAAAGAATGATCATGAAGGACTGCAATAACCACATACTCCATTCTGGTTAAGTACCTTCTATGGTCTTTTTTGCTTGCATACTGGCAAGTTATTCTTCCCCCCCAAATACTTGTTCACACATGAAAAGGAGGTACAACATGGTCTATTCCTTCACACAATATAACATGTATATGCATCTTCATAAATTGCTTTGATTATATAAATAGCTATCGTTTAAAACTGACCTATCAAAAAACCCCAAACCCCTACTTGGGAAAACTTCACCAGAAAAATTTTTTTAATGCCAAACTTGCTGTATTCCACCAGAAAATAAGATTATAAACAACAGTCATGATAACATATGTGCTAAAAAGGCATATTGTTGATAATATGTAATAACTAATAAATAATACCAAAACTGTAATGACTAAGAAATAAATGAGTAATCCACAAATACCTAAACAAGATGCCTATATAATGCTGCATATAATTAATTAGACAGTAGGAAAAAGCAACCACTTTAAATTTCTCATTTGTATATACAACCATTTGCTTGTTTTCAAACACGTGACATGTGACATAGTGACATGTTTTACTTGTCACATGTGACAAGCCTAACATGCGACTTAACATTCTACTGACAAACAAGCTTCAAAACATAACTTTATTAAATCACGTACAGGTTAAGTCACTGTGTATTTTGTGCAAAGTGGCAATTCTTCTACTTTTTCAGGACTGGAATAAGTTGTATAGAAGTTAGGTTTTGTTTCAGTAAAGTTCAGTTCAGTTTCAATGTACACATAGAGGATGCCAGGCTGTAACATATGGAAATATCCCATAATAAAATGTCCAATATTCCAAATTAATTTTACAGAGCACAAGTGCACATGTTAATGGAAATACGGAATATGGAATATTCCAGAGACAGAGTTTTCAACCTAAGTCTGGAAAAAACACCACCCTCTCAGAAACCAACATATTCCCCACCTCCCAGTTTTTCCAGCTGAACTGAATTTTTTTTCTTTAATGGCTAAAATGCTCCAATCTCGGTATCTTTGACTACTTAAACAAAACAAAGCACCAAAACCCCACAAAAACATACACAAAGGGAATTTAGAAATGAAGGGTTCAAACAGAAGTAGTGTTTGTTTCAACTCAAGTACATAAAATAGCAGCTGTTTCTCTGCTCAGATGAGTGCCCTACCGAACATGGGGTAGATTTATTTTCACTCTCTTTCCTACAGACAGAATGTTTATGTAGAGTGCAATAGTTCAGTGGAATAGATTCAAAGAAGCTGAAAGTTTAATTGTTAAACCAAGCTGTGTGTTAACCCAATGCTTGATTTTTATGTAGTCCTCAGGAGTTTTAAGCCTTGGCCAAATTCAGAAAGGTAAGGATTTGAAGCTTAGAGTAGGATTGCCTTAGATCTCTCCTCCCGTCCTAAACCTATCTGCTTTGTGAATAGCATTTTAGTCCCCTTATAAATCCAAGGGGAAAAAATCCTAGCACTGCTAAAATCACTTCTGTTACTTTTAAGCTCCCTTTCGGTTGCGTGAAATACTTTGGAGAAAATGTAGCTGGTGCTGATACACAAAAAATTCACCCATCCTTGTTGCTACCACAAAGTGGAATCATTAAAGAGAAGCTCTCTGAGGACTTCAGCGTTGTGGACAACTAAAAAAAAAAACAAAACCACTACCAACCCCAAAACCCCCACCCAAAACAAACACTTCAAAATGAGCAAGGGGTACAAAAAAGAATTTAGCAACAAACTGTAGCATATGAGTTTAACAGTATATGTGCTATGAGGACTCCAATAATATGATGCTCTTTGCAATATATCCTCCATGTCAACATGCCACAGTGGTCCAAGTCTTCAAATACATACTTTACATGAAACTTTCTTACCTCATGCCACTGTCTACTTGGCTTGTTTTGTTTGTGTTCGCATCCCACAGAAATATGGCACTAGATTTGTCTGTGATTATTGCTAAAGTATCTCCATCCTTATCCCAGTCCATAGCAACACAGTTACTGAAGAGGAAAAAAAAGACAACTTTCACTAAAAATGTTAAAATATGTTTGTAAGTGTACAGAAACCGCCAAAATTATTCAGTTGAAGTCCCTGTCCTTCCTTGTCCCTCCCAAGGAATCCCATGACAGACTGCAGATTTATTTGTAAAGTGTACTTTCATAGCAACCACGCCCTTACTCAAATCTCACTGAAATGACGGGCTGAGAGGAAGGTCATAGAGACTGCTACCTACATTCTAGTACTTGAAATACTGCCACCTTGATTTTCAAAAGACAGTGAAAGTCCCCTGTAAGGTTCTATTTTGTTAGAGGCTATTCAGTGTTGGGATTCTTTTTCTCATAGTTCAACAAGTGTAATAGACTTACACAAGAAACCTATGCAGAAGCAGGAAAAACCTCTACTTGCATATAATTCCCAGAATGAAGAGGACAGCAGACTTACCCATAAGTCTCTAGTAAATTAGAAACAGTGTTGTTTACAACACTTATTTAAAGCATCATATACTGCAGACTAAGAACCTATGCTATCTGATACCACTCTTTTCTTTCTAAATAAACTCATAGTTTCAGGTTAAAAAGGTATCTCTATGAAAAATTTCACTCTCGTTACCAGTCAAATGAAAACTCATGCAAGCAATTTCAAAAGTGTCCTACTGAAACATACATTACTGTAAACTAATTCCATAAGCCTTCAGTTCCACTTTCTTCTTTCTTTTTAAAACCTTAGCAGTTTATTCTAGAGAATAAGTATGGCCTATTCCCAAAATGCACCCATGAATACTTAACAGCCTGTCAGAACATCAAGAGTGGGAATAACAAGGACAAAAAAAAAAGGGGGGGGGGGGGGGGGGAAACGCAGATTGATAAGTAGTAAACAAAACAAATTCTGTCAACATAATGGTAAGAAGGTGCTTATAACATCAACTGTTACAGCAGAGAATATTTGACTTTCTGACCTCCATTCTTATGCAAGGAGAGGTCTAGCAGTTAACAACTGCGGTTGGTTAACAGTTAACCAACAAATAAAGAAGCAAAGTTTGTCCTGAGGGGGAGAACCTCCATATAAGAACACTTGTTTCTGTTTAAACTGTGTATCATAAAAATTGAATTTTATTCTAATAGTCATAATTAGAATTTATTCTTTGATCACAGCAAAAGGTTGGAAATAAGAATTCAAAAGAACTACCTAATCTAGGTAGATGATTTGCTGATGGGCCTCAAAAACTCAGTACAATTCGAACTACCATAAGCAGATGTCAATTACTTTGGCAAGCATTTATGATACGTGGCTATTATATGAGTTTTTTCTCTTCTTTGCCTTGCTGTGAGAACACAACATTATTTTAAAACTGGTTTAGATGTTATATGTTTCCCTGAGAGGTCACATCTGTCCATCAGTGTCCACCAGTCAGGTAGGCTCCCCTTCACCCTCACCAACCCACAAGACAGTAGAGGATCCCCAGTTCAACACAGGCTCTTCTCAGAGTTCACCACTGATTCCACACAGCTTTCCTCATTTTTGGAAGTTTGCTGGACAGAATGAGCAGTTATCATACGTTTTGCAAAATACAGCGCATAACAAGCTCGGCCATGGATACTACCAAACAAAAGACACTGGCGTAGCCAGCCCACGTTACGTGTGGCACCTAACCAGAACAGGATTTTGAAACAAAACAGCAAGATGCAATGGTCAGTAAGATACAAGTGAGTCTGGTAAAGACAATGAGAATTGCATCTCTTGGTTTGGTGCAGGGTGGCAACTACCATGAACTGCAAAAACCAGATTTCTTAAGAGTTCTTGGGGAGCTAAGTGATTCTGGCTCACATCTAGTGATGATACAGAGATATGTAAGGGACATTCTAGAAATGAAGGTTAGACTTCCGGATTAGAGGATTCAGACTTAAAGCCTCAGTGGGAGTTTTGCCTTGACTAAGGGCTCCACCTTAATCAAAATGAATCAGGTTGTTAGAAATTAAATAAAAAAAAAATTCAGGAATTTGCATTGATACTTAAGCTAAGACCAGGTAAAACGCTAAAAAGAAACGAGGAGTACACAAATGAAACTATTGCTACATCAGGTAGCAATGGTGCCCAATAAAAGTAGATTGATAGAGCTAAACGGTGTGATGACCTAACGTGGCAGTGTTTGCACCTAGGGAGGTTTCCTCTGGGCCATATCTATCCTGTTCCTATGGATGATTGCCTTTTAGCAGTTGGACTGCATCTTCCAAAGCACACCACTTTTTAAACTTCACCTGAAAGGAAACCAGTTCATATGCTCCACCGCCACTCTCTGATGTGAACACAAGCGTGATAAGCAAGAAACCTGTGAGATTCACTTCAGAAGTACACTCTCAATCTAAAGTAGAAATGCCAATGTATACATTATACCAGTGACATAAGCAAAAGCACTAAACCAAAAGGGTATCTTTCCTCAGTACGGGTACAATAACAAATAACTAGAAAACTGACAGTGGCAAGAAAGCAGTTGCAATAAGCATGACGTGGATGTATACAACCTCATTATGCTCCTTCTTAGTATGACAGATTTTTCTCTAACATTTTAATGAAGTAGGTTGAGTTTATTACTAATAAGGAGTGCTTTGGGTAGAGAATATATTTTTCTGACTATCCATGATAGCTTACTATGAGTTCAGCTTTCACCGTCTCAGATTCCATACAAGCTCATCAGTTTGTCTTCATTTTTAGGTATGTTCCCCAGAGATAGTATCTCTTCCTATGAAGTTCTCACATTGTATAAAGACCACACCAGAAGAGGAGCATGCTTAAAGAAAACAACAAGAAAATAATTTAAACCCATCTTAGTACCTACCCTGGTAAGCTGATTTCATTTCTCTTCTGACCATGACGATCAAAAATTTTCACAGTGCGATCACCTCTAAAAAAGATTAACATATAGAATAATTCTCTTTCTCCATCAGTGATTTCTATGAACAAATGCAATAAATATTTGTAATCTTACCCTGTTACAGCAAGGAAATTTCCCGAAGTTTTCTGCCAAGCAAACTGCACAGGGGAACCAGACCAAGTTTTTTCTAATAGACTGAACACTTGCTGGGAGACAAAAAGAAGTGGGAAGTTACATATCTTAAAATCATAAGCATGTAAAAATAAACAACCTCCTAACACATTAGCATGTGTGAGCACTATGGAGGAAAAAAAATCCCCAAAAATCTCAAACACAACTTCTGGGTGATTCTAATGCACCAAAGTACCAAAATTCCACAGAAAAATATTTTGGTTTGTGCTAGAAAAATTGAAGTTTTTGGTACTGGGAGTCTGCATTGAGAACTCCTGTGACTCAATGACAATTATTATTTTTTCTTATAGAGTTACTGGAATTAAAAAATGGCATGATACTCTCCCCTTCATGTCCAAAGACCAGAATGTTTAGTTTCATAAATTTCATGGGAAAGTGTGAGACCAGAAAGCATCCTTAGTGTGTAAAACACAGAAGGCTCAACATCTATGCTTTTAAAAGGGAGAAAAACTATTTTCTCCCCTCTGAAGTGTTGTGTCTTAAAAGCTGAGACCTAAATGCTAGCTACTCAACCATAAAAAAAGATTCTGACTAAGAAAGTTTCTCAAATGCCTTTTCCTTACACACTACCCGTTTTTTCTATAACTTGGATGTAAAATAAAGTGCACAACTTTGTTTCACAGCTTGCTATAATGACTTTTTTCCTCCCATGTCATCAAATAAACGCCCACATCTGGTGTCCCCCAAATGCCTGGCAGGCTCACTCAAGTCTTTGCCAAGGGTCCCCCCATTCCTTCTTTTGGGTGAACATAAACTGCAGTATTGTTCACACTGAATTTGCATTTCACTCATAAAAAGGGTAAAATTATGAGCAACACACCCCAAAAGCACAAAGAACATCTGACAATTATGTTTGAATTTGAAAAGTTTAATAAATCTGTAATAAACCAAGGATGAAGAAAATCATTATGGGAGCGCGGGCGAGCTCCAGCTCTTCGAGCTCTCGCTGCAGGGTAACGCACGAACCAACCCCCCCAGGGGGGCTGAGTAAGAAACTTCCCTTTCGGCCCAACGGTTTAACAGCTGCCCGAGGAGGGTCTCTCGCCCCCAGCACTACGGCACAGCGACCAGGCGGCGGGAGACGTGACGGGGGAGGCAGGAGACCCGGCGTCCGGCGGTAACGCCTTCGGGCGACGCGGCGGCTCAGACAACCGCCGCGAGAAGGGCCAGCCCGGCCGGAGCTCGAGCCTCGGGCGGCCCGTCCTGGAGGCCATGGGCACGGCGGGCGGCGGGAGTGGCCTGAGGAAGCCCCATCCGCGGCCCCAGGCTCCCGCTTGCCGGAGGCCGACACGAGCGGGCGGTTCCCGCCTCCCCTCCCCAGGCTGCCCCGCCCCTGCGGGCCCCGCTCGACGCCCCCGAAGGGGACCGTGCGGCAGGGACCAGGAACCACGGCCACTGCCCCGACGCCGCCGCCCCGGGGCCGAGGCTCCCCGCCCGCCCGTACGGCGGCCGAAGAGACTCACCTTCATCGCGCCCACCGCTGGCTGCGCGCCCCCCTCCCCGCGCATGCGCCACCCGCCCAGCTCGCCGCCGTCACCCCGGAGACGAAGGGGGCGGAGGAAGGGCAGCACCATGGGCACTGGAGGGCGGAGCCGCGCCCCGTCGTCCAATGGGGAGGCGGCGGGCCGCCCGATGGCCCGCCCCCCGCCGGCGGCGGGAGGGATGCCTGAGGCGCTGCTCCCCACAGCCGCGGGGAGGCGGAGAATAAAGGCACTGACCAAGCAAGGGCGCGCTTAGGTTGAGCTGTATTCGATTGCAAACAGTGCAGGTTTCAGCACAGAGTTTCACGGCTTAGTAATTTCTTTTAAAACAATAAATAGTTCACTGAGAGCGTTAACGCCTTTAAAATTACAAATGTACAAAGACTTTGGGTATCAGACGTTTCAAACTTTTGAAAAACATTCCATGAGCTCACATCTTCCCCTTTTCCTTACAAACATGCACATATTGCCCACTGTTTTGAAAACAAAAGGAACAAGGCACAGAAAAGAAAATACAAAAAGACGTTCCATTCAGACCATTCAAAGCAATTCTGTGTAACAGCATAGGGCTCAGGAAAGGCAAATTATAAAATACCTGAAAAATTAGATAACTGTTAAATAAGGTAACTGATTTGATACAATCCTGCGAGGCACACACAACTCCCCTGTAAGATGCTGGACATGCTTAAGTGGTGGCAGTTAAGCATCTTACAGGATCGGGCCCTTTACACTTCGAAGTAAGCTTACTAGAAAGACAGACAATTGTTTCATCTTATAAAATTATACTTTTCAGATTAGTGCAAAGCCTCATGTAAAAATGTATTTAGTCTAGATGTAATGGAATGCTTCAAAAATTCCAAAGTGCAAATATTAAATATAAATCGGTTAACTTTTAATCACACTTTAGAATTCTTCTAATAACTCATGCTTATAGATTTTTTTTTTTCCTTAAAAATAGCAAAGTAAATATAAGAACGAATGTAGAGGAAAAAGTATAATGTTCTGCATCTCACGTAAAAACTTTGAAAATCCAAAAAAGTACACTGGATCTCAAATCTCCAGCAAAAATTATTAAATAGCAGATTTCTGTTAGCATAATAAGACAATATTTAAAATAAGCCTTTGGTTAAATAAAAAGTTTGCTAAACTAGGAATGATGATAAAAGTGCAAAAGATTCACCAAATACACAACTTCATTTCCAAGGCAGGCATTACGCCTGCTGTTTACAATGGTTTGCATTGGTTTGTCAGCCTGCACTGTAATAGCTGAGATACCTATAGCCACACATTTATTACAGGCAAACTAAATATATGGGGTCCAATCCTATTACTTTTTTCATCCAGAGACAAGATGCAATTATATCAGTGGATGCATATCCATTTAGAGCCATTCCTCTGCAGGTTTGGACTGGTAACATTTGATTATTACAGTGAGTTCTCTAATGAGCTTACTCATTTTTTCGCACTTCCTAAACAGAAGTCCTCTGCTGCCAACTGGCTGGTGGCAGCTGATCTTCTTACAAATAGAATTCCTGTGACGTATGGGTTACAAAGATGATTTTTTTAAAAAGTGCTTAAGACTTGAGACCAAACACTTCGCCGTGGGAGATATCCTGCACCTTGTGGGTTTTTTTGGTGCACTGGTAGTTTGCTTGAGGAAAAAAGAAATTGTCTGAGTCTATGGAGGAGAATGTCATCTTCATAGAGAAAATAATTTACAGTTTTACAGTCACGACACATGCTCCAGCTCTTCCTAAGCACAATGGTGCAACCTGTAAGCAAAAAGAAAAAAAAAATCCATGAGATCAATGCAGTCAGCTTTAACTGGTTTGGTTTTTTTTTTCCCTAAAACTGACAGTGTTTAGTTAATGCTTGTAATAATATTTGTACAGCTGCAGCAGAGTGGCAATATCACTCCTACTCTGTTAATGTGACAAAAAAATTAGCAACTTGGTCCAAAACCTGGATAAAAACACAAAGAAAAGGTGAAGATATTTTATATGATAGAGTGAAACACTATGGAAGCAATATCAAACCCCAAGAATATGAAACAATTCCTATTGATAATTTTAATTTCTTGGTGTTACAGGAAAAAGAATCCTGTGTTATGGTACAAACCAGACACCTGAGCTAGACAGTGCAACAACTCAGTAATGGTCGGCAAAACGATGCAGTTTTCTCTCAAACAGAAAATGCCAAACCTGACAGAGGCAACCTCTCCCTTTTACTTAAATATTTGTTAAAATCCTGTTAAAAGTTCTTGAAATGAGAGTAATTTCCCAATCTCCATTATTTTTTTGTAAACAGAAGTTACTTCAGGCAAGACCCTTTTCTGCTGAGATTCTGTTGGACTTGAAAAGAGGAAGGTAGTTTCTAACACTCACCTTAGCTTCCGCTTTTAAATTATATAGTACTAAAGTGCGTGTGAATATTAGTCCGAGGTCAAAAAAAAAGGGTGTTTATGCCAACTCCCCAATTTCTTTTTTTTCCCCAGTAACAACAGACTTATCCTGAGCTGTTTGTGTCTCTGAAAAACTTCAGTTGAGAAAATTCCACTACCCTCTTTTGAGTTGCATGTAGATGAAGTGGTAGCAGACCACTGACTTAACGAGAAGGAAGGTCCACAGACACTTCCAAATCACTCTAGGAAGCGTTCAAAACTGTCCTATATAGTGGGATCACGGGATTCAGTGTGATAGAGGGTCAAGGCTAAGGATACAAAGGTATCTACAGTCACCACCTAGACATTATGCAAGATTCATTTATATGCAATGGTGAGAAAGACTGTTTCTCTCCTCTGGTACACATTTTTTTTTTTCTTCCTTTAGCAGGGGTTGTCATTACCACTGAAGACCCCAAGCTCTGATGAGCTTCCTAGATGACTTATGTTTTAAGATCTTGCAGCAGTATGAAGTGAGGAAAAATAGACAGCTCAGTTTTCTGTGTTACAAAGATTTTCATAGAGAGCAGTTCAGTCCTCTTTTTGAATTAGCCATTTGGGGCCATTACTGGGATAGTATATTCAGGAGGTCAGAATTCAGCTGCCTAAATACTGGTGTCTAATGCTATCCTAGATGACCTCGGACACTCATCCTGGCCTGCTGCTGGACTCCAGAATGGCCTTGGTCTCCCATAGATTCTGTGCTGTATCTGCCTTCTGTGGATGTAGACACTTTTAGGGTATCTCAAATGGCAGTAGATACCAAAGGACAGCCTGCCCAGCATATCCTTGTGTGTGCTCCTCCCACAGAGGAGCACATTCCTAGAGATATAAAAAAGTAAAAGTAACCAAGCTTTGAATTGACAATAATGGTTTCTGATTATGAATTGAAGATATTTTCTTTTTGTTTGGGGTGGGTTGTTTTGTTTTGGGTTTTTGTTTGGTTTGGGTTTTGTTTTGTTTTTTTTTTGAGCTGGGTAAAGAGAAATGGGAAAAGGCTTCCTGGAAGTTGCACACACCATACATAGCATTCACATCAGGACGGGATTATTTATGAAAAGGCGTCTAAAACCGTGAAGAAATTGATAAACTTGCTGAGAGACATATTAGAGCTAAAACTAATCTACATTTATCATTGATCTTCAGAACAGGAAGTCATGTAAACAGAACCCTTTCTGACAGTTTGGGGAACATGTCAATATATTTCATGAACAGTAGCTGAAACTGTCAAAGAAAATAGCTATACTCTTGCCAAAGAAAAAAGGGCAGTTTATTAGAAGTTAACAACTGTCTGTTCAAGATAAATCATTGAGATGGCAGACAAAGAAAGAAAAAAAAAAAAAGAGGCTCACTTGAAATAACACCATAAATAGTGTATGGTCTGGTCAGAAACTATACCTGTGTCCATTCATTTGTCTGAGGGTCATAAGACTCCACTGTATTAAGGTATGTTTGACCATCATATCCTCCAACAGCATACAACTTGTCACCAAGAAGACATACTCCCACTGCATCTCTGCTAATGCTCATAGAGGCCACAGCAGTCCACACATCTGTTTTTGGATCATACCTAAAAGATAATTTGTGTTATGCTCTAAAGCCATTGCCAAAATTCAATGGAAAGGACATACTGTAATTGATGCTCTCAAGGTAGTAGGAAACATGTATTATTAGGACAGCACAGATTTGTGTGTTAACGTCGAATGACTTTTTCCCCCAAATACTCGCTTTGAAAAGGTTTCTTTAGTCATCTGGCAACATAGTCAGTACTAGCTACATACATATTTTGTGCAGCTTTCCATATAGTAATACATACATACGTACACATAGAGCTGCTCTTAATATATTTCTTATAGTATGTCTAAACGTACCACTCCAGAAACAGTTCTGCTGCTACACCACAGAAAAGCAAGTGCTTGCTCTAGGTGATAACTACTACATGTCCCAGCACAGGCTGTTAAATTTGAGTGTGGTACTAGAGTTACTGGCCATGAAAGATTACCATTTTCAAAAAAACAGCCAAAAACAGTTTGAGAAAATTCTGAGAAAATTTTGAGTTTGAGAAAATACAAAACCCTTCAGATTATTTACAGCACTTCTTTAATCATAACTCCTATCATCAGAAGCATCAGCACAGTAAAAGACAGATGGCTTAATGAGAAACATTAAATGTGATTCTAGAATAATATCAAAATTCTTTTCAAGTCAAACTGAGAACTACGCAGGAGAGTTCATGCTATTCGTATGTCAAGGAACATATTTTAACCTGACGGAAAGAGACAATGTTAAAAATTACAGATGCTTACAGCAGAACCAATGTAATCACAGAGCTCTGAAGGGCTCTAAAGAACTATACAAAGAAAATATTTATTTGGCTAAGAGATAATAGTAAGATCATACTTGCTAAAAGCAAGTTTGGAAGATACTAGTCCTAATTTGTTTGCATGAAAAACATAGATATAATGAGCTCTAACAATTTTAGCTGCGGTTCGCTAGTCAAAGTACTGCAGAAATGCACGCAAGCATCATAACATGAAAATACTGCCTGAAGCACATGCTGCAAATAGAAGTATAACGTAGTGAAAGAGGGTGACTGTGAGCTACACATAGAATTTAATTTTCAATTTAAGTTATTTTATAATTAATTTATAAAGCAATGTATTTATCTGAGAAAAGCAAATTTTATTGCAAAATACAATGGTAAATACTCAGAAGCTAAGTGTGGTTTTATGAAACTGGTAATATTTTAAAGGAACTTACTTCCATGAAGCTGATGGTCCTCAATTTCATCTCACTTAAAGAATGAGGACAAAACGCATTTCAAAATGGTTTATTAAAGTAATGTGTTCTGTAACTTTGTTTCAGAGAATATTGATGCAGAAAAATATATCGACTTACTGCTTTTCTCTTGGGCTTCTAATTATCTGTATTCCTCTAAAACTTTGGTATTTTCTGAGATTTAGGTTCCCATATGCAAATCTTTCTGGGGTCTTTTTAGTGCTACTTCCACACGTTAAGTGGTTAACAGCTCGAGCAAGTCCAGCGGAGAGCTACAAAGATGATCGGGGACTGGAGCATCTCCCTTATGAGGAAAAGCTTGGGTTTGTTTAGCCTGGCCAAGAGAAGGCTGAGCGGGGATTTCATCAATACCTATAAACATCTAAAGGGTGGGTGGGTGTCAGGGCAATGGGACTGGACTCTTTTCAGTGGTGCCCGACGACAGGCCAAGGGGTAACGGGCACAGGTTGGAACACAGGAAGTTCAACCCCAATATGAGAAAAAACTACTTTCCTGTGAGGGTGCCAGAGCAGTGGCACAGGCTGCCCAGGGAGGGTGTGGAGTCTCCTTCCCTGGAAACATTCAAAACCCGCCTGGACGCGTTCCTGTGCCCTGGGTGTGCCTGCTCAAGCAGGGGGTTGGACAAGATGTTCTCCAGAGGCCCCTTCTAACCCCTACCATTCTGTGATTCTGTGGTATGGGCCACACTATGTATTTTGGGGTCTATTACGACACTGAAAGTTTGAAGACTACAGCCCTGTTTTGTGGTGGGGGTTTTTGTGGTGGGGTTGGTTTTTTTTGAGGTTCCGTCGTGTCCCCCCCGATTTTTTTTTTTGTAGAGGGCAAATCACATCTCCCAGCATAAAGAAATTTAGTAAAAGGAAAAGATGGGTAATGAAGAATCACGGTAATTGTTGGGAGATAATAGGAAAGAAGTTTTGCGATTTGGGGTGGGGGGAAGGGAAGAGAATTAAAGCATATTTCAGAAATATTTGAAATGCCAGTGAAGACTTAATGCAGTGCATTATAAAGTATTTACTGTCATTTTTAATTATTTTATGGCTCACATGGGCTTCTGCAATTGTAATACAGTCATTCATAAATAACTTCACGTAAAAACATACCAGCTTCGGAATGACTGAATTACATGCCACTTTCCCCGTGTTGTCAAGGGATACAAGAAAGAACAGGACATTTAAGGATCCGCAAACCCTGACTGTTAACTCTTTTAGAAGTTATTATATGAACCGATGCAGACTTGTCATGTGAAAAAAGTTCTGCTTCATTTTTAAAAGCATTCCATTCCAAGTTGTTCTCAGCAATCAATCATAATTAATTCAATGAGATTGTTAGGGAAAAAAAAATTTTCTAGATGAAGTGCATTAGGGAGAATTCGCTTTAATCTGTCTTGGCAACATTTTGAATCATATTATGACTACATAGGATGGTTTTATACATAAGTTTCCTCTGCTCATGCTAAAAATAACACAGCTATTTTATTGGGTTTCTACTTACAGGTCTTTTCCATAAATCACTCTATAGACTAGTACTATTAGAATTAGTAGCAGGATACGTGTTCATCAGGATATTACCTTTCTACGCAGTCTGACAGCCTGGATGTTAAGTTTGATGCTGGGGCATCGTGACCACCTATTGCATACAAGAACCCATTCCAGGTGGTTACACCTACACCACCTCTTCTTTTCGACATCTGAGCACAGAGAGTCCATTTGTTTGTATGAGGATCAAAACATTCTACTGACTTAAGACAAGAACTTCCATCTCGACCACCAACCGCATAAAGCCTACAAAGTTAAAAAAAAAAAAAAAGTAAATAAGTATTGTCTGAACAAGACAAAGTCTCCAGTGATGTATGAAGGACTTTCAAGTTTGTTAAAAAGGGAAGTTTAGAAAGAAACTTAACTTTAAATATAATGTTCTGTTGCAAAAACTCTGATAAGATTTTGCTCCAGTTTTTTCCTATTGTGATGATCAATGCATAATAAAAATAGTTTACAGAAAATTGATATCTACAGCACAGCATTTATGTTCCAACCCATGCATATAGCTAACATTTTCAAAATTACTTATGCGCCTTGACAGATAAAGGCACATTTCTAGTAAGATCAGAGGGACAAATTCAGTAGTGGATCTGTGCATGCACCAACTCTGCCCTGCCTCATCTTAAGCATTCAAGTATTTTTCTGGACCTGGGCTTCAGTTTATGAGAGTGCTACATCAAGTCCCTCACACCCACTAGGTGGCCTAGTTTGCTCATTTCTAACAAAAAGGTTTCTAGCATTTGGTATTAACAAAGAATTTCAACTTTTTGGAAAGGCTAGAAGAAAAAGATTGGTTTTTGGAACGCTCCATCACTGATGAATCTTTAAAACTAATCAAAGAATCAATCTTGAGAAAGAGTTTATGCACAGAGTCTGTGAGCAATCTATGCTTAGAAGCAGAAATGCCCAGCACTATAATTTGCAAAGGCAGGAACTGAGAAGCCATTCTAAAAAGAAAGCAGTGCATCAGAAGTAAAGTCCAGTTTGAGAGATCACCTGAAATATCATTAATGAAATTCTTTCATAGCCTAAGGCACATTATAGATTGGTTAAATCATAGTGTGAACAATTACAAGTTACTATGAAACACTATTCAAGAGGTCCTCAGTTTGAGAAACACTGTTGTTTTGTTTTTTAAATATACCGACCAACCAACTTAAATACAAACATCTTGTATATATGGTTGACCTACTAGTTCTCAGTAATAAATTTCATATCCTTTTAAAAAAAACTCATTTCCATAGAAGTTCCCATGTTTAATAAAACAACATATTTAAGGTAAGGAATGTACTGAAGGATAGTGACAAATACTGTTGCAGTTCCAAAAAGTTTGTTTAAAAAAAGAAAACCCAACAATCCTTTATGCAACATAGCATTTAAATGAAGCACCCCACCTTACCTCCCCCCAAAACGTGACAGCTTTGATTATTTATGCAGTGATTTCACATTTTGGACATGGAGAAATCTATATTAATTTCTCCATATGAAGGTTTTGAGAAAATAATCTGAAATACGTCAAGTTACAGATAGATATTACTAGAAAGTGCAGAAGTTACTGCTCGCTCAGCTGAAATGCTGTACACACTTTTAAGCTTTTTAGCTACTGGCCAGTGTTGCTGCCTACATTAAAAGTCTAGGGAACATTCTATAACAACAGAAAAATGCGAGGCTCTAATTCTGGTGCTTTTCACACACCTGGGACCCTCTGCTGAATATATGGGAAGCTTCAGACCTAACTTAGGCATCTGAAACTGCAGCTCCAAGGCAGCCCAGGCACTCTGCTTGCTGTTCTTCAAGTTCTTCCCTCCTTCCTGCACCCAGTGAGTATTTCCACTCATTTCTGGCCTTGTTCCAGATCTCACAGGACCCTTTGTAGGTGCATTTCAGCTGTACTAATTTAGCAGGTGACTAACCTTCCAAAATAAACAAAATAGTGAAAAGCTTTTTGCTACCTTACAGTATTCAAACAGCTCAAGGGAGATGCATCAGATAGTACATAAGCAGGAAGTGAAAATCTGCGGTCAAGAGAGTGTAAATGGTCTGCCACAACCACAGTACTACTCAGCAAATCAGGTTAGCTTTGTCTACTGTGGCATTCCCATTGCCACCCTGGCAAAATATTGTTTGAATAATCCCACTACAAGGTTGGTGGAAAACTGGAAGGACTACTGGGCTCAAAGGGCTGTGATCAGCAGTGTGAAGTCCAGCTGGCAGCTGGTTAATAGTGGCATTCCTCCCAGGCTGATATTGCTCAATGTCTTCATTAATTGTCTGAAACATGTAACAGAAATCAGCCTTAGCAAGTTTACTAATAGTATCAAATTAAGGGGTGTTGCTGATATGCTGGGGGCTTGGTTACTATTTGGAGAGACCTAGACAGGCTGGGAAAATGGGCTCACTGTAGTGTCATGAAGTTCAGCAAAGGCAAATGCAAGGTCCTGCACCTGAGATGGCATTTCCCACGTGATACTACAGACTGGGAGTTGACAGGAGAGGAGGCAACGTAGCAAAAATAGACCCGGAAGTCCTGGCAGACAAGTCATCAGTATGACCTTGAAGTAACGGCAGGTGATCCCCTTTATTCAGTACATAAGACTAATTCTGGATACTGTGTCCAGATTTGGGCTCTCAGTACAAGAAAGGTCTTGCCATATTGGAACAACTCAAACTGATGGTAACTAAGATGATGAGGGAGCTAGAACACATTACATACGAGGAAAGGCTAAGGGAGCTGCTTTTGTGCAGCATTAAGAATTCTTGAGACAGCTTAGGAGACATCTTACTGCTGTCTTCAGCCACCTAATGGGAGGTTATATAGAAGACAGATCATTCTCAGAGGTATTCAGTGAAAAAAGGAAGAACAAGAGACACGTTCAAACATGGGAAATTTCAATTGGCTCTTAGAAGAAGAACGTTCAGTTCAACTGTTGTCAAACACCAGAACAGGCTGCCCAATCTCCATCCTTGGAGATACTCAAAACTCATATGTGACCTGAGCTACCCCAGGTAACTTTGAAACTAGATCCAATTTTAAGGCTGGCCCTGCTTTGAGTTGGTGTTGGATCAGATGACTCCAGAGGTCCCTTCCAATCCAAATTTTTCTATGATTCTGTGATTTTCGGAACAGCTTGATTCAAGTACCACTAGTATTTTGGGATGCTATACTTAGTCCAAAGGAAAACAAAAAAAGGAAAAATCACTCAAAGTCTAGGAATCATGGCCTTCCAATAAAAACTGAAGAAGCTGGAGTTTTCAGTCCTGATAACAGAATACTGGGGGGGACATGTGTCTTTAGATACAAAAGGCTGTTGCAAATAGGAAGATAAAGATGTATTTTCCACGTTCACTTTGAATAGTACAAACAATAGTAGTATAAATCAGCAAAAGGTATTTAAGACTTGACGTGAGGAGAACTTCACAGATATATTAATCATTAAGCAGATTGCTTTGGGAAGTTACAGAAACTTTACCACTGGAGGTTAAGAACAAGATCACTCTGGGTATGAGTGTTTTAGATATAACTGATTCAACTTTGGGGTAACAGAATAGATTAGGGAACTCCTTGAGGTCACTTCCCAGCCATTTCCTGTGACTGCAACACAAAATGACCTAGTTGTCTGAATATGCTTTGCATTAGGAATCAGACATATTTTCACTGAAAAACAGCTGTAGAAATTTCAGATACCACTCCAGATTAGATTAATTCTGCCAGAGCTTACTGTTCTGAGTTAATGCAATATAACATAAGTACTCCTCCATGACTTTACAGTAATTTTGGAAGCTGATTGTTCAAACTGTCACAGTAAGAGGAAATCACTGGAGTCTCAGTGAAAGAAAACAACCATTTGCTCCTTTCTGTATTAAGGAGATGGTAAGTACTTATTAAACTATAGAGATGGTGTCTCATAAGCAATACTGAGGGGTACTGTCATGCTGTGGGGAAGCTTGCTTGACCCAACACAGTATCTTTTCTGTGAATGAAAAAACTTGGTTCTTAATGCTGTCAATAGGTATCTATCAAGAGAAATTAATAGTAATTTAGGATGGTCCTGTAATTACATTAAAATAATGAAATAGAAAATGGAAGTTGCCTTCACATACTTTCCATTTAATATTGCTACACCAACAGTGCTCCTTGGAGTTGACATACTAGCTACAAAGTTCCACTGACGAGCCTGTGGATCCCATCTTTCTACTGTATTCAGGTAGCTCCAGCCATCATGTCCTCCTACAGCATACATGGGACCTTCCAATACAGCTACTCCTAGAAAAACAGATATGAAAAACAATCACCTCTGGATAAGGGCAAAAAAGATCATATTTTCCTAGTGACAGTCCAGTGTGCACCACAAAATATTTAAAAACAAGTAAGAAGAAATTTCCTTTTGGTAGCCAATGCTGGATATAATCTGAAGGAGAAAAGACATTCAATAAGCAGTTGGCATTAAAAAAAAGTTTCCACCCCCCTAAACTTAATTTTTGAATGTTTTTTGAGCAATCCTAAAACAGATAACCTTTAAAAATATGCATTCAGCCTTTACAGAACTCTACACACCAAGACCATGACGATGAGTGGACATAGGTGGCATTACACTCCAAGTTTTTGTTCTAGGGTTGTAGCACTCCACAGTATTCAAAGTTTTCAGTCCATCTCTGCCACCAACAACATACAATTTATCGTCTAAGACTGCAACTCCAAACTGTAATCTTCGTCCATTCATGTTTGCAACAGGAGTCCACATGTTGGTACGAAGTTCATACTTTTCAATGCTTGTAGCTCCTGAATGAAAACGTATGCAAGTTATTAAAAACAAAGTCTGGATTATTAGGATAGTTTTTACTTCAGCAATATGCTGATCCCACAAGACAGCATGGTATCCTGCAGTATGTTCTTAATTCTGTGTATACAAATAGTCTTTTCGGACTTCCTCAGGAATTAAGTGCACCATTATAAAGAAGGACCTTCTCAGTGCTTTGTAAGGCAAAAAATCAGATTTGTAATTGCTTTGCAGAATCAAGAATTTAGAAATACTAATGTCAGGAATATAGAACAACCCTTATGAAATGCAGTTATCTATTGAAACGGTTTTGTAATATGAGAAAAATCTGAAGCTATGTGACATGAAGTACTAGAAGTGCTAACTTTAAAACAATAAAGGAAAGAAAACACTTTCTCTGCCATAACTTTTCTAACTTGCCAGATTTCTTCTAACTACCATTAAACACTGTGGAAGTGTCTATAAAAAAGAAAATCTGAGTAGCTCTGACAGAACCATTTAACAACTAGTCAAAAAGCATCGTGTTTTGGGGCTTTCTTGGTTGGTTCTTCTGGTGGTGGTGTTTGTTGGTTTGGTTTTTTTTTAAACAGGTGCAGGTCAGCTTTGTGCCCTTTCTGTCTTTTTCTTCCTTTTCCAAATGACTTCCCACTCAAGTAAATAAAGATTAGTTTTCATTCAATTCAACATTTCACTACTTGGAAATCAGATATTCCCTTGATAATTTCCAGTTAATCATAACTCTTTCTTCCAGAATGTTTACAGCATTATCAAAGCTACATAGGTTTTTCTAACCTAATAAACAGTGTACATTTAAGATGTTTCATGTTCTATACTGCATAATCTTTGAATTTTAGAATTAACATGTTTTAAAAACATCTATCAAACATTTCTTTTGACAAGAACCAAAACAGCTCGTCTACTAATCATTACATAAGCCAACACCTTTTGTTGCATCCATTCCTCCAACTGCAAACAACACGCCCACTGTAGATTTTCTAGGTTTGGTGCGAGGACTTTGCAACATAGGTCGTCGCTCTGGCAACAGATGGTACTTCATTGCTTCCATAATGAGTTTTTGACATTCAATGTCATCCCTAAAGAGTGCATTATTTTCCATATCTGCCAGAAACTGTGAAAAAGAAAGAAAATTAAACAAGCTACATTGCTATAAACCACATGTAGACTAAAAACAAGATTACAAGAAAACATTTTATCCAAAGACTTCCACTGCCTGATTTAAAATTTATTTTCAAAATGGTCATATACAAAAAAGCTAGGGTAAAGATTAACTTTTAGTAAACAAAACACATTTTAAGCTAAGCCATTAAGTACAAAATCAAAAAAAAAAAAAAAAGAGGAAGGCCATCTGATCTTAATGAATGATTTAAGCTTAATGGTCCGAAGGAAGAAAACAAAATCTCCTTGTGTTCCAGTGCCACTACAGGTACGGTCAAGGGAATGGAGTCAGGCTCCGGGTGTATAAATCAGTTTAACCTCATGCTCTTACTCCCAGTTCCACCCAGTCCAGAGGTCTGTAAAAGCTGCTTCAGGCACAGGCTGAATATTTTCATATATATTCTATTCCTCACTCTGACAGTGAGCCAGATCACAGTATATCAATTAATACAAGCCTTTGCTATAAATTTTAAGATCAAGAATGCAAGCAAATTTGACAAGTTTTAAATTTTATATCTGAATTAAAATTCAAGTTAAATAAAGACTACTAATAAAAGTTATTAAGTTTAAATATTCTGCAGTCTTTTGTACTCAGTGTTTGTCAGACTGCAGGAAAATATATTAGTAGGTTGAGTGTCACAACTTCAATTATTAGAAGTCTAGACAACCGGCATTTTTTTCTGAGCTGCAAGACATCGCCTGAGTAACATAGGAAAAAAAGCAAGTGAAGTGCCCCACTAGGACTTGGCAGTTGTCAGAACAATGAGACAAAGGCCAATGCCTCTGAACAGCCATCACAAAATCCACGCTTTGTGAATATTAGAAATATAAGTCCACAAACCAGAATGAGATGTCATTGTTGAGCTGTTGACAGCCAACCGATAACTCGTACAAAATTGCTGTGAAATTAGTAATCAGGAGTATTAAATGGACTTGTTATGAAATAGTTGTGCATAATATGGCGGGCATATCCCTGGCTTAAAGCGGCCTTAGGACAGCAAAGTGGTAAATACGACATCCACAGTTCCAGAAGAGATACAAGTACAGACTGCTAAGCCTGAACATCTCAGTATCAGGCTAATCAAGAGAAACTATGACCAAAACCCAAAAACTTTCAAAGCCCTTCACCAGCGACTTTTGAGAAAACAGAGCCTGATTTTGCAGTATTTCTCTTATTGGCTCATGTTCTGATTCTATTTAAAACAGCAAATTAAAATGTTCTCATGTAAATTAGCAGAGGGAACTTAATTTTTGTTCTTTACTTTCAGTACTTCCCATTGTTTCTTCTCTGGACCCAAAGCACAGTTTGCCACTTGTATCACTTCACAGGGATACTTCACGATTGTAATATATCAAACTAAAAGCCATCTTTTTATAGAATTGCATGCTGGCAGTTAAATTGCACATGGTTTTTAAAAATAAAAATCAATTAATTACTACTGTCCTAAATCATTGGCATAGTTGCATGCATGAAAATTAAGACTCGTACACAACATGACCAATTCAGACCAATCTATTTTCCTGATATACAAGCAGCATTTAAAGCAACACCACTTGTATGTATGAGTTTTGCAACAACAAGATGCAACCTGCATTTTCTCCAGTTTCTAACACCCCTCAACATATAAAAAAGTTTTCTCATAGCATAGAGTCTCAGTCTCTGAAAGCAACTTCATCTCAGTTAGAAAGAAGTGCAATCTAAGATTGTTTTGGTACCCAAAAATCCTGCAGGCTCTTGAAACTAAACCTACTGTATTACAATTTTCTGTAAATATCATTCAAAGAACTTGGAATGAGCTTACTTAGAGAGAAAGCCAGGGTTTTTTCCCAAGTTTTATTATTTGCATAGCTCCTTGTACTAAAACATTTATAACTGAGCAGTTACAAATGGTGTGTTAACATGAAATTATAGTCATTGAAAACCTGATGAAGAGAAGGGTAGTGCAGATACTTCAGTATGAAGAATTTCTGTCTAAAAGGAAGCTGAAGCATCTTGTAATTCAGAAGTTGCTTAATCATATTTTTAAATAATTTATCAGAGGTGGAATACTTGCCACCTTACAGCTTAAGAAGCTGACAAATAATTCATCTTCAGCCTTTGTAAAAGCAAAAAGAAACTTACAAATATTTAGGACACTGCTTGCATTAACTAAAGACATAACAGAATGCTATGTACAAAGAAACGCATAAAAAACATAACCAATAAAACTGACAAGTCATTACTATTTTTTGCTTCCAGTGCTAGTTTCACAGTAGCTCCCAAAGGTTGGGATGTTGTTTTTTTTTTTAAGTGTGTGAATCTAATATTCTTTGCATTTCTGCTTGCAAAGTTATTGATTTCAGCAAGTTGTTCCATTTTCTAATTTCATTTCTTTCAAATAGCTTTAACCCTTCAACCGTAAAATTGGAAACCTTTTCATTATGTTATGTTTGCTGTCAGACTGCCTAATGTCACGTGATCATGAAGCAAAACAGGATTCTGAAAACATTAAGACTGTTTTGGGCCCTTCAAACCAATTTATTCTATGCAGTAATTGTTGCCATATTCAAATTACAGCTTTAACACTTTAATTTGATAAAGAAAGTAATAAATAAAAATGCACCAGAAAAATATTGTATTATAAATAAAAGTATATATTTGGAGAAGATATGAAAAATTAAAATAGTACGTGAAATACGATATTGCTTTTGAGTTTCATTCTGCTATTTTCTTAATCAGTTACTGAGTGGACATAATTTGATTTTAATACATATTTCTGGGATAAATTCTGTACTTTCAGTTTCTAAAGATGCTTCAATTACAGTCAATTAAGTAAAAGGAGTACAGCAGTGGTTACTTAGTTATCAATTAATTAAATGCTCAACAAAAGAATTACTTCCTCCAGGTCAACTGCCTTACACTGTATCATGTTTCTAGAAAAAGTGAATTACCAAGTCAAGGCCACAACTGAGAAAATCTTGCCATCGCGTATATAATAATCAGTATAGAAATGTTAACAGTAAAATGCTTGCTAGTGAATCTTACTATCCAGCAGGAGGTAGTATACAGAATGTTGTGTATGTGATATATCACTATGCATTAATCTAATTCAGTTTTTGTTGTGTTAATGATTTCTACTTATTATTCAAGTTCCATTTAAAAAAATAATATTTTCTTTACTTAATAGTGATAATTCTCACTAAACAAACTGAAAACTGTAAAACAAAATCCTTTGACCGTCTAGTAAGTGTTAAATATTACTAGTGAAGGTCCAACAGGGAAGGCTAGCACAAGAGAAGAAGGGGGTGGTGCGTCGGTGGGTGGGAATCAAACCTAGTTTACATGCATGCTATCAGATAACAAATACGATGCTACACATGACACTAGAGTAGTCATTCCTGCAGGACTAGGAAAACTGTAATTCACAACTATTTAAACAAACTGAGCTCAAGCCTTCCTCAACATTGTGTGGAAATGGCCAAGAAGGAGAAAAAGTATTCATTGGGAAGAACAAAAAGTACCCAGAGATGGTTTATCAAGACTTAATAACAGAAAAATCAATCCAAATAATTTATTCAAATAGTATTTCCTAAACATCAAGGTTTAGGAATAAATAATCAATAATTATATGAAGGAAATGTAATGATCCAAATAAACTGTGCAAGTTCCATAAAGAAATTTAAAAAGGGGCACACTTTCTAGTGACAAACATACCCTTGATAAGCATTTTTTCTAGGCAACAGAAGTTATTTTCTTCTAGCAGCTCCATGCCTTCTTGTGTCCTGACTGATCTCAGGTTAGGATCAGAATATGCTGCAGTTCACCAACACACACAAACTGCCATGCCCATAAACATGCTAAGGCCTTATATTTAGCTTTAAGAATCCAAATCATTGAGTGTCCTGAAAATTTTATGATTTGTCACAATCAATATATCAATGCCGTAGACATTACGCCCACTGTAACCATGGTATAAACTAGAGAGGAATTGAACAATTTACTTGTGGAGCAAGTAGAGGCAGTCTAATGTAAGCCAGGAGTTTACTGAGATCCTTCCTTCTCTGTTCCAAATCATGTCGAACCCATGTAAGTAGTGCATTCAGTATAGTTTCTTCATTAGGAATATTCATGTCATCACTTGCTAAAAGCTTTGCAATTTCAGTGGCTGGCAATAATAGAAATTCCTGGTTTCTAATTACTTCCATGAAGTTTTCCTGAAAAAGAAAAGTATTTTTAATACAGATGACATCATACTTTGAAAACATTTTATGGAACTCCTACTATATCTTCCCCTTTTCCCTCATTTCACATCATCTCTCAGTTGTGCCAGTAAATACAACTGGAGAACTGACTGGGGAAGTGGGGAGGCAGGGGAGGAAGTAAAATAAAAATGTACGGAGTTGTTTTGACACCTGATCATTTCCCCAACCCAACCATTCAGTCCCATGTGTCCCCCATTGTGCTGAAACAACTGAGGGGGAAGCATATGGACAAAAACAAGCAATGGGTTAGGGGGGTTACTATCTTGGCACTGAAAATTGAAGAAATACTGTCTGAAGTACAGTTTAAAAATATAAAAGGTGAAGTTTGTTCCTGTTGGCAATGTAGAATACTTTGTAAGAGCTTTGTCAAGCAAAGAGCAAAATGTGCTACAACTACTGGGCACACTGTTTTCATTACTGCTAGATTAAACTATGATGTTAAGTTTTCAGAGGAAATAAACAACACTAACAATTTTATTGTTGATTTTAAATGGATTGCTTTAAGTTTATTTTACTATTTTGTAGGTTTTGTACAGCTGATCTGATTGACTGGGGAACAAAACATACAAAGAATCCACAGTATTGTACATGCCTTGCTTTATTAACAATATTTACTCTGACAGGATTCAATTTTCTCTTTCATCCTGTCATTTCCAGCAAAGAATCCTTACTTAAAAATAGGAAAGTCACAATACGTAACATTTCCGATACTGATATCCTGTTACTTCATAATACTAGGACTTGCATAATATTCTGTAAGGATTCTCATTAACTTAGGCAGGAATAGCAGAAAAGTATGTAGAAATACAGTCAGCACTATGAACTTACAGTGAGAAACCTGAATGTAACAGAAAAGGGTGAGATCACGTCTATCCTCTTTCCCCATACATGCTTACAAGGCAGCAAAGAAAAGTAAAAGCAGTCTACGAATCATAACATGGTCTTATACCTTGTTAGCTCAAACCCCAGTTAACCTCATACTCCAAACTGAGAGTAACTTTAAGACAAAAAAAACCCCAACAGTATTACAATCAAGTTAGTAAACCTACTGTTGTTTGCTAGATAGCTAGCCAACGGGATGCTGGTTTTGCTCTGCCATCACATGTACCTCCAAAACACCTGGAGGATAAAGTGCATTAGACCCACAGACAGGGAAGTCTAACAGCCTAATATCAAAATTAGCCTTTCTTTTTAAACTATCAAGCAAAATACTAAGTAAGAATTGCACACTGTTGAAAAAACTCTGGATTAGCAGCACACACATGGGGAAAAAAAACCCCAGGATTTTTAGGTCAAAAAAACAGGGAGAAACTTGGGAGCAAAAGCAGGATCTGCACCGCAAAACAGGTATGAATTTAGCATATAAAATGGTAACAAGAACATACAGTACAGTTTGGCATTGCATATGCAAAGGACATAATGACAACAAAGCTAAAAAGGTAACACTTCTTCCTTTTTATTGCTTAGTCTAATAATTTCAAAGCTATACCTCAATATTCCAAAAATATTAACTAGTTAAACAATGCTAAGCAAAGAGGAAAAAACTAATATGTAGTAAACCAGTCCACCTTACATGAAGGCCACACATACATAAGATAGCTACAGGATGTCTAAGGGAAAGATCAAAGTGACTCCACTCCACAGGTAACTCTGGAGTTGAAATTAGGAGAAGAATTGAAAGTATTACCTGTGCACATAACTATATTCCTGCTTAGAATTTGGAAAGGAAAATTTTACATTTAATATCTGAAAAGCTTTCCTACTAGAGAGATCCAATTGGCTACACAAAAGTAGTGCTTCCAAGTGAAAACTGTAGTAGATTAGAAGAGAGATAGAACTGTCTTTTCCTCTTTAATTCATTTAACTCTCTGTATTACAAAATGAAAGTTAAGAAGATTAGCAAGTACAGGAATTAAAAAACAGTGAAAGGACTGTACCAGTATTCAGTAGCACTACACATGCACTGTTATTTATTTTACTCTGATCTTGAATGCTTGGGAGTAAAACTGAAGCTGAAAAACGATCAAAATTCTTTCCACAGTTTAAACATGCAGTTCACAGAAATTCAGATTCCACCAAGTTCATTTTTTTCCACTGTTTTTTTGTTGATTCTCTGTCCTAGAAAGTATGCAAGCTGGAGCTGTGTTTTTAGTTTTGCTGAATAAACAGGCAGTGAGCACTGAAAAAAAAAAAAAGCCAACACGTACTACCTTAAACTTTCCATATTGTCTATCCAGGTCACAGGAAGAGGAAGGGGAAAGCACCTGCATAGAAAGTTTCCTTTGTCTCTGAAGGCAACGACAAGCTGATCTTGCGTAAGTCAGTCAGGGATCCTCTTTGGAAAGTTTTTTTCCAACTGGATTTCATCACTTCAACAGCTGTTGTGTGTAAAAAGCCTGATTTTTCCTTCTTGTTGCTTGCAGACAATTGCTTTCTGATGGGAACAAGTTCAACTTCCTCTTGTTCCCACTCTATTTTTAAAGCAGAGACTCCTTTTGAGCATAGTATCAAAGCATTCCACTGGGAACACAGCCACTCTTTGGCCTATGTCTGGGGTTTTTTATAATCAGAATCTGACAATTCCTCTTCCTCTAAAGACAGAGATTCTGAAGACAAAAAGGAGGAGCCAGTGTATCTCCTAGCATTCTTAACCTCCTCATTAGCCTTTTCTTTCCTTCTTCTTATGGGAACTCTCTGTGGAAGAACAGGATATTTCAGAGAACAAACGGCCTGAAGTTTCAGTCCCTTGCTTTCTGGTCCTGAAAGTGAAGAGTTTCCCACCCCCAAAATTAGGTCCTCAAAGACCTTGGCAACTTTATCAAATGAGTAGTCTTGAGGTTTATGTATTACCTAAAACAGGGACACACAGTCCCCATGCTCAATGCTATGCATTCCTCATTCACATCATAACCTTCAATTCACCCTTCAGCAACTGCAGAGTGAAAACTACTAATATTCTTAACCACAAGTCTGCCTTGCACTTGATACAGAGGAAAAAAAAAAAAGAGCACATAAAAGATAAGATGTCATGACGTTTATTTTTACGTGGTACTTAATTTCCACAGTGGGATCCAGCGAGATGATGTTAGTCTCCCTCTACGCTGCATCTGAAGGCTTAGAACCTCAGAAAGCATCAGAACACCTGCAGGCTGAGAAGGACAGTACACTGAGGTGGCCGAACAGGCAGCTTTAACCACATGGCTCTGTCTAAACTCTGAACCTGGGCAGCCAAAAAGTGAGAGGTGCCTGACTCACAGGATCTGAATGAGAACAAACAGGGAATGTAATTTTGTCTACTGGCTGCTTTAGACAGCTGGGCAACTTAGGTATGAATTCACTAAGAACTGAGCTATCTGACCTCCTGGTAAACTAATAGTCAGATAGATGTCAGTTTGCAGCTACTTTACTTTTAGTCAGCTTTGACTGCCGTGTTAAGCAATAAACCAATCTAGTACTTTCAGTGTGCCCAGGGTTTGTGTAGAGTACAACTACTGTAGCTTGACTCCTCTCTGCATAGTTTCTGGATGCCAGCCCAGGCTGGGCAGCATGCAGAAACCATTTAGTCTTGCCAAGGCAGTACTGATCTATTGTGCTAGGCAGAACTTAGGGAACTTGAAAGGCATAAATGTCTTAGGTTTTCATAGGTGAAAAGGAGTGAATAAGTATTTTCCCAGTCAGATAATTACTGAGCAGGGTATTTTGGACTGCAACTTCAGGTGCAAGGCACTAACATGATCTTTGGGTCTGGCCCTTTGTGGACAAAAAAACTACTGAAATCTCTCCCCTTTTCATGTTCCCCCTACCAAAAGAACAAACTCTCCTGGCTATTGCAAGAAAAAAAAGACAAATTATGCCTCTCTAATTCCTCCTCCCAAATCACAAACTCCATATTACAATGATTTTTTTGCTACCCAACTCCTGCCTTACAGGAGAAAGCAAGTCTAAGTGTCCCACATCTATTCTTCTGCAAAATTCCTAGCTTCTGTGCTTGGCCTCGATCTGTTACTCTATCCTCTCTAGGTTTTTCTTCTTATAAACAGCCATTGGCTGTGCTCAGAAATCATGCAAACTCCAAAATTAACTTTATCTGAATCTTGTAATGTTACCACTGCTCATGTACTTCTAAAGACTTGTGATTGAAATCAAAATGCCTTTCACTCTGCTTTAAGCATGGAAAACTGAGCAACAAAGATTACAAAGCCATCTACACGGGGACTGACTCAGGTGCTATCACGTATAACATTTAGAATGTCTGGGGGTTTTTTTGTTGTTGTTGTAATTAAGAAAGTTAAAATCTAACTACTGAAGAAGCTGTTGACATATACCTATGAACACCTCACTCTTCACCATAGATATTTCATGTTCTGGAAATACCACAGGCTAGCTTTTCCTCATCTGACAGTATTAAATTCCCCTTGGTTTACTTTTTTTGTGGAAGAGCAGCCATTGGTTTTTTAATTCAAGGTGCACCATCAACTGTTTCAAACAAACAAGATGACAAAAGCGGTGTTTCTTTTGACTTTGTGAAGACAGCAAGAAAAATGCACAGAAGGGATTTTGTGCAAAAAGGCTTTACAACTTAAAGTGAACAGATACACTGCTGGCCAACCTAATAAAATTCCAATATTTATAATTGTATGACCCCAATACTATATATAAACTACAGCAAAACAGGATAGCCTTTGTACTAAAGATACCTTTATCCAGATACATCTCATGAGCCTGTCAATTGTATTTTAAAACCCTGATGCATAAAAATCAGAGTTGCCCTTTATACAGCATTAAATCCACTGATACCTTCAGTTTATTTCATGTTTCACTTAATGTATCCTGATGATTTTTCAAGCTTTAGCTTGCAGTGTCAAAAACTGACCTGTTTGATGATAATCTTAAAAATTATTCTCCTCTGAAAACACAATTTATCAACTGTCAACACAGCAAGCAATAAAATAATGGAAGACTTCAGTCCTTTTAGCATAACATATATCTACATCTTTAATATGAAGTGCAAAGTGCAGCATTTAAATCCTTTTTTTTTAAAAAAAAATCGCACTGTATTATGAGATTAAAATCATGCCATAAAATCATGCTAATTTTTTCCAGCGACACTAAATGAACATCATTCAGATACAGTAGGTCTATTAACAAAGGTAGGTCTACTGGGATAACTCACTGATTGGTCCTTCAGTTTAACCAAAGGCTAATTTATCTGAATTTCTAGTCTTCATAAAAAGAACTAGTTCAGTGAAGTGGGTAAGATGATGATTAAATTAGAACATGTGTCATAAAAACCTTTAAAACTGAGAAGCTGTTTTAATTGCAGAAAACTAGTTATATGCCAATCTGATTTTTTTTTCTGCCAAAGGAAAATAAAACCTCATAGAATATAACATATATAAATTAAAATTTAAGTATTTTAAATTATTAATTACCTTCTACTTCAAGTGCTTTAAAAGAACCAAAATTACATGTAAAATCCAGAAGTATATACTACACTCAGTGTAATCCCTCATTGTTCTATGCTGCCCACTGCAGCATAAAAATAATTCATTGTTTTAACAAACAGAATTTCCAGGTACTAAGGGTGTGCTTAACCCTTATGCTCCAATACTTCTTAATGGAAAGAGAATCAAGTGGCTAGCACTTACTACTGTTGAATATTTTCTTTTTTCAAACAGCTTTTAAACAAATGAAATTACTTGGGGATTTATTTTAATTGAAGATTCAATTGGACTATACATTTCTATGCAGTTTCCATAGCAACATTCACTTCAAACTAAAGAATCTGCTTCTCTATTACTCATTATTACTAAAATTCAATTTCATGTCTCTGTTGGAACTAAACAACATTAAAAGAGGCCTTGGGAAGAATCCATCTAGCACAACTAATTAATTTTGAAAATGGCTTTTTAAAATCCACCTAATTTAAATTTCATCCATGTTGAAGCCTTAAAAGCAACAATTTTGCCACTGAAGTAAACAATGGCCAAAAGGCATACAACTGTTTTCCTGTGGCCTGAACAAAAGAAAGATAGGTGGTGTAAAAGAATAGCTTTTAGAAAGTTCACATCCCCTTTCTGCCACAAGTCACGAATTGCCAGTCAAACCAGTATGACTATAATCCCTAACATTCATCTTTAAAGGTGCATTGGTCTAACATTTATTACCATTTTGATCTCAGCAGTCCACTTATAAGGGACATGACAATAGCACAGACCAAAATATATGCTTATTCCGAAAAGGAACAGATGGGTCAGAGGGGGATGTTCTCTTTTTCCGTACTTTTTGTATCACTGTCTTGCTCAACATTAATTCTAATATTCCTCAAAGGCACAAGCCACATCTATCTTTACTGTTTCATCTTACAGTCTACCTAATTGCAGCCTCCTTATTTTTGTGTGAACAATAATGAAGATCAAGAATAGAAACACCTAAGTTACAATCTGCACACTATTGACCTGTTTTTGTAAATTTCAGTGTGTACATGATTTTAAATACATGGGAGATCCACTCACTGAGGAAGAACATTGTATCATATTAAAAAAGAGAGCTATTTTAAACTGTTATACATACTAAACTAAGTTATTTTAAGCTAAGAAGAAATAATAATAAAAATAATTTTAAAAAGTTGTTTTTAAACCAGCAAAAACTAAGGCAGAAAGAGAAAAAGCCATGGATTTCTAATACTAGTTACCAGGCACAAATTACAGCTCTTGGATCTAAGCCCATAGCTTAACAGCACAATGCCACACAAGCAAATTAAGTACTATCTTGATTCCCACATCTCTTACGCAGTATCTACATGCCCTCATTCAGGTCCCAAGAGCTTACATAGGCAAAATTTCATCAAGAAGAGAGAAAAATGCCTCACGAAACTGTGAAGAACAGATGAACTGACTTCCCTCAGAGGTAATTCTCCTGCCTTCTTCTGCTGATAACATTACTAAAATATGCTCGTGAGAAGGAAGATAACATTTTACATTAAAATAAAAGGATTACTATTAAGAAGATGAAGTTTAATTAAGTTGGCAGATCAGGCTTTCTATAAATTAACACCAAAAATATCATTGGCAAATTTGTATTTAGTCACATATTGCCTAGCCTAAGATTAAATTGTTTGATGCCATCCTGACATCCCATTACTAAGAAATTAAGGATAATGCAGAACCTATATTGATGAATGCACACATTCATACCCCAAGTGTAACTTAGAATCTGATTACTCCAGCTCATTACAAAACAAGAATTCTACAGTTTCATTTAGTAATGTGTTATTTTGGACTAGATGGCAGCTTGCCCATTGTTAAGTTTGTAGTTTTTGGCTCACAGAAATAAGAACAAGCTTTTGAATGATTTTATTAAATGCAGATCTCACAGTCCCATTACTGCTAGAGGGAACCATTAACGCTTGCCTGTTTCCTTCCAACCAGCAACTTTATAGTTATTTTGTAATTTCTTATCATGGGAACATATGTGCATTTTTGCTTGGAAAAAGATCAAGGCTTTCCAGGGGAAAAACATTAGTATTTTATTCAGGAAAACATTCTGTATTTTCCTTACTAAATAAAACAGATGATACTTAAAATAACAACATACCATAGTGTAATTGTGAGCCACCTTGTGCAAGTCAGTGCAACCCTGCGCATCAGCAAAAGATCGGATTCCAAGGCAGTTGGATGGGTGAAGCTGCTTCATTAGGAATTTACAGCATGCTTCTACAACCTGAGAGAGCTGGAGAAGGCAAGCTGTGGACAACAGGCACTCAATGTTATCTTCTTTTAATTCAAGGCGACCTAGTAACATTAAAAAGGAGATCACGTTAGTTTGCTCTTATCATTTTTTAAATTCCCTAAAACTCAGAAGCAACAGAATTATTTACAGATTGTATGACAAAATACAAGACTTAGCAAACATCACCCTCAGCAACAGATAACCAGCTTTTCAAAATTAGTACCTTTAATAATGTAAGGAATGGGAAGCCTAATAAGATCCCTTTTTTTGTCAGTCACGATACATTTTTAAAATTCATATAATTTAACTAACTGAATATAGTATTATCAGAGGAACTCTATCCTACCAGGTTACCTCAGGTAACAGCAATGATTTCTTTTTATTTATAAGAAATTAAATAATGAGAATAATAACTTCTAAAGAGCATTTGAAATCTAGTAATGGAATATAATCCTCACAGGAGGACAATTCATGAGATGAAATTCCCATTTTCAGTCTAGTTACCTGTATATGCATATTGAACCAGAGCCCACAATGCATTTGGCTCCACACCTTCCATCTTGATCTCTTCCTGTCTTGCTTCTCTTACGTCATTAGTGAACATTGCCGCAAAGTAGTCCGAAACAGAGGAGAGAACCAATCTGAGTACATCGTGCAAGAGAAAAGGAGAGACACAAAGAGGAAAAGAAAAAAAACCTTAGTCAACCTGATATTTGTTAATTTATGGTTCATTACTTTGCCCTTTGAAGAAACACTGTACTGAGAAAAACATTTTAAAATTGACAAACTGCTCCATGGTCTAGTTCCCCTCTATGAATAATGAAGTACTGTTACTGAATCTACATTTGCTGATGAAGTATATGAATTACCCTTTCAAAGCTCAATGACTTTTAATAGCCAACACAGAAACAACCCACAAAAACCACATAAACTGAAAATGGAATATAAATATACATTACAGAAATAAAAAAAAAGTGAATTGACATGCATTTATATTATGCCAGTGGAGAATGACTTACTAGTCCTTTTCAAAGTGCTTTAAAATGCTTTACTTTTGGTGCACACATATGCATTCATTTACTAATACTGACAACAGAAGTAGGCACAGTAAACATGGAGATGGTAAAGACAGAGCAATCTTTTGTGGGTATGTATTTTGCCTTTTCTTAACAATACTGAGTATTTTAAGATACTGAGTAAGTAAACATGTCAGTGCACAACAGACATTTCTTTGGATTACTAAGAGTAAAACGCTGAGGACATGTCACAATGCCACCCCACAAAATGTGCAAGAGTTTTGATGCCTCAGCATGTCATCACAGGACTAGGGTGAAAGACAAAGGAAATCACGAGGAGCAAGAATATTCAACCTACAGTTCTGCTGTATGAAACCTACCATAACTATTCATGAGGTCTGCTGGTCTCTTACCTAAGAGACTTGCAGGAACAGCCTTGTGGTTTGGATCAATTTTCGTGCTGCAGCAGTTCACTGTTGCCTCGCTCACAGGGTATTCAAATACAAATACACTTGCATATGTACTGCGCTATACAAATAGCAAGCCCAAGAATCAAGCCTACTGCAAATACATCACCCAGTCCATCTGTGTACATTCAATGAATCTAATACTTCATTAAATGTCAGTTTATTCTGTGTAGAATCATTATATTAGCTTGTTAAGATGACAGAGGTCAAGAACCACTAAACAGTAAAATCAATTGAAAAGGTGAGCACCAGTGCTTAGGAGTAAACCTAAACATGTATTAATGGGGAGGATTTGCAGGTACATACACAAAGTCACTAACTACAAAGGGCCATCTCTTAGTTAACTCCAAACTAATAAATTGTTGACTAATTTCAACTACTTTTTTCTTGCTGATTTTCTGACCATCAGGCCTACATAGGGTAATCCTCAGATTTGAGTTAAAAAGCATATGGGGAAAGGTTAACTTTATTTTAATATCTTGTATGATTAAAGTGAAGTTTTGTAATGAGAAATAAAGTTCTGTTCTGCTAAAGAAGATATTGTTCTTGAAATATGAGATTTATTCTGTGGCTGACTTGTGAGAAAAATTAGAACATGCTGCCAAGGCAGCCCCCAGGCATCACTTCCTAGGCATTTTAACCTCAGGTTTAATGACACCTGCAGTTGAATGAAAATAATGCCTCCTAGAGATCTTTGGAAATTTAGTGAAATTAGAGAGCACATCTATGTAAGCATCAAGGGAGAGTTTCTGCAACTGCTTTTGATGCTAGAATGAGATGACAGATCACTTGTATGTACAGAATAGGGGTTTTCATTGGAAAGCAAAGTGTGCAGATGGACAGATTTGAATAACGCAAGTATCACTGCAGGTGCAATTCAGAATTAAAAAAAAAAAAAAGCAGCAAACCAAAAAACTTAAAATATTCACCTCTGGCAATACTGACTTTAACTTCTACACAAAATAGAGCTTGAAAAAGAAAGGTCTCTGCAATGGGAAACAGAACCTAAAACCTAATCTTAACACTGTATTGGGTTTGTTTTTCTTTTTTTTTTCCCCTTCCCCCAGCAGTGCAAATGGTTTAGTTAGTTGCATTATTATTCAGAAAATGGCTGGACCCTACATATCTTAGCAACAACTGTTGAAGAAATGCCAAATAATAACCTGAGGCTCCAGACAAACACCTTCTACCAGCTGCCTGATATCAGCAAATTTCTCCCTGTAATTTCCAGTCTCAACGTCCTCCAAAAGAAATAAGAAATTTAAAATACAATCCATTTACTATTTTTGCAAACTTGTGTTCAGATTCATGAGAAGGTATACATGCTTCACAGCATTAAGTGCTTTCCAGAGAGTGACTTGCATATGCCGAAACAGGATGTGCAGCCCAGGAGTAGATTAATACCAGTAATAAGCATACCAAAGCATAAATTATACTGATAACAATTTTGTAATTATTTTAGCCCAAGGAGCATGTTCACAATGAAAAGCCTTAGAACAGGTATCCACACTTTTCTCTTAATTCAACTAATTTATTTAAAAAGTTCTTTCAGAGAAAGAAAGGGGATTAAAAGATACAGTGACAATGCATCAAGGTGACACTGAGCTAGCATAAAAGAAAACAAAGGCAGACTTTCAGCCAACTGGCCTTTTCTTGTTCTATGTTTTTCCCCTAGTCAATAAAAATCAATGACTTCTTTACTCATGCCATTTGACACTCACTTGTTCATTGATCTTTTAATCTCCTAGTGAGTAACTGATTTTTCTTTCAACCTTTTTTTGGATTCTCTGAAATTAAACTGCATTCCTACATACAGATTATACAAGAAGCAGCTAATACCTTCATGTAACTGAAGAATCCACAGAAGACTTTCCCCATCCATATTTGACCTTTTTGCTAAAAAAATCTCTAAAAGAGCAAAGTGACAAGGATGATCTTTCAAAAGAAAATCTGTGCAATGACTATAAAAGCTTCACTTATATTCACAATCTCCTTGTTAAATAGAGCCATCGTGGCTCTGTTAGTATTTAACAAAGATAATCTCATTGTGTTATTTATTCATAATTAAAATTAACATATTCATCCATATTAAGAGTTCACTGAGAACTACTAATGCTACAAAATACTGCCTTTCCTCAGTTTAGAAACTGAAAAAGCAAAAAGCTATGGGTTTTGTATTCTGAGTTTGTAGTCTTTTTTTCCTCCCAAGGGTAATATTTTTCGTAACTGGCCCAACTAAAATGACATTAGAGAGGCCTCTTAATAGTACAAAAAAAATTTTTTCAAGAAAAAGCCTTAATACAGTTGGTGTGTTGTTCGACTGTGGATGTTGAACATACATACCTTTACTCTCTTAATTACCAGCTACTGCCAAATACTCAATTCTCCACAGATAAGATTACAAGAATTTGGCTACTGAATTATACGCTGTAGGTTGGCTGCTCTTTTTCAGAGCACAGAAAAAACGTAGAGAAAAAGGAACACACGAATACCAGAATTTTTAATCTGGGAGATTGTATGACGTCCAAACAATTAATGGAAAAACACTCAACATCTATGGGCTAAATACTGACAAAATCTGGGTGTTTCAGTACTTCTCCCTGTTCTTACAGGAGGTTCCAATGATACTGATGTCTAATTTCTGTTGGTTTTACTGATCAAAAAATAGAAAGATCCACCATGACAGTTCAACTTATTTTGAAGAGTTTTCTATTAAGAGCCAGTAAAATATGTGTAAGCAGGGTGGCACACCTGAATCAAATTGTACTACTTGTTGGAATTGCCACAAGCTGCATAATCGAGACAGTCTTCAAAGCAATTATTACGTAAAATGGTGATAGCTGTCAAACCTGGCAATTTACAGGTTTAGTATCTCCCAACCTGATTCACCTGACAGAATGAAGTGAAGCTTCTTAACATCTTAGAAGATAAAAGGGATGCTTCCTAGGCAACTCCTTGTTTGCGGCTGTGTAACAGATAAAATCGTCCTAGGGAACTCACGAACAGCATTCACTGAAGTTGTGAGGTGATACTGAATAGTTCATGTGTCCTAGTATGAAGCACCCCATCCGCTGGTGGCTTCACCTAGTTTCTATTCTTGATAACAAACCATGTCAGTAACAAAAATACTATATGAAAGTGGTACTATCCCACACTATCAATATAGCTATATTTATTTAGGTTAAATTTGTTTAAAAGCAAGCAATACCTAAAAATATGTGCAGTATGTTTACGTTAAATGATTTCCAATTATAGCTCTGTTCCAGAGAAATCAAACCTTTCAAAACTCATTTGCTGCTTCTGACACTGAAATGATTACAATAAACCCTTTAGTAAATTTTTCAAAACAACCACAGTGTTAGTACCAATAGTACTTTTGAAACATAAAGCTATGACAGAACTGCTTTTTAAATGTATTTTGACTTTTTAGAAAGACACTTTGAGTAAAACCTTTATAAACATGTAGCTAAAACAAAAAAAAAAAATGTAGTGAAGGATTTAGAAACTAAGGCAATACAGACTGTAAAAGAAAGTAAGCATTATTAAGCCATACAGAAAAGAAGTACAAAGATAAATAAGCCTCAAGATAAAAATTGTGTGCGAACCAGGATTTGTGCTCTTCCAAACAAGCTCCATAACCCCTAGAGTACTTGAGCTTCCATTTGCCTTCTTTCCTTCAGTCCCATGTCTTTTGTATTTCCATCTTTCAGTGTCAATAGGAAGAAAGAAAATGGCTCTGCACAGATTTTCAGATTGCTGGTTAAAGGATGCAGAGCAGGCTTTAAATCCCCTCCGGCCAGGAATTTACAGAGACCTCCCTTTTCTTATGTGAATGCTCTGATCAGCAGGTTATCGCAAAACAAAATAAGCTGTTATTATGGATATAGCAGTTAGTTGAATGTAATAAATAGGATAGTAATAAAGACATAGACATCTGAAATTGCAGTGGATACAGAAAAAGCACATGATATAAAAAAAAATAAATTAAAAGTCTGGCAAAATTTCTTTATGGAACTGTATGCTAAGGGAGTGGGAATACAATGCATTTTTTCCTTGTGGAGAACTGTCCCCTTTCCTACTTGCTTCTTGATCTCCTAAATAAGTTGTTACCTATAATGTCATAACAGAATGAGAAGATAAACAGTCTTAGAATAATAGAAAATGCCATATTCAGAAAAATCATGACTACATGTGATACTCTTATTTCTAGTAAACTCAAAGCCTGAATTCTTTGAATAGACACCAACCAAGACCCTTCAGAATTTTACAGTAATGTATTACATGTGCATTACTATGTGTCTGCATTACTATTGCAGACACCAAACTCACTTTTCTTTTGTCTAAGAACATACAACATACACCTAAGAACATTCAAGTATTATCAAAAGTAGAAACTGAGAATTAAGCAAAATAATACAGGAACTATTAAAAATATCAGGTTCAAAACAGAAAATCTGAAAACTCTATATATAAGCATGATGATGATGATGATGATAATAATGACAAGTGTTCTTTTTTACCAATTCTATGTGACTGCATATTAAGAAAAACCCTTTTATCTTTCGTAAGGAAAAAAAGAGCTGTCCAGCATAAGTGAACTTCATATTTTCTTACACACCTCATAATGCCAAGCCATTAAGCTAATACCTATTTAATACATCTTTTGGTGCTTTTTAAGTCTTAAGATAAAATAATCACTAGTGTTCTAGAATACACTGACTGCTCCAGCCTGTGGGCAATACTAAAGAAGTCAGAACTTGGATGCAGGCAGTAAAAAAATCCTACAGAAATTTTCTTATAATATAGGCTACTAAAGGACATAAAGCCAGTCTTCTTACTGAATTCCTATCAAATTCTGAACCAAATTTAAGATTTCCATCTTTGTCTTTCCCACTATGGAAAAGTTCAGTTTTCAGTGAGGTACTTTGGATATACTGAGATGAAGACTCTAGTTATCGCTATGTTTCTCTGTAAAAACAAAACAGTTAAGAGGAAGAACTTACTGTGCAAAAGGCAAAGCTTCAAGTTGCTCCAACATTATAAAGTGAACTAAGGACAATCATAAGCCTCCCACCTCCTGCTACAAGCACAAGGTATGCTTCTTTGGCCTTAACTTTCACGCATATTTAAAACACAATATACCAACTACAGCAAGATGGTTCTCTTCCTAAGAGAAGACCAGAGCAAGTAACAGGTGGTAGCATATGCCTAATACACCACAGAAATACAGAGTAGCAGGCACTGAAGCAGCAAAGTCAGTACTCTAAATGAGAAAACCACATTAAAGAACTTTTTAGCATGTTGTCCTTCTGTTTGTTGCAAAAATAATCTTCCAGTCCTTACAAGATATTCGCAGCTGTCCTCTGCACCCTTGCTACACTTTTTTAAGCATTACATAAAACCATACTCCAGAACTGTATACTGCAAAGGTGCTACCTTGGCCACATAAGGAAGTAAAATTATTTCCTTATTATAATCACTATTTTTCCTGTTTAGAGCACTCCAAAGCTCTTCAACTTCTAAATTACTTCAGTGGGTGCAAATCCACTGGCTGTGTGTGTACATCACCTGTTTTCATCTGATTCATTCTTTCCACAGGGACAATGCAGTTTTGCAACTAATTTGAACAAGCTGAAGACCAATCTTAAGGGACTCTGTAGCACACAAAAAGCCAAATCATCTTGCTCACTCTGTAGTCTCTCCAAAAAGGATTCATCATCATCCACTGCTACGTGGCTGTAAGAGTTTACAAAGGAATTCAGGTCAAGGGTTGGGTGGAGAGCAGGACCACCCGTTTTAGCAATAACTGCAGTAAGATCTGCTTAAAACAACTTGGAAAAATCAGGGGTTGTCTTGACTGTTTTAAAATTAAGTTTCATGAAATGAAGTCTCTGAAAGCAACAGTAAGTTACAATACAACTGTCTCCCTGCTCACGTTAGTTCCCAACCCCATGCTATCATTCCTTCAGTTGGGTCAGCGCAACGGTGTGGATGATACCTGAATAAAAGCAGAGATCTGGATTCTTAAGAAAAATAATAAACCCAAACCAGCAACCTCTTCCCATCTTTTTACTACTATTGCAGTATGAAGCTGTAGTTTCATTGTGGGGGTAGGAATGAACAACAGAAAACAGGATGCTTTAGGCTGCTATTTCTGTTGTAGACCTAATCTTATGAAACCACAGATTTATTATACCTAGGTTCCTATTCAAACTATTAATACTGTGCATTAAGTACTGTAACATGCTTCAGGTATTCATACTTTTGCTTCACAAAAGCTAGGAAAATCCCAAAGATTAAGTGGCATGCTATATGATCTGTTAATTACACAGATGACAGATAGGGTAACATTTGATCTAATTTAGCCCTCTGACACTTATTGTCACTGTTCAATAGTCTATTGTCAAAGGACTCTCCTTACTGTAGGAACTAAAAAAGTTTATGCAGACAGAAAACTATCCTTATTGCTTATTATGGTTCCAACAACTTAACTGTTAGTACGAAGAAAAAATTATAGCTAAGAAAAACTTTTTATGCCATTCTATGCCCCTGAAACCACTACTTTTGATATTCTGAAGGGTGCATTTGGGACTTTTGGGGGTTTTATATTGTTATGCAAATATCTTACTATGAGCTTGAAGACAAAAAGCAGAACGTGAAAACATCATGATTACTTTTGATGCTGTATCACATACAACAGAAAGAAATTAAATTTTAGTTTCCAAATAAATGTTTAAAAAAACATAAGGATGTTTAAAGTATTCTAAATTGTTTAGGATGTTCTGACCTTTTTCAAACAAAACACAGGACACACTTTGAAGGTGCATTTGTCAACAAATATGAAGTTACGTCTTCAAATTAAATAAACTTACCTGTGAGCTGGAATTCTACGATCACCAGCAACTAACACCACATCACATAGTTGTTTGTGCCTAAGATAATTCTCCATCTTTTTAAAAGTTTGTTCAGCGTGGTTGAGAGCCTGAAAAAATTCATCCGAGGTACAGGGCTCCATAGTTTGACAAGATGATAAGGTATGACTGCTGTTGGAGGTTCTGCTGAAGACAATAGCAGGAATCTTAGATCACACAATATTAAGGTACAGCAATTCTATCTACAGATGATAAAATAAAAATCACATGTGATTTTAAAATTGACATACATGATTTCTTTTAATATATATTCCCTTGCTGTTTTATTTCCCTTCATATTCATACTTTCTCTCTTCCTCCAAACCTAATCTAAACCCTTGTGAATAAAGTACGATCATCTAATGTTGTACTCTTCAACTAACAGACACACAGTAATCGTATCTATAGCATTGTCAGATGGTTAAGGAAGAACAGACATCAACCAAGACCCCACAAACTAAAAAAGCAATGGAAGGATGCAATCAGGAATCAAATGTCTCCCTGCCACATATGTTAAAGTCTTGTTTCACACTTAGCCTAAGGTGGCTAGGACAAAACTCAGCATACATGGAGCAAGTAAAAGAGCATGGGCATGCAGGGGGAAAAACACATCGAGAAACACATCAATATACTACCACTCCTACTGCATGAAGCCTTGTGTGTCTGAAATAAGATCTAGCACAGTAGAAGCCAATACAGGGGAAAAGGGTGGACAGACAGAAAAGTTATTCCTGTTCATACACACAGCAGCTTGGGAGAAAAGAGGAGCAGAGAAAACGTAACAGGAATGCATGGACCTAGGGCCTTAAGGAGATCAATCCTTATTATGTACACTGAGGGAAGCATCTTTTATTGCTCACTGTTCTTTAACTGACTACTACTTACTTTTCCACAATGCAGGCAACTTATAAAATACTCTAGACCTACCATAATATTTGGAATGACATGGATTCACAAGATCTGCATCCAGACCCCTGGTTTCACAAAGATGTCATGAACTCAGGCAACATGCTCAGGGCTAAATCCACCAAGAGACTTAGCTCTGTTCTTAGCCTGTGATATACATTTCAAGACAGAACTCCTCAAAATCAAAGTCTAAATTTTCAGCAGAAAATGTTCTGTAAAGGTTGTTTGGTGGGGGTTTTGGTGGGTTGTTTTTTTTAAAAATTTTTGGGTTTTTTTTAATGTGCCCAGCTAGCTAAAAAGGCCAAGCAGTTTGGCAATTAATTTAAACCTAAATCTAGTAATGGATCAGAAATTAGATACCTGCCTACCTGCTTCCCTTGGAGGACTTAATTTTAAACGTGATCTCTGAAGCTGTGGTTAGCCGTATATTTAAGCTGTATCAACATCTCACCCCCTGTGAGTCACTTTTTCTGTTCTACCACTGGTCCTCTGACAAGCTGGAACAAGTATCCTTTGAGGACATTTTGGAAACTAAATGAAGGAAATCATATGTAAAAAATGTAACCATAAAAGCCATTATATTGGCAAAACTGGGTGGCATTCTCAAAGTGAATGAGCAAGAAGAACTTAGGGAAAGAAACTCTCAAAATCAGCAACCCTGCAAAACAAACAGAAGTGGAAAGAACAGAGTGCTGGCTAACAAGAAACTGCTTACAAAATTCTTGTTCCCTATCACAATTTAGCACATCCTCAATTGTGTTGATACAATGTGCTGATTTTGGCTGAGGAGGGGTTAATTCTCTTCACTGTGGGTGTTGGGCACCTTTCCAGTTTCCCACGCTCTGCTGGTGGGCAGGAGGCTGGGAGGGGCACACCTCTCATGGTTTTCCTTTCTATTGCATTGTTGGTTTTTTTTTTGTTTTTGTTTTTTTATTTTAATTATTAAACTGCTTTTATCTCAACCCACAAGCATTACCCTTCTGATTCTCTCCCCCATCCCACCGGTGAGGGAATGAGGGAGCGACTGTGTGGGGCTGAGTTGCCAGCTAAACCACAACATACAAGTTGGTTGTTTTTGGTTTTTTGTTGTTTGTTGCTGTTGAACCATATTTTAACCCAAATTCCTCAAATTAACCCCATAAATAATTATTTAAAAATTACAAGATATCAGCTATTTGATTTATATTACAACCTCACGAACAGTTGTGCACATAGAACTGAAGAAGCAACAAGCTTGGATGAAGAAGGAAAAAACTTTCTAAGCCAGCACTTTGCTGGACCATGCCCTCACTAGAACTATTGCCAGCCCCAAGACTGTACGTGTATATTCTGCACGGAACCCAGTGGCAGTCACTACTTTTGTTCAATAAGGAAAAATAATTGCAGTGGTGTCCGTTTTCCACTACCCATGGTAAAGCACTTATTCAGGACACAACAAAGCCAAGCTTAGTTCTTTGCCTCACCTGAAGAAGTTCAACTCTATACCTGTGCTCTAGCCTGTAACTTACAAACCATTTCCCATAAGGAAGGAAAAGAAAAGAATGTTTAAGCTTCAGTGGTCCATAAAGAGAACGTGGAAGAGATAGTCTAATAGCTGAGGTACTTGCAAAAAAAGGAAAGATATAGCTTCAAGGGTTATTTATGCCTATTGCCCAATGACTGGTTATGAAAAATTAATATCTCCCTCCTTCTCCAACCTGTTTTATGAATCTGTTTCTCAGTTCAGTTTGCCACAGCCCTGACAGCTTGGGAGGATACACAAATAAGGAAAGAATAGAGGAAGGGAAGGACCTACTTTTCTCTCTGCCAGTAGTACTGAAATGCCTTCCAAAATTCTTGGCCTACATCCCTTCCATCTAAAGAGAGGAAACCTGGGTTTCTAATGCTGACCTGTGAATCACATGCTCAGAGCAAACACCCAGCTGCAAAGGCCTGCAGCTCTCCTTTTGGATTTGGTTCTTGACTCAAATTTAGCTTCAAGTATAGTATGAATAGGCTACGGGTATTGTTCTCTCTCTGTAGTTACGTAAACTAGAGGTATTGCTACTACTGCACACCTCACACATACTGCTAAGAAAATTACATTAAAGACTGAGGCTGTCAGTGCATGAGATAAGTGTATCAAAGAACCCTTTCTGCATATTTCTTTAAGATAGTATTTTTAACACGTTACGTGGAAATACTGTTACGAGTACCTGAGAACATTAGTCTGTAGGGTTTCCTTTTTGTATTATTTCTTGGTCTTTCTTTTCTTTCCCTATTTATGTCAAAAAAATCCCATCTAGCACTGACGAATGTTTATTAAGTATGGTACCATTTCAGGATGACTGCAAAAATACAAGTTACTCTAAGGACAAGGTCTTTCCCTAGCTAGCAACACATTTTACAACCCTGGTGACAAATATTCACATACTAAAAGGATACTACCTTTCTTCAACTTCTATGTCTAATAAAGAATTTATGTAAGAGGATGCCTTTCGAAATCAAAATTATGTATAAGCCATGCTATAAACATATGCATTTTTAAAGGATTTTATTTCTTGAAGTAGGATGTTTGGAACAAGGAGCTCTACCCAATACAACAGTTCATTGCAAAGCAGTGAAGCAATTAACTGGTCTAGTAAAGTGGTGATAAATGAGTTTCAGAAGTAAAAGTATATACGACGATGACAACCAGAGAGGTGAACTCACACCTTTCCTTCTGCTGCTGTTTCAGGCTTCATTGTTGTAGCTTAAACAAAGCCACAGCACAGCCTTCAACATAAAAATAAACCAAACCATAACATATACAAGCCTTCTTTCCTCCAACTTTTACTAAACTCTCTCTTTCAAAAGAGAGGCAGCAAAGTCTTTCAAATATTAGGGGGGAGAAACAATCTGTCCCTATTAACAGGAATTGTTACTTTCATTATTTTAAAACACTGAAATTTGTTTTAAAGGAAGAGTTACAATGGTTATTTTATTGCAGTCACACACATTAGTTAACAACCTATGAATTCCAGAAAGTATTAACCTTGGTTATAACAAAAGGTTGCAAAACTTTTTTCAATAATTTTATTTTATGCGTTTTAAATTAATTTTAGAAAGACATCTTTTAGGTTAAATGTTTCAATGTTTGTCTTTGAAATAAAAATGAAGTAATAAAGACTTCATTATGACTAAGAAAAATCAAATACATATTTCAAACTTCATTTTGGAGCAGAGATAGAGGAACAAAATCTCAGATTCAAAAATAATTTTAAATTTTTTTTCCTGAAAAAAATGTGTAAAATTCTTCCTGAAAAAAAATCTCTGAAAATTATGTGTAAATTTACTCATATTTAAAACTGTTCTATTGTCATGATCGGTTCACCTAATTTAGCCATAACCTCATCTGTACTTCTAAAAAAGGTCAACTTCTCCACAAGATAGTATGAAACCCTTGAGTCTGCAAAATGTAGTTTTACTGCAAGATAGGAGTGACACGGCTAGATCAAAGGTGTGTAGTACAGATGCTGACCTTTATATATAAAGTACCACCTTGCCTCTTCTAACCTGTTGCAGCAAGTAACAGCTTATTTCCTTGCATTAAAAAGTCATATTTCTTTTGACAGAAACAACATCTGAAGTACAGCTGGTTACTAGAGCCCTGACTGGACATAAGAGTCAGGCAGCATTACCACAGGATTTCTATCTGCAAAATCTTGATGGAGAAATGTGCTGGTTTTAGCTGGGATACAGTTAATTTTCTTCACAGTAGCTAGTGTGGGACTGTGTTTTGGATTTGTGCTGAAGACAGTGTTGATAACACAGGGGTGTTTTCGTTACTGCTGAGCAGGGCTTACACAGAGTCAAGGCCTTTTCTGCTCCTCACCCCACCCCACCAGCGAGTGGGCTGGGGGCGCACAAGAAGCTGGGAGGGGACACAGCCAGGACAGCTGATGCCAACTGACCAAAGGGATATTCCACACCATATGACATCATGCTCAGTATATAAAGCTGAGGGAAGAAGAAAGGGGGGGGACATTCAGAGTGATGGTGTTTGTCTTCCCAAGTAACCGTTACACGTGATGGAGCCCTGCTTTCCTGGAGATGGCTGAACACCTGCCTGCCCATGAGAAGTACTGAATGAATTCCTTGTTTTGCTTCACTTGTTTGCACGGCTTTTGCTTTACTTATTAAGCTATCTTTATCTCAACCCACAGTTTTTCTCACTTTTACTCTTCCAATTCTCTTCCCCATCCCACCAGGGGGGAGTGAGCAAGTGGCCATGTAGGGTTTAATTGCTGGTTAGGTTTAAACCACAACAAGAAAATATCCCAAATATACTGCTGCTACGTCTACTCAACTGGGTGGTTCACAGTATCAACAAATAAAGTCTGTTTGTCCAAAAGTTTTCTATGCTCTGTCTCCCTTTCCCACTCCATCTACCACTGCCCTCAATTCCCCTACCATTCCCCTCAATTCCTTAAGGCATTGCCTCACTAGGCAAGAGACAGCAAATAATGTGACTAACTGGAAGTTGTGCTGTGCAGCCAGCTTTGCAGCAGAATTCTGCCCTTTTTCAGTGAAGACAGTAAGCCGGGTTTCTCTCCATTAACTATCTGCGATTTGTGAGGAGTGACATTATCTTTGAGAATTCTGCCTACCCTCACATTAAGAGGAAAATGGCCCATGGGTTTTAAAGCTAACAGGGAAATGGCAGAGGTGACACAGAACACAACTGCATAAATTCAGTCCCTTTAGGAAAACAAAGTAAAAGCAAATGCTATATCTATGTTACCGAAATTTGTGGGCAGCGCTATACACCAATCCCAATGGCTTTCATGGATACAACAAAAATGGTGCAAAAAGGGAACAGAAGCAAGAATGACCTGTGCATAGAATTGGCTTAAATTCTGTTTTACGTATGTTTCTCTAACACAAACTGGGGGTAGATGAAAGCATTAGAAGTAGTAAACACTGACAAAACTGTAGAGATGGGAAAAAAGTACATGCTTTTCTCCTCACTACTGTTTCCAGTGAACACCACTTTGTTTCTCAGAAAATGAAGTAAATGACATCAACATTTAAAATATTAATTAATGCATAACGAATATTACCTTTGTAAATATGACAAACAGAAAATCAAACAAAATAGAAATCTCAACGTATACACATACTAAAAAGCAAATGTCATGACATTTCAAAGAATAAAACCAGTAAAATTATTAGTTTTATTCACACCTCAAGATGTTTCAAAATAAAGTTCAAAATAATAAAAAAGGTTTAGAGATAAGTGATGAAAATTATTAAGCATGTGCAGGAAAATGGGTACAACTGCGTTGTGTGTAGACAAGACAATGAAAGGAAGAGAAGTAATGCATAGTACCTCGGACTGTAAATTACATGCTCCTGTTTACATTTGTGACATTATTCTTGGGTTTGCATTACAATGAAATCAAAAGCCAATGTTTGACTGGTCAAAGGAGAGCTCTGCATTCATAAATGAAGCATATGGAATTTACTCTAAGGAATCACCAATAAGCTATAAGTTTCACTACTGTTCAAAACCAGCAAAGGCATTTATTCTACTAGAACAAACAAATCTCCAGTAGCTGGACTTTCTAACTTTTTTTAAAAAAATGTCCTATGCAGCCAAAAGGTAAACTAATTGCCTTCTTTGAGACAGGACACGGGGTTTGCTATACTGCATAACAAACCCATGATCTCAAGGTATTTTTTTGATAACAACATAAATAGAAGATCTGTTGCAATTTCAAGTCATCTTTAGGCTAGGGTAGTCAACTGCTTAGGTCATACACATTAGAGAAGGTAGAGTATGTCTCCCTTTGGACAAATTAGGATACATATTGAGACACATCTTTAGCATTTTTAAACAAATCGTAATTTTGCAACTTTCTTGCTGCATTAAGATGGCTTCTTGCATTGCAGTTTTTACATACAATGTTTCAAAATAGTCTTAAAAATATTTTTTCAACAATTTGGTTGCTTACACTGCTGTCTTCAAGCTAGCTGACATTTTATAGCAGAGACCAGAACACAACTTACTAAAATAATAACATGCCAGCTTTTAATCCAGCTTCCACAATTTTATATTTTACTTTGTAAAGAGTAAAATATTTCCTTCTTCAAATTTAGTAAATGAAAAAAGCAAGCAATGGTAAAAGTCAGGACACTCTTCCAAAGGCTGGCAAAAGCATAAATAAAAGGAGGAAGCCACAGATGGTAACAACAGAGACTTCTAAAAATCCATAGTCTATCATAATTCAAGATAAGAAAAGGCAATGGAAAGAGGACAAAAATGAAGTGGAAAGATCGAAGAGCACAGTAAGGCTATACATGCATGTGAACTTGAGGGCTGGTGGTTTACTCTATGCTAGAGAAAAGAATTATAGCAACAGACAGAACTATAATCTTGCAATCAAAAGGCAGAGGTTCAAGCAAACACAAATATATCTGCATTAACCTTAATCAAATTGGCATGAACAACAACAGACCCAAGAAGCTGGAGCACAGACTCCAGCATTACCTATGCTAGCCCAACAAAGACATTTATGCACAGCCTGCTAAAATAATACCACTGCATCTTTACTTGTTTCTAATTTTACTAAGAAATAATGTAGGCACGTTTCATTGCAGCTAGAACTTTGGTTATAGCACTGATGCTTCCTGTGTACTTTAAGAGATATCTTGGATTTAGTGCAACAAATTTGTATACCCACGCAAATGTCACCAGTAACATGCATCCCATTTGGAAAACAACTACTCACGACTACCTCACAATACATCTACATTGCAGTATGATCGAGAAGTCCAGTAGTACAAAAACATACCTGATGAAGCTTTAACGTAGTCAAAGCATGTGACAATCACTGCAAAAATACAACTGTCTTGCATGGAAGCCCATTCCATCCAAAGAAATAGCTGGAATCCCCTGTGGCTTTAACAAGTCCACACTGAAGCCTCTTCTTGTTACCTTACCTTCATTACAAAATCTATTATTCAAGCTTACTAGATTTAATCTCCCTCATATATGCTATATAATTGTGCTGCACTAACTCTTTTCAAATGTGCATAGACATAATCCAAGTGAAGATGTAATAGGCACAGAGGAAAATGAAAGAATTTTAGCAGTAGCACAGAAGAAATGAGGCTAGATATTCTTTCCTGCAAAACAACTTGTCTTTCAGTAACAAAGTTTCTTATTTTCGTTTAATTCATGCATCTATCTAGTAAAAAATGATCTTTTATCGTTTCTCAGTTAATTTCAAGTATCATATTACTATCATGCCACAAATAGGGAATCTATCAACTGTCCTTATTTCACAGGTTGCATTATTTCATGATAGGAGATATAAAGAAATATACAGAACCTTACAGCCTCAAAGGTCAGTAAGACTGACATGAAAGAAAAGTCATATCAAAGGCTTCTCTAGATTGAAAATTTAGAAATCTGTTGGGGGGGCAGGGGAGAGCAGACTTGGATTGGAAATTACGACATATTAACTCCACAACTTCATACAGAGCAATACAGCTGAGCAGCTACCACCCGGTACCTTCTGACTCTGTCTTAAAATCAGTCACAGACATCTTACTAAACTGTTCAAGGTTAGGACACAACTGATGAATTCTGAAATATTGGTTGTGCTTAATGTTCAAAAATAAATACGCATTTGATATTATATTTTAATATATTTCCATACTTAAATCTACAGTAAAGTAATTCCAATATTTTAATGCATGCCTGGATGAAATGAACCAGATACAATACTCTGCATACTAGGTATGTTCTAGGTATTTTTAGCTTGATATCCACTGTGCCTTCAAGGTCTGTGGACTGCTGTTAAGGCACCCACAAAAAGTTAAGAAATCTATTGCTAATAGGCTTAAATTTGCTATATGACAGTCTGCGCTGCACAGCTGTTGGAAAATTTTAAAAAGTGTGCAAATCCAAAATTATGACCATTAGCTCAGGAATGTAGAGAGTCAACAAACAGCAGCAATAGAGGAAATCTAGGAGACAAAAACCAGCAAAAGAATTCAGTCCTCACTGGCCCAGTAAACAATCATTCAAGCTAATAATGCTGGTTACAAACAACACATAGGAGTATGATGTGAACACCATTATAGCTGACTAGGTCTGATCCCTGAATTCAGATGATCTGTTTGCATCTCAGATGCAGCATTTGTCAAAGATATGGTACTAAACTTGGAATTTGCTTATCCCTCATGCCACCAAGCTCTATACTAATAATAAATTAATTCTACAGCAGCTCTCCTCCAAATGAATCATGTAATGATCTAAAGCTTTTATAATGACAAAGACCTGATCTAAGTGCTTTTCTACCTGTGCTACATGACACGGCAGAGAGGAAGGATGATTGATACAGACAAAGCAGTAGAGCTGCTTCTGTCACTTCATGCTTTTAAGGCTTGTAACTGGGCAATAAGTTACAGAGTAACGAAGTAAGAAGGTAACTCCATAGCTTCCACAGAAAGGTTTTTTAAAAAAGGATATTTTCATACACACAATTTTCCATATAAACCCTGTTACCTCCATTAGAAACAAAAAAGCCTGTTGAAAACTACATAGATGAAAGTGTTAGGTTTTTTTATCTCAAGTCAATGGATAAGAAGCTATATTTCAGACTTATGAAAAGACCATTTAATTACGTTCTTAACATCAGAAAAATTCCAGCTGTTAGGCAGACTTATGTAGTCTGCCCAACAGCTTATACATTCTTAACAAAGGGAGTGAACAAAACATGGTTTAAGTAGTCTCCCCGTGAGACTAGAGACACCGATAACAATACAAAGCAAGTTCTTATATTACCATTAGTTACATATTAAACTGAACTAAAACTTTATCTAAAAGATTTATTTTAAAGCACAAAGGTAAAACACTAGCAAGCATTACAAGACAATAAAGGAATTACAAATAACTCTAGATGCTATAGATGATTAAGCTCATAATTAAAAAGACACTTCAAATTTACTAAGTTCAAATCCTTTGTGCATTTCCTGTAATATACAACTCTGCCTGCAAAAAAAAAAACCCACCCAAACCCCCAATGATGTATAGCCTTCTCATGTGCCCTAAATAAGTTATCCAATTCTAAAAAGTAACAAATTAGTTTTGTCATATGTAAATTCTTCTCCTACAATTAAGAACAAATTTGTCGAAATTTCAATCTATACATTTATCTCTTAAAATTACATGTTTTTTCTACACTGATTGCTTTGCTATGGTGAAAATATCCTATTTGGGGTAATGCTGCACATTAAAATTTCACATCACAAGTAGAAGTTGCTGAAATGGAAGGTGATGTTACACCTATATCATACATATTATCCAGTGACACAGGTATTTAAAAATTCATACCTGAATATAACTTAAAATAGGACCTCTTCAGAGCTATGTTATTTATAGCTATATAGTTGTTGCAGCACAATAAGACTGCTGTTATGAAGCATCAGTATGCAGGATTTCCTTTCCCTGTAATTCTAGGACTTTTGTCATTTAGTGATAAAAGCAAATAACACTCTGTTGACCCCTAAGCATTTTTACCCTCCCTCCCTTCCTTAAATCTTTAATGGTTATACAAAACATAAATAGTTAGTGTTTATATTATGGGCTACTTTGCCATTACACTAAACTAATTCTTCTCCTAGGGAATGCAAAACACTAAAACTGCTATAACTAGATTGATCTGTCTTTAATAGGCTTTATTAAACAGTGTACCCTTTTAAATGGCCATACTTTCTGAAATGCCATATCATCACAAACTTATCTTACAAGCAAGAAAGCAAACATCATAAAATTTACTTGAAATGATAAGCTAACTGTCGTGCACTATGTGCACTATAAAACAAGAAAAATACTTTTAGCGAAGAATGGCTGACCTATGCAGTAAAAGGAAATAAAAGAATTAAACTGATCCTTAACAAGAAAGATTAACTTGCCTAATTTACAACAACCAGTAAACACCTTTCATTTAAGAACAAATTTTACAGTTTCATCTTTAGTAACAATATGTAAGAGAAGAACATCAAAACATCTTTATAGGCACAATAAAACCATTTTTGCTTTTTAAGCTAAACACAGTTTAAGACACCTGGACAGATAACTGCAATCACTTTAAAGGACAATGAATTTTTTTTTTCCTTCAAGTTGCATATGCAGAAGAAAAAAGAATTTATTTTTATAGTCTGAGTATTTTTTACAGTTTCATCTCTCTCATTTATAGAAACGTGGAAACATCACGTAAGAGTCACAAGAAGCTTACATTTTCATAGTTTTCTCCTAATGGCATGGGACTAATTCTCAGCATAACTAAACTATCAGTGTCACTTCAAAATAATTTAGAAAGCACCCTGTAACATTACCATGTAATGGACAGTATCCTGTTCATAGCAGCCTGTACTTGGCATACTATTTAAAACACCAGTGAGTGCATCCATGCTTGCACTTTATTTATCCAAAGTTCTCTTTTAAAAAGGTCCTAGTGAAACACACAGAACACTGATTATAAATAATTTTCTATTTCTGATGCACAGCAGCTGCTAGGTTTCTGAAGCATTTTAATCTAGAACAAAGGCTAGCCTATATATCCATGCTATCTGTAAACAGGAAATGAAAACACATTTCTCACAACAAGAAAGTAATAATTAACCTGCACGAACTGCTGTCCGATTCATTTTCTTCTTCGCTTGCTCTGTCATCTGTTTCTTGTCTGTCAAGCCAACGTGCACCTCCACAGTCTTCTGCTGAGAATTCAAACGTAGGGATTTCTGAGGTGGATGCCATTGGCCAAGCAGGTGAATTCTGGAAATCCTGTTGGCTGGACCTTCTGTAACCAACTGATGTTAAAGGTAGGTTACCTGCATCTAAAAACTTTGTGCCACCAGTTGTTACATTTTGTCCTCTATTCCAGAAGTCTCCCTGGTGGCTTTCAATTGCGGAGTTAGGGGCTGACGCCTGATGACCAAACCACCTCCATTTGATTTTTAAAATCTGCTTCACGTCAAACTCTTTACGAGAACCAGACATCCTTAGTGAAAGCCACTGATCGTCTAGGCAACAGGGCAAGAAGCAGCACACATAAAAGAAGATTTGTGCACCGAACCAAGACAAGAGAAACACATGCTCTGCCTGTCTGTGGCAAGCAGATTTTCTACAGAAGGAGGCGAGAAAGCATTGCATTCACATAGGACAGGCTTCTTTAACGGTATGCCATTTGAATATAAACAAAAGGCAATAGACGGTGAAAAATCCTGAGATAAAAAGGAGGTGAAACAATCCCCTCAATCGGGAAAAATGCCAATCGGTTTATCCTAAAAGCTCTAAGGCTGTTTCTGTTGCTATCCTCTGACCATTAGCTTTCGAAAACACCAAACAGTATTCATTAAAGCCCTTTCAAGAGCTGAATACCACCCCCTTTTCTTAAACCACAAATGACAGCAAACGTAATTCCTGTACTGCATCTCAGAATCTCTGCTTCTTTTTCTGTTAACTCTTGCTACTACAGAAGGGAAAAAACCTGCAAAAAGGAAATTAAATTCTTCCTGCACTGCTAAAGAATAAATTTACAGAAAAGACTTAAAACCAATCCAAAGATAGGTGATTATGCCAAGGAGAAACTGAACTGTAAATAATTCTTTTTCCCATTACAGGACATGCACTAACTTAAAAAGGACAAGAACAGCCTGGAAGGCTCAAGGGACTAGCACTGGGTTATAGAGCCTTTCATCTTGATGTGCTTTGATACAAATCTAGGTCTGCAGTAACTGAAAATTTCTATCTGAAATGAGCTAATGGTTTCCATTCACTTATACGTTCCTAAAAGCAAAAGCAAGAAAAATCTAACTGGTCACTACCTAAGACACCAGAAACACCCCCGGCAAAACAGACAACAAAAGGCGACTTCTCAAAAGGCTTCTTTCTAACCATATACAATCAGCTGTTCCAGATCAGGTTAAAAGTACTGCGACAGAACAGTAAAAAAGAGAGATGGATACTTTTGAGACAGAACTCCCTCTATATAGGTAATTTATGTAATGTTTTGAAATATCCAACAAAAGTTTTTACTTGAATGAAGAAGAGAAAGCCAAAAAGTCAAAATACACAATTACCAGTTTACATTTCCTGTGAAAAACAGCCTATTTCCTCTATGACACATCGAGCTAGTTAGGTATAAAATGCTGACGCTCATTTGAATCACATGCAAACAGTAATAACAAATTTAGAACAACAAAGAGGCAGTGGATTTTACCAGTCCTTGATAAACACAACTATGCTTTCAGTCTTCACAGTTCAGTTAGTCGGTTCAACTCTCCAGGGCATATATGCAACTAATTTATAATAAGTGTTTCTTTTCTACCTACAGTTTTCATCAAAAGTGAAAGTCACTATTCTCTCAGATATGCAGTTCATTATGAGCTACAAAATATGTGATCTTGTAATTAGGTTACCTGCAGTGTCCTTTAAAACAGGATACAGGCAGAGTCCATATGAAAACTTAAACAGTGCCCAGGTTTACCACCCAAAATACACATGCTCTGTTTCATACTCAATGACAGGAGTAAATCATGCTATTTTCTTGGGAACCAGAATACTGAAAGGGCTAGTCTTAACCTGGAAAGCTCACGCATCTACTGCTCAGAACACAGTTATTTATGAAAGTCCTCACAATGCTACAAAAGCTCATTTCTATAGAAACAGCATTCCAGCTGTTCTCTACAAAAAGATGCTGCATTTCAGAGTGCGTGCCTCACCAGCATCCTGGCCTACCAGAAACTATATACCAAGGCCTTTGCAGCATGTCCAGAAAACAGTTGAAGATACTTGGAAGGTGAGATGATTAAGTAGGTAAATATACAAAGTTGTTACTGTCTTTGCTGTGGATTTATTTTAAACAAACAGGGAAATATTTAAGAAGAGCAATGATTTAATATATCAGCATAAACACTGTACATACGTTTAACCAAAATGATACGAGACGCAGACCCTACAAGATAAGTAGGGTAGCTAATTGGTAAAATCTTACCTGCAGTGTTCAAACACCATTATTTGTGCAACTGCAAGTTGGGTGAAACTCCAGTACAGCTTAAGGAGTAATAACAAAATGGCTTCTCTTTATTTATCCTCTCCTTATATTTTGTGTTGGTGTCAGGTGTTGATCAAGGGTGCTTGTCAGCAGGACAAGCAACTGCTGTTATTTGCTAACAGACATCACAGCCACAGCAGTAGTATTTTAATTACCCATTTAGCTATGAAAAGTAAACTTTAAATACCTTTATTTCTGCTAGTATTGTAAATCCATTATACTTAAGGACTGACCTGGATTATCTTTCTTTTGTAACAAACTCATTTAAAATTCAAACTGTCCCAGCACAAGTCTACTAAGACAATGGCAGATTTGCTGATTTAGTGCTTTTTCAGCACTTCCTCATGACATACTGGGAAATACTGCCTAATTACTGCTTTTCTTCAGCTGTGAAACTACGCAGTCAAACAGAGATTAGAAAACAAAATGTGCTGTAGTTTTAAGAGACCAAAACACAAAAAACTGTTTTCTGTTTTCTTTCATTTTTTCTAGATAATACAAACTCTTGCTCCTCTATACACTCTCCCAAATTACAGTTCTAAGACAGACTGCATAAATATCTAAAATATTTCTGTTTCATATAAATTTGATACAAATTTGTATTACAAGATGACAAGATGAGACAAGTGCCACTTAATTCTTCAGTTTAAATTGACATTGCTTGGAAGTAATTGAGGGCCTCTTCTTGTTCTGGACAACCTTTATTACTGTGAATAATGTGATAGCTTTTATCAGGTCCCCTGCTGGGAGTTAACAGACTTGAGAGATCTCAAATGATGAGCTGTTAGGACTTCCATTTACTAGGACCACCCACACCTCACCTTTGATATCTCCCCTGGTGAAGGATGCTCACAAATCCAAATGCCCACTCCTAGTCTATGGCCTCCCACCATGTGTCTTTCTAACACACTAACACATTTCTGAGAAACCTGCTAAAAAGGTAAGCTGAACGGGACCATCTCAGTCAAACACAATATACACAGAGTTTGGAAGGATTCTGAAATATTTTTTCCATTTACTACAACAAAAGTTTTCATTTAATGAAAAAACAAGAGTGCTACACCCACTTTTTCTGACTTTTGTCACTGTTGCAGCTGAATTTTCTATTTTGTGGTGAATCATAACAACATTTTAAATTCAGGTACACTGTCCTCTTTGGGAAGCATAATGCTGTTCATATTAATGAGGTCGTGTAAGCTTACTGTGAAGGCAATTCTGAGAACTCAGATTTTGACAGATCAGATTGATATTGCTAAGGGTGGAGCACCTGAGCGTTTAAGTACTTCTTTCATATGAGCAGCTCTACTGCAGTTTGCAGTGGGGGACAGTTTCCCAGATTCTGCCTTGTGAAGAAAAGGAAAACATTTAAATGCATACCATATGTTGAATCTCCAATTGTGCAAGTAGGTCACACCAAGAACATAGCATAACAACTTTATAAATTGCTCTTTTCAAGTTCTTCAGAACAGTTTATCTCCACTGAGATAGAAAAACCTTTATTTTTTAATAGCCAAAAACTTTGCTACACTGACATTCTTTGATATTATATGTAATATGTTAAAGGAAGATTGTAATCCAGCCTAACTAGTTAAAATTTAGACAACATTTTTACTCCTAGGATACTTCTGCTGTATATTTTGAGGAAAGATACACTCTAAATATTAAGTACATCACTGGGAAACAAGGAAAAAATTATTATTTAAATAATCAAGTCTAAGCACATTCATTATAACTTCCTTTTTCACTAGGAAGTCAGTTAAATTTTCAAATAAATAGGTTTATGGAAATTTTTTTTTAGTCACTTTTAAGATTTGAATCTCAACACTACTTTTCATGGTAACATTTTTTCTGTCACTGCTATGTTTTGGCTTCAAAAAACTATCATCACTCAACTTCAGGGCAAATCAGACATAATATTTTAAAGGTATTTAGTCTCTCAAATGGATTTAAAACTATTCATTTTTAAATTGAAGGTCTAGGGGCATAAAGGCTCACCTAGTCATTAGAAGATATTAATCATCCTTTTAAGTGCCAATTAAGAATAAAAATGTCAAAATAATTAGATAGTCTGTTTTGCCTGCAAGAGTTGTTTCTCTTGAAAAAATACTACTTCACAAAAGCATTAAATATAAAAAGATATACTTTAGCAATAACAAGACTCATTAAGATGTGATAAAGTAACATATTATTGCCAATGTTTAGCGATATGTATTCTAAAGCACAACAAAGGTTCACCAACCGTAAGATGTTCATCAATTAATCAAATGCATACTTACAGCATTAAGGCTTTCAAAATTTAACACTATTTTTTTAAAAGGGATTTTTAAACCTTAAAATATTAATTTGAGGCATTAAAATAACCATTCAAAGAAAACTTCTATAGACAAACCCCAAACTGCAATCCTGCTTATACCTAAGCTTATGTTAAAAGAAATGTTAAATGTTTACTTTCTTTTTTCTTCCCTATTCCTGTGTTCCAGTCCCAAAATTACAGAAATAGCTCAACAAAGACTTCAGGAAGATAACTATGTTCATACTCTGTGATTCTATAAAACAATAACCACTTCCTATCCCAAAGTTTTTTATAAGTGCAATCACTTCTGGTTCATGGTTATGTGAACAGTCTCTTGCAGCAGCCACAGCATAGCTCATCCAGGAGAAAAAAAGAGGAAGACACCCTACAGTTAGTGACTGTATGTACTTAAATTCATTGTTCTGACTGGCAGAAATGAGATGCAGCCAAATTACTGGCAGTACATCACAACTTTCTGCCACTTTGCATTGTGCATTTCCCTTGAGAGGTACAAGCCATATATTTAGAAACACTGACTTTTTTCACTCAGCTTGAAAGGAGCATGAAAAGACCTGTACAGAGAAACAGTCTGGTTTGCTGTTTATTTTATTCAGATAAGGTGGGGGGGAGAAAGATTTCCATATGTGATAGAAGACTATATTGTCAGATCCTAGATTGATTTTTTTTTAACTCAAGCATCATACTAGTTCACACAGAACAATAGTTGTGATCCAAGACATTTAAATTTCTTTAACATTAAAACATTAACATTGATTTCTGTTTATCCAAGTAATATCCAAGCATTATCAGGGACTGCACCATCTGCGAGTAAAACCATAACACAGAGCTATTTATTCCTGAGTAAACAGTGCATAAGTCCCCTGAAGCTTATTCACCCTCAAAAAGTTTGCATTCCAAGTCCGTCAGGTCAGCTGTGGTTTTTCAGTTAAAACTCATTTATAATACAAAATGGACAACACTGTGAAAGGCCAGTCCCCCAAATCACAAAATCAGTCCTCCGTACCAAAAGGCTCAAGCAGCCACACAAAGATTAAGACAGGCAAAAGGTTCCCCATTCACACACTCCGGGAATACTGGTACTGTCAATTCTAATGAAAAAAAGGTAAGCCACCAGTCTAGGGACAGTAATACTCCAGCACAACTCATCTCCTCTAGAAATTTCACTGTTAAGGAAGAGTGTTAACAAAAACACTGTTCTGCAGATATTTAAGGAAGTCCTGCTGAAAGTAAAGCCATTCTTTAGAACTAATTTCAGAAGATATTGCCTGATAAAGCTACAGAAGGCCATATACCACAGACTGAAGGACTACAGCAAATCCAAACAAAAGAACATGGAGATAGTTTCCTTTTATCAAGATAATATAAACACAGCCAAGGTCACAGGGGGGTCTTTCTACGAAAAGTTGCAGGCAAACTGCAGAAGACATTTTTACATATTTCCAAGAGAGCAGCAGCTTTATTTCACCACAAGGCATTCAGTTTTCCTCAAAAACCCACAGAAAAACAGGTAAAGAGCAACTCTACCAACATTGTCAACAGCAGAGTGGATGCTTGTTTGAAAAAACATTACAGGTACTCACAGTTCTACATTAGGCCCCATATAGAAAACTACCAGATTATGACACAGTAAAAGAACAGTGAAAAAGTAGATTTTTCAAGTGATAAGGTAACACAAGATAGTGCTCCATGCCGACTACACAAACATCTAAGAGAAATATATAGAGGTCCGTGGGCGAAAAGTTTACACTGTGTTTAAATGTCAATCTATGCAATGCCACATCTATTGAAGCGAAATATTTCAAGATAGAGACTTGAGCATTCTAAATGAATGATTTAACTCCAAAAGACACCACAAGAGACTCACTATTTCTCTCTCAATGAGGATGTCTGTTTAATTAGCAGCTTCACTTAACACCCCCCACCCCCCAACTGAGACTTTCAGCTGCATAAGGGATAATACATGAGGAGATCATACTTTATTACATATTTATAAAACAAATGGTGTGACCTCATCTGGAATTCCTTCTGTGCAATTGGTCACTGCAACTCAGAAATAGCATTGCAGAACAGAGGGTTCACAGAAAGGCAAAACAAACAATCAAAATATAAAACCAACAACCATCACACTAAAAGGCAGAATGCTTATGAGAGTCATATCAATGTTTATAAGTATCACATTAATGTTTTGGAGAACCATATTAATGTCTCATTAATATGAAAACCAGAACTTTTATTTAGTTTTAAGAATTAATATTACATCTACACAAGACACACTTGTGACATTTTAGGAACCCAATTGTGCGTAACATCACAGATGCCAATCAGAATTTCTCATAAACATCCTTGCAACATAAAAGAACTCTACCACTGTATGCCCACCTGGAGCTGAATCTCACAAGGGACATCAAAGGCAACACGAGTGACTTCTAAAGGTACACAGGTGACAAAAAGAAGACTAGGGAGAATGTGGGCCTGCTGCTGAACAGGGCAGGGTCCTGGTGACACAGGAGATGGAAAAGGCTGAGAATGCCCTCTGAGTCTGTCTTCACTAGCAAGATTGGCCTTCAGAACTTCATGAAGTTCAACAAAGGAAAGTGCAAAATCATGCACCTGGGGGAGAACAAACCCATGTGCCAGAATATGCTGTGAGCCACATGGCTGGAAAGCAGCTTGACAGAAGAGGACCTGGTGGTCGCCAAGTTGAACATAAGCCAGCGATCTGTCCTTGCAGCAAAGGTGACTAATGGTATCCTGGGCTGCATTAGGAGGAGTTTTGCCAGCAAGTCATGGCAGGGGATCCTTCCCCTCTAGGCAGCACTGGTGAGGCCACACCTGGAGTGTGGTGTCCAGTCCTGGGCCCCTCAGTACAAGAAAGACATGGCCATACTGGAGGAAGTCCAGCGAAGGGCCACAAAGATGATGAAGTGCCTGGAGCATCTCTCATGAGGGAAGTCTGAGTGAGCTGGGACTGTTCAGCCTAGAGAAGATTCAGGAGGGTCTCATCAGTGTATACAAATATCTGAAGGGAAGGTGCAAAGAAGATGGAGCCATGCTCTTTTCATGACGGTCCAGCAATAGAGCAAGAGGCAACAGGCAGCAACTAAAACACAAGAGGTTCCACCTAAACATAAGGAAACACTTTTTCACTGGGAGGATGCTGATACAGGTTGCCCAGGAAGGTTGTGAAGTGTACATTCTTGGAAATATTCAAAAGCTGTCTGGACATGGTCCTGGGCAACCTGATTTTGGTGACCCCACTTGAGCAGGGGGGCATTGGACCAGATGACCTCTAGAGGTCCCTTCTACTCTCAACCATTCTGTGAAATGTTGATCTGTTTGTAAGGTGGCAAAAAAGAAATCAAGTATCTAGTTGACCACCATCTACTTATTCAATGGACTTATGTCCCCTCCTTAAACTGACGTTACAAGAATGGCTGCTGGGACAAGTAAAGAATTATTTTAATTAATAACAATCTGCATTTATCATACAAGTAATATAAAAGCAACATAACCTATCAAATGAGCATCCTAATTCTATTTGTACACTCACATTGATGGTATCAGAGCCTTAAGCCTTAAAAGTAACAGCTGGATAGAAACAAACCATTTTGGTAAGCTCAAGGTTAGACAGATAAAAAGGAAAACATTTTGATCTACTGCCAGTTTGTGGTTATGATCCTTACAAGTACAGAAGATGACTGCCAAGCATGGTAATTAGATGTATATATGTGAGAAATACAACTCATCAGTTCCGTGCTGCTGAATGGAAATGTTAGTCCATAACAGGTTATTCTCATCCCCCTGCTAAATGAAATATTTTTCATCTTCTAGACATATAAACAAAAGTAATAAGTGCCTTACTTTTTAAAGAAATACTTTAGAAGCATTTTGTTTGTTAGAACATTATCAAAAGAAAACTGTACATGCACATGTTCTCCCTTCTCCAGCATGGTATTAAGATTTTCTATGCCAACTCTAAATATATATTATTTTCTTTAATACAGCAGTAGGGTACAGACGAGCATTTTACCAATTCAGCTTGCCAGTCATGATCGCTCCTTACACAGTTCATTGAACACAGATGAAGCAATGACTATGTAAGAAATGCCACACAAAGAAATTATTTCAATTTCTTACAAAATATATGTAGTAAAGATTTTTAAAAGAGCATTCATGTGTTCATACTCCAATTAGGGACTTTGAGATGAATCATCACCAATGATGACTAAAAATCCTGTTTACAATTAGACCCATTAATAGCTGACAGATATACATTACTAGAAAGTATTATCTTGTAGACCAGAAAACCCAACTCTTTCATCTTATTTCTTCGTTAAAAGTGACATTTACAGCAGTAACTGTAAATCTGAAATTAAGCACTGAAATAAGAGATCAATATCAGAGAACAGTATTCATAATCAAACAGTCCCAGAGATGTTTAAATTGGATTATATGTATATTTGTTTATAAAGACACAATAAAATGCCTTGTATTATGTGCTTTAATTGCAAGCATGGTATCCTGATGATAGATTTTTCACATTACAATAAGCTTCACAAAGCTGTAAAAGCAACATGATTAAATCAGAGATGATAATTAAAGGTTTCCATTGATTTTACCAGTGATTTGGCTCAAGGAAGTATTATTAGGGAAAAAGCCCATGCAGAACAAATCACAATATAGTTAATTTTCCCCTTCACTCCAAAACTAGTTCTCTGCCTTGGGTCAACATTGCTTAAAATAATGTGCCTGAAGCACATAAGGAAAAATATCCTTTAATTCTGTATTTGAATACTATTAAATCTCAGAGTAAGCTACATATCAAGTCACCATGTATTCCTAATTACAATTAGAAAACTGGTTTCTTAGGCTCTCCATTCTGTCTCTGCAGTTTCATGCAGAAGTAATCTCAGGTTCCCCACTATTATTTATTTTCCACGCTCTTCTAAAAATAGCTCCAGTTCTCCTGCATGCTTCGTCTCACATAGCCTCCTCACCTACATACACATATATTCCCTCCCTGCCAGGTACCAGGACAGGCAGGACAAGCAAATCCTTTGTTGTATTCAGACTCAGAAACAGATGAGCTCATCAGCTGGCAGGTTAAGTAGTATTACTTACTTGGCCATCCCTGCCTACCCATATTTTCAAAACTTTTCAGGAATTTAAAAACAATAAGGGCTCCATTCTGTCAGAGTTTGACTGAAATTGGCAAGTAGACAGAAATGTTATTAGGGAGGAATTGATAAACATGTCATAAAGCTAACTCGCCTGCGGAACTTACAGACTCACAAGCTGCATACCTTTTGCTTCTGAGTATGCACAACTGCCTTACCTTGAGTGGCCACATCCTTTTCTGAATTCTAAGCCCAGGATTTAGAAAAGAAGTAGAACAGAAATAATGACAATACGTGACTGATTGTTCAAACACAACTATGCGTTCCTACCCCACCACAATTTTGTAAAACTGAAATGACCATGAGAAAGAAGGTAACAATGGTAGAAATCTCAACCACTTATTCAACCTTTAAATCATTGAAGTACTTGCAGAGTTGACTGTCCAGCTATCCTAAGAGGCATACTGATCCCCATCCTAGCTGCCTCACCCTTGTTTTTACAGGAATCCTAAATAATTTCCTGTTCTGCACAGAGTGTGGTAAGTAGACATCTGCAATATAAATAAACTGCTGGGATGAAGACAGTATACTAATCCAAACTGTTGGCACTCCTAGGGGCATGAGGTCCACTACTGAAGTAGCATCCCAAAAAAAGAAAACACTTGAACCCAGATAGCTAAAATGTCAGAAGAAGGAGGCATAACTGAGAAAAAGCTTTCATTGTTTGCTTACCAAGTGTTTTTTTCTTTCTCTCCTATCACCTCTGGCTAAATCTTAAGGGAAATACAAAACTAACATGTTGTACTACTGCATGTGGACCTCATCAGATTTAGATAGTCTGCAATCATTTGCCCATCTATCCTCCCCATTAGCTCAAAGTTCTAAGAATTCCTAATGTAACTTTCAGTATTTATAAACAGTATTTCTCATTCATTGAGCTTGTAAGTTTTCAAACAATAATGTTTTAATATTTATGGAAACTATCATTTAATCTGTTTCAAGTACAATTGTTCTTTGGTCAAAACATCAGTCAATTTCTTATGCAAATCTGCAATTTAAATTTGTATCTGTTAGTGAAAAAATCTATGAAGTGAGAAGTCATACAAAGGAGTGAAGTTGTGTTACTTATCACTTGATCTACCTATGTTTATGAACTCATAGATTAATTTTAGTTAATAACTTTTATTTGCTTGGAAAATAATTTCCAGCTTAAAATGCTATGATTCTTGGTGAAGAGCTTGCCAAGCCTTATCAAGTTATGATAACATTATTAAATGCTCTACTTTCTTAATGTTTTGATTATAGTTTGAATGCACAAGCTTGTGATTACATTTACATCCAAAGTACCATTTCTCTTATTGCATGTAAAAGAACAAGATTTAAACTTTGATCTCATCTTTGGCAAGGACCAAGCAATCATTTAATATTCAAAAGTACTTCTTTTTAGAATATTAGAATATATTTTAGAATATCCATCAGACAAATGCATATGTCTCGTAATGAATAATCAATGTAGAATGTTTTACTTATCTGGAAGGCAACTGTCAGGCTAACAGCTTATTTGTGCAAAAGTCAACATAAAATGGCTACTCTGGTAACAAGTAAGAACTTGCTTACAAACAATCCAACCACCAAAACAGCTGACAAAAACCTCATCTTCCTATGAGCTTCTCCTATGTCTCCTCATCCCATACAACTACTTGTAAGCATTTAATTAATTTGGTAATTCAGTCATATTACCATTTGTATTCTTTATAGTTCAGGTTAGTTAGGAAACCTCTCTGCACTTGATTCTTGTCTTATTGTACACTATGAATATGTACCATATTACCTAGCCAGGTGCTGTGAATATTTCATCTGTTCTATGGGTGTACTTTAGCCTGATTTTGACAAGTTCTGTTGGCTTTGAAATCGAGGCTACAGTAAGTGTAAGAATGGTGTGCGCTTTTTTAAAAAATAATGAATTATACTATCTCCACTCAAACCAACTGAAATCTGTGCCAGACAGATATCATCATCTCACCTATATAGCCCATTATCAAAATGTTATCAGTATTGCCTCTTACAGCTTCATAACACTGAAGAAAGGAGGGGAAGTAGAAGAGATGGAAGACATCACAAAAACCACCAGAATTTTAAAAATAATCTAAAAGAGGTTTGAGATAATGTAGTTCTCTCCTCTTTTTGGTTCTGAATAGCTATGATCGCACAATAGCGTAGCATACTTAGAAATAAATTTTTAAAAGCAGGATGGTATAAAGACCTGACCACAGGTTCTTCTTTTCTCTCTGTTCCTTCATTTCTCTTTCCCTTTTATGAACAACATATGCAGAAAATAGAATCAAAGGTGCCAGAAAAAAAAACCAAGGGGTGCTCAGCAAGTTAAACTGCTTACAGTTTGATAAGACTGCAAGATCTTCCTATTCAAAGACAGTATTAAATATGTATTTGTAAACAGTTCCTGTAGTTGAGAACATGGCTGCTGATAAGCAACACTGAGCATAGAAGGGTTACAAAAAGTACATCATACTACCACACCCTTTCACCTATTCTGAAAAAATTGGGTGAAACTTGGAGGGAAGAATAGGAAACACATTCTGCTCCATCTAAGTCCAGCTTTAAAAATGTATTGCCTATTAATTACACTGATTAAAATATATGGAAAAGAGAACTTCAAGTAAACTAGTAGGAAGCAGATAGAGCAGAAATAGTTTAATAGAAACATTTCACTCAACTGAAAGCATAAAACTGCAAAGCTGAACTATTTTTGTTTTGTGTTTAGCTTTTCAGAAGATTGGGATCTTTTTCTTTTCTTTTTTGGTAATGGCTATTAATATGGCATTTCAGAAGAAAGCCATATCTTGGATACTAGTTAGTAAAGAAACTGTTTCCTGCAGACCCTCTCTTCTCACAAGTTTAGGTTCTAATCACAAGTAAGATTGGAGGGAAAGGATTTCTTTTTAACCAAACACAGAATACTATAATCACAAAACAAAAGAGTGATGAAAGAAATAATCACAGTTCTGGCCTCATAATACCCAACACTTCACAAAATGAATTAATTTTTCTTTTAATGTTGTCCTTTCCAATGCTACTGGTGTAACACCTCACCAAGGTGAGAATTGCTTTACTGTTGGGAGACAGAAAGCCTATTTAGCTGAACAAAAAGTCTTCAATTGCAACCCACAGGAAATAATTAAGGAAAAACTGTCAGAAACAGGTCTGAAAACATAAAGCTGTCCACAGCACTCTTGTTAGTTTCTTAGGCTTTCACTCTTTTTAGGTAAGATACATTCTGCTCCTCCTCCCCCCATGAGCAAGGTCTGCAAAGTCCCCTGCAAGGAGAAACTGTACCAGCAACATACAGTAGACATCGTAAAAAGAAATGATGAGTGCTCATGGTGGGTGACTCTCTGTTGAAGGGTACTGAGGCACCCATCTGCCGGCCTAACAGGGAGTCACGAGAGCTATGCTGCCTCCCAGGAGCCAAGGTTCGAGACGTGGCTGAGAAGGTACCACAACTCATCAGGAGAACAGACTACTATCCACTGCTATTTCATGTAGGCATGAATGACACTGAGAGCCATAACTTGGGTAAAATCAAGGAAGACTTTCAAGCCCTGGGGGAGCAAGTGGAAAACATTGGTGCCCAAATGATCTTCTCTTCCATTTGCCTGTTCAAGAGAGGGGAGCAGCCAGAAACAGGCACATAATGTATATCAGCTCCTGGCTACGTGGCTGGTGCCACTGTGAGGGGTTTGGCTTTTATGACAATGGGGTGTTCTTCAATGACTACAACACGCTAGGGAGGGATGGAATCCACCTGTCCAAAAGGGGTAAGAGAATTTTCAGCAGTACGCTGACTAACTTGGTGAGGCAAGCTTTAAACTGAAGGACTTGGGGGGTGGGATTCATTGCAAAAATGCTCACACCAGCACGTCCAACAGGGGAGTAAGTCAGGCCAAGCAGTGTGGTGACAAATGTTCTGTAGCTGTCTCCCAAGAGGTGAAACAGAAGAGTAATGATCTCAAGTGTACAAAAATGCACGCAGTCTAGGTAACAAACAGGAGGAACTCGAGCTCCGTGCCCACTGAGGTGGTTATGACATCATAGGAGTAACTGAAACATGGTGGGACAACTCAAATGACTGGGGGATCGCAATGGACGGTTATAGGCTCTTTCATAAAGACAGGCAGGGTAGAAGAGGTGGAGGAGTTGCACTCTACATTAAGGAAAACATTGAATGTATCAGAGTCAGCTATTGTGATTGCGACTGCTCTATTAAATGCCTCTGGGTTAAAGTCAAAGGGGTCATCTCCAAGCAGGACCTCACAGTGGGCATCTGCTACTGACCTCCTAACCATGATGACAAAGCCAATGAAGCAATGCTTGGGGCACTAAAGCAAGCTTCTGGCCAACAGAACATGGTCCTGATGGGTGACTTCAACTGCCCAGACATCTGCTGGAAGAACAATACGGCAACTTGCATGTCATCCACCAAGTTCCTGGAATGCATAGAGGACTGTTTCCTGACACAAATGTTAGGTGTGCCAACCAGGAAGGAGGTGCTGCTGGACTTGCTATTCACAAACAGAGAAAACCTGCTTTGTAATATCTTGGTTAGTAATAGCCTTGGCTGCAGTGAACACAATATTGTGGACTTTGGGATCCTGCTGAGCATACTGAAGGTCAGCTCTAAGACAAGAACTTCAGTTCACTAAGGGCTCATTTGGGAACGATTCCATGGGATGCTTCCGTGGAAGACAAAGGAGCTGGTGAGTGCTGGGAGTTCTTCAAGAACTCTCTATTGGAAGCACAAAGCCAATTTATCCCCTACAAAGGAAAGGGAAGTAAGCGGAGCAAGAGGCCCCCTTGGCTCAATCATGACCTCCTGGGTCTACTCAAATCCAAAAGAGAAGCATATCAGAGATGGAGAAGTGGAGGATTATCCATCGAGAGCTACAAGGGCATTGCCAGAGCGTGCAGAGATGCAGTTAGAAAAGCAAATGCCCAGCTCGAATTGAAACTGGCTGTAGATGTCAACAAGAAAGATTTCTTCAGGTATGTCAACCACAAGCAGAAAAAGAAGGAAAACATAGGCCCACTGTTAAACAGAATAGGAAAGTCAATCACCAACGATGCTGAAAAGGCAGAGGTCCTCAACACTTTCTTCACCTCTGTCTTTACCAACACTGTAGGGTCCCAGGCTTCGGGAACAAAATTGCCAATTGATCCAAACACCGACCAACCATCAGTGAAGTAAGAGTTAGTACATGAATTATTACAGGAGCTTGACCCCTACAAACCAATGGGCCCTGATGCCATCCACCCAAGGGTGTTGAGAGAGCTTGCTGACATCATCGCAAGGCAACTCCCCATAATCTTTGAGAAGTCGTGGAGAACAGGGGATGTCCCAGAGGACTGGAGGAAGGCAAATGTTACCCCTATCTACAAGAAAGGCTCGAGGGAGGATCTGGGTAACTATAGGCCCATTAACCTTACTTCAATCCCTGGGAAAGTTATGGAATGAATCCTCCTGGGGGCCATCACAAGTCAAATGAAGCACGTGATTGGGAAAATCCAACATGGCTTCACTAAGGGCAGATCGTGCTTGACAAACCTGGTGGCCTTCTATGACAAAGTGACTTGCCTGGTTGACATGGGGCAAGTGGTGGACATTGTCTACCCAGACTTTTCCAAGGCCTTTGATACGGTCCCCCACAGCCTCCTCCTGGAGAAATTAATGTGTTGTGGCCTAGACAAGTGGTCTGTGCAGTGGGTGGGGAACTGGCTGACAGGCTGCGCCCAAAGGGTGGTGGTAAATAACTCCTTTTCCAAGTGGCAACCTGTCACAAGGGGAGTCCCCCACGGATTGATATTGGGCCCAATGTTATTCAACATCTTTATAAGTGATCTGGATAACGGGATCAAGTGTAGCCTGATGAATTTTGCGGATGACACCAAATTGAGCAGGGAAGTAGACACTCCAGAAGGGAGAGACACTCTGCAGGAAGATCTGGATAGGCTGGAAGAGTGGGCCAACAAGAACCTTATGAAGCTCAATAAGGACAAGTGTAAGGTCTTGCACCTGGGAAAACATAACCCAAGAGTATAGCACAGACTGGGATCCACCTGGCTGGAGAGCAGCTCTGTGGAAAGGGACCTGGGGGTCCTGGTGGACAGGAAGCTCAACATGTGTGAACAGTGTGCTGCTGTGGCCAAAAAAGCCAATAGGATGGGGGGTTGCATCAAAAAGGGCATCACCAGCAGAGAGAAAGAAGTCATTATCCCACTCTACTCAGCACTTGTCAGGCCACACCTGGAGTACTGTGTACAGTTCTGGTCCCCGCTATACAAAAAGGATGTGGACAGGCTGGAAGGGGTCCAGAGAAGGGCCACCAAGATGATCAGTGGACGGGGAAGCCTGTCATACGAGGATAGGCTGAGAGAACAGGGTTTGTTCAGCCTTGAGAAAAGGAGGCTTAGAAGGAATCTCATTACAATGTACCAGTACTGAAGGGGTAGTTACAAAGAAGATGGAGACTCCCTTTTTATATGGAGTCACATGGAGAGGACAAGGGAGAATGGACATAAGTTGTTCTTGGGGAGATTCCAATTGGACATGAGAGGAAAATTTTTCACAGTGAGAACAGTCACCATTGGAATAATCTCCCCAGGGAAGTGGTTGACTTGTCCACGTTGGACACTTAAGATTTTGCTGGACAGGCTGCTGGGCCATCTTGTCTAGACTGTGCTCTTCCTAGAAAGGTTGGACTAGATGATCCCTGAGGTCCCTTCCAACCTGCGATTCTGTGATATAAAATCCAGGGAGTGTAGGCATGAGAAACACCTTACATTTTCAAGATGTTTTTCAAAGGCTTAAAAGGCTGTAATTATGCAAAACACTTCGGCAAACTGTGGCTTTTTGAAATTGTAAGGGGTGACGTTCCTCAAAATTAAAAAAGTATTTAATCCTTAAGTAGGAAAGCACTTATATTCTATATCTAAAAAGATGTCTAGAACAATTAATACAGTCTTTCAAGAACTTCACCCCCCCTCCACTGAATGTGTAATACAGGGCCATAGGATTTTTTCACAAAATAAAAGTAGAATGTCAATTTAAGTGGCAATTTATTGAATTAGAAAGCACTGCAAATTTTAAGCAAGGTGGTGAAATGCTTGTTAAGTTTTAAATTCTTTTCAATAGAGTCAATACAACGCACATTGACTATTTTGACAAAAATATCAGCTAAGGCAGGGGGACAAGTCTATCTGGACACATTTTAGAAGAGTTGACATCAGTGCTCTACCTTAAATTTCACTGTTTTACAAAACATCTTGTAAAATTTTATACAGTTTTCCATTAATTCTGAAAATCTGATGGATGCCCTTGGAAGAATCCAAGGAACTAATAAAAAATTCTTCTTCAGAGTATATCCTGTTGTTACGGAAGACACCAGGATTTTTAACATCAGTTGCACTTAGAATTGCCAGAAGGGGTAATTAATTGGCGAAGTATTCCTCTGAACAGATTGAAATCAATACCTCTCTCAACTTTACAGAAATCTGTCCTCTGGAAAAATGCCAGCATAGTCCATAAGATATAATTATTAATCAGCAGCCCTGCTTGATAATTAGTCATTCTACTTTGCAGTAAGACGGGAATAAGGATTTCTCCCATAGTTGTGCACCTTTTCAGTTTCTCCTCTTTGGAGTATATTTTGGCATTTGTTTCAAATTCTTTTTAACTTCCATGACCACTAGAGAAAAAGGCACAGGCCAAGTCTAAAAATTCTGACAATCTGGAGGAGGTCAGCTATTTTGGTGAGTAACACATTTTGAACTACTGCAAAATAATAAAAATAAAATGTCTGTTCTCAAGCTAATTTCTGGAGAACCTTAGCAGTTCTAATAATTTTTAAAGCTCAGAAAAGTGTTGATATCACCTCTGGTGGAAGATACCAACAAGGATATAGGTTGACTGAGGAGAAAGAGAAATGGAAAGGGGGAAAAAAAGGGGCAAGGGAAAAAAGCCTTACTGGAGGGCAATCCTTCATAACCAGAAATTAAATAAAGCCTATTATTTCCCAGAAAATATGGTAGTCAAGGAGGACTGGTTTCCCCAATTGCTTGATGCCATTCATATACGACTCAATGACAATCATTTTCTGATTATCATTGCTGTTGCATTAACAGATTATCTAGGAAAGGCTTCTAAACATACAAGGGAGAGGATAAATAAAATGGTGTCAACAGCTTCATAGACAGAGCTGAATCTCAAGGTACTTGAAGGAAGACCAACTGACACTTGCTTGAGTTTCAATCTCTCAATCTCATGTTCTTTATAGCCCTGTGCTTTTAATTTATCAGACCTGAGTAAAGACAGAGGAAGACGTCAAGCTTAAGCAGGTGCCTCCCAATCTCCATCTAGGCAGTAAGTTGGCAGCATCAGGTACCAGAAGCATCACACTGCTATGCTATGCTAAAATATTTGGTATTGGTGAGAGTAATGCAGAGTGAGAAACAGGTTCTTGGTTTGGTGCTATATAAGTAAGCCCACATTGAAGGAAAATGCACAGTAGACTAATATATCACCAAATACTCTCCCGTTGTTGGTCCTGGTGATTATCATAGCTAGTTCCAGTAGTTTGACTGACAATCACTTGCCAAAGTCTGTACCACTTTGGCAACCATAAACTTGGAGCAAGCTCCTTGGGCGTCTTAGAAGCATTTTCTTCTTTGGGACCACAGAAATAGGAATACTAAAGTGCTATTTTGATATATGTTTCTAAGTATAAGAAGCTTATAAGGATTAATTTCTTTTAGCCCAAATACTCACCATACGAACTGAAAAAACATTATCTTTTTTGGTGCACTAATGGGGGAAGAAGTGAGTATCTGAAATATGCAAGAAATTTATAATTCATCTATACAAAAGAAAATAAGAATACTGAAATTTCTCCCAACAGTTTAATAAGGAGCAATACAAAGAAATGAGAGGATGGCAATGGACTCAAACTCTAATCCTCCCAAACTCATAATTGTCAGCTCATGAGTGTCACAGCCATGCACAGAAAATGCCTCCCCAAAAAGCAAGATCTTGTAATAACTACACCCAGAATTCTCAAGTACTTTGTCATGACCCTTAATAAAAATATGTATCGAGAGTTGTGTACTTCTAGGCTAGAACTGTTGCAGCAGATAGCCACGAAGGACACTACAGCTGGTGCTCAGCTATCACTGGGCTACATTTATTTGAAACAGACTTCCTGTTATTCTAGCATGTAGAACTGCAACATTCCTCTAGAATTCTTGCTCCTGGAAAGCTAGTCAAAGGTTACAGCCCCCCAAAATACAATTATTATTATGCCAAAAAGTTCATCAAGAACCAGAGAGGTAGAAAAATCCACAAAAGAAGAAATTAAAGCATCTGCTCTTAAAAATGTTATGTATATGGTAAATTGCCAGTGATGTGACAGATGATAACATGAACAGTGAGAAAGACCATCTCTCTTCTATATTTGCAGTGTGACATCAATACATTCTAGACAATAAAGGAGCATGTTTCTTTATCAACATTCCCAAAGCAGAGAGATATCAGTCAAGATAGCAGATTTTTTAATTGTAGTAAAACTTAGCATTCCTAAATTAATTGGAGTGCTTTTCTCATCCTCACCACTGTTTTTTTCAGCAGTATTTTACTTTACAGAGAGTTCAGATAAAGCTAGATTCTTGCATGTATTCATGTTTTCAACATCCTTTTATCCCTTTGCTTTGTGTAAATGTCAAAGCTATTCCCTTTGAAAATTACTTTAGCTTAGACCAGTCTTACTACTTTCCTGCTAGAAAAATGAAAAAGTGAAAGCCAGTCAGTATTATTGGAGTAATGAGATCTGACTGGGCAGTTGGTGGGCCTCCATTCATAAGCATTTCTCTAAAGCAGTATTTTCTCTTAACAGGTTCAGTATCAGCTTTTCCTGTTTTTCCTATAATGATTAAAAGATTCAAAGTTAGAGGTTTCTCATGCATTTTGAAAAGATTAAAATTGAACTTTATAGTAATACTGACAGTCTTCTATAAAGCATGCTTTGATAAAGAGCAGAAGTGATGAAATCACATAAAAGTGTTCCAAACACTGGGATGTGAAGTCCACAAAAGCAAAGTCAATTCCTGCTTGTGTACACTCACCAGAAGGAAGGCCTCAAAAGACGTATAACACAAAAAGGATGACATTTCATATGTAAGGAAGAGCCAGTACTTTTGTGGGATAAAATCATGTTCCTTATAGCATGACTTACTGTTAGAATTGAGTAAATACAATAATTACCTATAACACTGGAATAATCTCTAGGTGTTCAAAGAATCACGTAGTTCCATTTGCCTTCCTCCTTCCAAAAATTTGAGGTAGCAGGAAAAAGAAAATCTAGAAGCAGAAAAATAACAATGCAAACAAATAAGAACCAGCCATTGGAAGGGGGAGAATCTTGAAAGCATATATAACTTCAGATATAACTTCCTTCCATTTGTCCTGTGATTCCTAAGTTTCAGGGGGGGGAAAAAAAAAAAAAAACCAACCCCAAAAAGACTCTACAGAAAGAGGGGAAATTAATATGAAATTTGAATACATAAACTCTCAGGTAACTCTGGGATACAAGACAGTTTATTTTATTTTCTTTCTTTTTTTTTTTTTTTTAAAAAAAAACAACCTTAGTGTATTTTCACCCCTATTTTTGGTTAGCTGTAATTCCATGAAGCAAAAAGCAGTGAAGAATTGCTCTGCCACATGAAGCACTTAAACTGAACACTGTTGCCGAAGAGTAACATTGACCGTATTGGTGAATAAAGCCAAGTACTACCACTAAACATGCTTCAATAAATGAAGTAGCTCTACAAGAATTCACACTTACTGTTACAGTGGTTCTCAACCCTTTCCTATTTACAGGCCACTAAAAATTTTCCAGATAAAGAACCTCTACTCAAAAAACCTGGCCTGCTGAAATAGCATGTCTCTACTTTCAGCTTGGCACCAAACAAACTAACTATACGTGTTTTAAAGTAAAAGAAAATGTAGCCCCATAGGCTACCTCTATGTATAATGTGACACCTAGTATCTGACCTCTCATGGTCTGATCTTTTTTACCAGCTGCAAGAACCTCCTAGCTGTCTGAATAGTAGTATTCCCTCGTTCTTGCATCTGGAGCGTGTAACCTCATCTCTCCCATAGGATTAGTTTTTTTAAGGCTATACAGCCATTTAATACATGTATTTATGGTCAGAAGTTGCTTTGTTGGTAATTTTGAATGAAAGATTTTGTTCTTATGAAAAAAGCAAATGGTGGGTAGTTAGGTTTGTAATTAACGCATTCTTCTACTTGGTAAGATTGTGGTAATAAAAGGCGATTAAATTGATAGGGGAGTAGGCACCCTTTCCCATTGTAAGAGCTTTGTAAGGGAAATGTAAAAATCACATTGTAATTTCTTAAGAGCTGTAGAAACTTTCATCATGGGGTCACGTTATGTCTAATTAGGTAATCTACTCTACCACATCATGAAACACTGAATTACATCAACAAAAACACAAGACATCGACACAACCAAAGAACAATCTTTTTAAAAGCACTGGTGATACAAAAGTCCAGAGAGTTGGAACAAGTTCATCAATATGAATTGTCATTGTTAGCAACAGTTTGCAACTACCATTTGACCGTAATGGTCTAATGTAAGATTTTTTAATCTTCATTAAAATTATTTTCTATTTTAAATTTGCAGGCATTGCACTTCCATGAAACATAATGTGTTAAAATTTACTGCCGTGGTGTAAACATGCTGGCTTGCTAGCGAACCTGCCCATCCAGAGGATGGTTCAATGAAGCTGATGCTCGGCAGAGGAAAACACTAGCAGACTTGGATTAGGGTTGTTATTATTATTATTTTGGTTTTATCCTGCTTTATGCTCCTTAGCATTGCTCAGCAAGTGGAAAACAGGAAAAACACAGGATGGGAACACTATCTCCTCTATCGGGAATGCACCTATGAAGTTCAAGAACAAGGTGCTTTTTTTTTTTTAATGTTCACCCACATATGCCTCTGGAAATTCTCATGCAAAAGTACCTTCATGAGAAACGATCAGAGATCTTTTCTGGCAAAATTAATGAACAGCTCATGAAAACACAATTTGTGGTCTGTTTTTGAAAAGGATCCATCCTCACAATACAGAGGATTTGTCTAGATACAAAAGCTACACCAACATCACCATGAGTTCAAATTTTTACTCCTATTAATGCTAGTAAGAAGACTTGCATGATAATTTTTACTTGAAAATAAGACTGTATTGAGAGTTTAGCTTATATAATTTGATAATTAACTTTTAAGTAAAAGAAATCAGCAAACCCAAGCCTCCCTTTTTTACTGTTCTGACATCAGCAGCTAAAACCTGACACTTCTGCTCGAACACTCTGATAACGAGCCATGGATAGCTTGACTTCAGCTGGACTGCCAAACCAAAGCACTGCTAGCGCAGCTAAACCAGCATGAGTTCAAAGCCCAAAACCACAAAAAGGATTTAAGTAAGAACATGAACCAATAATATATATATAAACATCAGTCCTCTGATGTTCAGCAGTTATACTACTTTTTCCCCCCATGTGATAACATCCCTCCACATTTGGGCATTTGGCAGTCCCTGCTCTACTCCGTTCGACCAGTCTCGAAAAAGAAAAAAAATTAGTTTTTCACTATTTCATACTACGACCGTGAAGATTAAGAGACAAACAAATGGGCAAATACCTACAAGCCTACTGTGTTAAGTGCACTTTTACCGGGTCTTCGCTCTGAACCGAGGGACCCACGGGGGCTGCCCCGCCCGCCGGGACACAGACTCCCTCCCCGCCGGGCTCGCTGCCCACCCCACCACCACCCCCCCGCATCCGGCCGCCGCCCCCCGCCCGACTGCCGGCACTTGCCGGTGGCAAGAGTCCCGCGCCCCCCACCCGGCGGGGCGGCCACCGCCGGGGGGGGGGGGGGGGGGGGAGAGGGTTCCCGCCTCAGCCCGCCCTCAGCCCGGGACCGTTACCCGCCCCGCGGCCGCTCCTCGGGGCGGCAGCCGCCAACCGCTCTCCGCAGCCGGCAGGCGGGCGAGGGCCCGCCCCTCGCTAGCCCTCACCCTCCTCCTCGCTTTCTCCTCCCCCTCCCGGCAACCCCAGGCCCCCTCCTCTCGCCGCCAAGCCCCGACCGCCCTTCTCACCTCTCAAGGTCCGGGAAGCGGGCGAGGTTGGGCGGGGAAAGAGAAAACTCGCAGGGGAGGCGCCGGTGCCCCGCCCCGGCGGCAGCCAGCGCTCCCGCTCCGCCGGGGGAGGCCGCGGGCACCGGCCGATCCCTCCCCGCCGCTAACGGGTCCCCGGGGGCCCCGCTCACGGCCCCTCCCCCGCGCGCGGGGGCGGGGAGGGGCGGGGCAAGAGGGCCGAGGGGCGGGGCGCCGCGCCATGCCCCCACCCGCCCTGCCGAGCTGCCGGCTCCGGCTCCTGCCCCAGGGCGGGAGGCGCGCGCCGCCGCCGGGCAACCGCCGGCTTCCGCGCGCCCGAGGGCATGGGCAGCGCCTGGCTGCCTGTGGCGGGGCAGCGGCCGATACTCTCAGGGATCAGGCGGGCGCTTTTGCCTTTCGTGGGGTTTCTCTTGATGAACCCTACAAAAGCTCTCCTCCTGCCCCAGTGTACTCTCGCCTGTCCTCCAAAACCACAGAGCGAAGCGTTTCCGTAACTTCCCACTCCCCCGTTTAAGTGAAATAAATCTGTAGTGACACACAAAGCAACCGTTAAGCGCCCCTCAGAATCCTGGCACCGTGTGGTGCTGAGGCAGCCTGTACTCACCATCTAATGAGCATACACGCTCCAGCCTCTGCCACCCTTGCTATGTAACGCCTTACGGGTGACCTCTGCCATACAAAGGTAGAATAATTTTCCCAATTAATCAACTGAGTGACAGTCAGATGTGCCTCTTACTGATGAAACTAATTTAAAGGCATGTGAGATTATTGCTGAGGCGTGGTTGTACGAGTCTGATGTAGTAATGAGGCATATAGTCCTTTCTTTGTCTAATTCTGTGAGGAAATGTGGCCTGCGTGGCCGTGTGCTTCATCTGTCTGCCAGTTCTCCTCCCGGCTGACTTTAAAACATTTAGCCAATATTAACGACATTTGACCAAAGGATAGAGTTTTCAAAGGTACTGATTGTTCCAGCTGTGTGAAAATTATTAGCTAGGTGGATGGAAAACCCATATTCTTCACTTCAGTTGGCGGGTCAGGCCACACACATGTATGTGATTCAGCTAGTTTACATGTGCACAACTGCTAAGGGTAATAATGTCTAAAGCTTAGGGTGTCCCTGGGATGTGTGGACAGATCATATGTGGGCCTCCTGAACTCAGACGCTAAAATAAAATGTGTTGTACAGTAGCTCTAAAATATATATTCCCCATCTGCTTATTGCAGAGTTCTTGGAAACCTTCTTCTGTAGAACCTGAAACTCAACACATTCCACGAGCTATTATATTATTATATGATTATATCAGGCTGAACTTGGGGTGTGATCCTGTAGGGCAATTTCTATTCTATTCTGACCCTGGATACTACCAGCAACGAAAGTCTGAATGTATCAGAAAGGGATAGATACACATATTACCTGACAAAGTTCTTCTGTTATTTTCCAGTACTTTCTCCATTCCTTCTGGGCAGAAAGGATGGGTGAACACCATGCAACACTGAAAACAAAAATATACATAACTGATGTGGAAGATATTTCAGGGGCAATGCAGTCTCTCACAAAGTAGAGCTAATTTGCTAACATGACAAATATAAAGCGCACATATCTGACTCACGTGGTTCTGACTCATTTTTATAATGAGGGTCTGACTAATTTTAAAAAAATCTTCTAGGACAAATGAGAACAAATTTCCTTCACAAAGGTGATCCATTTACTGTTTAGAAGATCTATGAAAGTGGCCGTTAGGGGGTGGTGTTCCTAAAACAAAACTACCCCAAATGAATAAAATAGCTTCTATGCATGATTTTTCTCTTATTTTCATTGTGGTACATGAATTTTATCTTCAGCATGTGCATTTCAATGACCCTCATCTGTACCACTGTAAGAACAGACTTGGCCTTCTACAGCTTAACGTAATGAGAAGTAAAAAGAAAAGTTGTATTAGAAAAAAGAAATGAATCGATGTTATTTTGCATAAAGTCTGCACTAAGTTAAAAGCTAAACCAGGAAGGAAGTTACCACCACTATGCTAGATGGGAGTGCTTCAGTGACATGTGCTTGCTTTTGAGAAACTCAGAACTCTTCAGATTAGGACTAGGAATAATTACCATGTTTATTTTATGTTTACCTGAATTTTTCAAAATCCATGAAGGTGAGTGATCAGTTTTTAAATTAGCCTTTTATTTATTCTAAAGTCTGATTGCAATTGAAAAGTTGGCACATGCTTTCCTAAAAGTGATGCTTAGGATGCTGTACTCGTATGGACTTTGCAAAGCATATAGGTTTTTTTCATTAGATTTTTAACCAACAGTTAATTTTATGCATATCATGGTTTGTTATTCATTTTTGTACACTGCAAAATTTTTGGTAACTATTTCCATGCAACTGTACTTTTACTTACTATCTTTGTCATTAAGAGAGTAGTTAAAGCATGTATGTTCTTTTATAGCATGTACTCATGTCTTTAAAAATAACTTTTTTTAAGTTTCTATACTTAAATGCCTACGAAACTTTGTATGATTACTGTCTGGTATGAGATGCTGTCTGTGAAAGAGATATGCCATGGTAATCTGGCAAGAAGTAGAGCAGAGTAAGTGTAACTCAGTGAAGAAAATCTTTTAACATAAATCCCAAATATATCTTGGTGATCCTAAAGGTTGATACTGGATTTGGTATGAATACAAAATATATGTGTGGAAGTTATGCATTCAGTGCTTTCTTACAAATCCATAAATAAATTAAAATTTGAATAGTTTTGTCATATCCATTCCTAAGTTTTTGAATAGATAAATGTTATAATCAAAAGCATGCCTTTGACAAGTGGTGTGTATTCCCAGGCGTCATGAAATACATTATTTATGAAGCATAATTTTCTGAAAAAAATTAATATCAAAATATATCCAGATTAGCTTACTTATATTTACACATCTATTTTCATTAACCACAAAGAATAAACATGACAGTAACTAGAATATAATTCATAGTTCATAAACAAACAAACTTGGTAAACTGTCATAAGTTTTGAATGTCATAAAATTGATGAGTCAGTTTACAATGTTGGAATAATTAATGGTTTACCTCCATGCAAAAGTAATCAAAGTATTTGCTAGCACAGACTATGTAAATAAACAATGACATGACTATTACCAGAACAAAACACTGACCTTACTGTCAAACATCAAAGAGTGAATAATTTCATTTTAAAGGAATTGGATTTTCTATGGAAAAACACCCTGTAAATAGAGGCTTAATAAAGGAATTTCATAATCACAGAACTTCCTAACATTAAGCATGCGGGTTTCAGATCTTTGAATATACAGCAATTTCCTAGAGATGCTTTGCCTGGTTTCATCTCAGTGGTCCTCTCCACTTTTCAGGCTGCCTGCATTCAGGTTTCACGAAAACCTTTCCACGTTTCTAGTGATTATTACATTTGGGAGGGCTCTTCCCTGTCCTGCAGTAAGGAGCAAGCCTCTTGTGGGTACGGCTCTCTCTCTGCTATATAATCCACTGGGAAAGTCTAGTCTTTTTGCAGCCCTGCTTACAATGTTCAACAATATATATTCCTCCCCTAGAAAGTCCACAGTCCTCTGAGTTGGAAGAAAATAAAGTTTACTGATGCTAGATAGTAATTTGAATTACTTTCTCAGCAGAGATCTTTCAAGAGGATGGTAAGCACCTTCCCTAACAGGACAGCATTAAAACTTTTTCCACTCAGGTAACGGGCCTTTTACATGTCTACAGTGTGGCTCACAGGCAGCTCTGGAGCCCGTCTAGCCCTGTGTGAAGTCCAAAATGGACTTCATAGTGCTGTACATGGACTGCTGCCACAGCACAGCCAGTGGATTCCCAAGTCCCCCTACAAATTTCTTGGTGAAAGGGGTATGGTAGGGAATTACCATTAGTTGACCTTGACAGGTGTAGCAGTGGTTTTAGACTGGTTGCCCAGATGCACACATACCTTGCCAGGAGTGCAGAATAAGCATTCAGTTTCTGCTCCTGGGTCATCTCCACAGAGAATATCTGCAAAAACACCTACTTCAGCTGGAAGAACTTGTCCTCAAGAGCCTGCTCCACTCCAGGTTGCATGGGTCAGACCATAAGTGCTTTGAGGAAAACATTTTGACTCTCCTCAGGGAAAGATCAAGCCCCAAATTTTGTCTGGCATTTTTCCTTTTTTGATTAAAATGAATTATTTTCTTACCTGCATTAGGATGTGTATCTTACATATCAACTTATTTTGTTTTACGAGGAGTTTATGACTCTCTTATGTAGTGTTAGTAAAGTGAAGATAATTGGCTTTGGCATTGGATTTTATTTCTGTATCCTGTCTGAAATCCTTCACTGAACTGTTTCTGAGGTCAGACTGCTGTGATGTGAGCACAGGTGGCCTGTTGAAACTGTCAGATTGCTGCTGAGCACTGGAGCAATTAAAGGCTATGTTTTTCTCTCTACATAAGGATTTATGAACATGTTACTCCAATTACTCCTAATGGAGTTCGATGCAAAATTTCCTTTTCATAGAAATGCAAGGGTACTACTAGAATTGGAATCCCAGCTACAAAACTCTAGGTTAGTGCTGCATCAATGTCAGGAAGTGGTTATTTGTGTTCATAAATACATATTTCATGTTGGGATTCCAGAAATGTTTTATTCTTAATTTATTTTTTCATGTTGAAAAAATAGTTCAAAGTAAACTCAAGTAAAAATGCATGTTTTGTACAGTAAAGCCTTACTTTAACATGGAAGACAGCTAAAATAACACTCATTAATAATTAATTCTATGTGTTTTCTGGTGCTTCCCAGAACTGCATTAATGTACTCTAGCTACAGTAATTTGATACTGAAATTTGACTGTGGATACCAAAAGCTGTGGTCGTAATTAAGGTTCATGTTTGTTGACTGAACAGAAGAGAACAGGAAGGGTGTGGTCAGAGGATGCAGCAGCGTTTCTGTGTATTTTCAGTGTGGTTTCAATGTTGTTGGAAAGAAAGTTTTTGTTCTGATTAGAGCTATTTTGCAACATAATTGCACTGGTGTGTTGCAACTGCACAGTTCCAGGGCTAAGTTACCCTTCCAAACATGAGTGCTTTCATCTTCTTTTGAAGTACAATCAAAACCGAGGAGCTTTGAAACAGGGATGTAACTAGATACTGCTGTAAATTCAAGTTAGTATTACAAGACATTTCATACAATTCAGCAATAAAGTCCAGTACTGAGGTTGTGGGAAGACTGTGCTTGCTGTCTCTCACTTGTTGATGCATTCAATAGGCTGCCATAACCCTCAAGAAAGAAAGTGTAAGATGGTTAAAGTAGATGCTTCTGTGCACATATTTGTCCATTGGTCCTATATGACTGTCTTGCTAACATAGTACCTTTTTTTTTTTTTTTTTTTCCCAGCTAACACTGTAATTGTCTCATGCCTGGATACCTGTTCATCAAATAAGACCACTTTTCCGCTTTGTACTTTTAACAATTCTTGCAGAAGATCACTGCAACAAAGAAGAGAAAACCAGACTGTTTTACTGAAGGCAATTGTAAACCATTCCAGTTTCCAAAATATTCTGTGTATTTGCCAGTCCTCCAGGAAGGAACAAGAGTCCCATGCTAAACACACAGAGTGTGAATCCAAGAGAGATGTGAACGCTGATCCTCAAGGATCAGGGTCAGGAACTAAAAAAAGTAAGTAGGGAAAGAGAAATACTTAATTTTTATCTAGTTAATTGTGACATAAAAGGCATGCTTTCATTTGGTAGTTAAAAGAAAATTATAATATGCTGGTTCTCTAAGGTGTTTGAAAATCTATGAACATTTGTTTGTTTGTTTGGCATAGCTAGAAAATGCAGGTTTTATGCCAGATTCTCAGTAGCATTCATTCCTGGCTCTCACTGAAACATGTCCCTAGCAAAATGCTGATTTCTTTTCTTTGAAGATCTTGTATAAAATTGGGGGGGGGCTGTCATTATCTTCAGGGGGCTTTGTACTTGTTGGGAAGGAAGACGCTGTGAGAAAGGAGTGCCTTATCCAGCAACCACCTGGAATATTTCTGCTGCAAATTTGACCTCTGCCACCTGGCTTTTATGAATGCTCTTGTAACCCCATATTTATTCTTTTAATCTTGCTAAATTTTCTAAAATATTTCATTTATTTTTAAGGAGTTGTAGTTTCTGATTTGTTTTCACACTAAATTGGATTTTGAATGTCATTGTGGAACTCTACATGTTGATTGCTGATATTATATGAAGATAGGTTGTGGGCAAATATCTGAAGTACTAATTCAAAGATGGTAACTATTCAGATGGCAGCTATACGAGAAATAACCATTTTTGTGCTTGTAGTCTATGATATCCATAACTGCGATGTATCAGAAATGGCCTTACATGTTTCTTAGAAGGCAGCACTGAATAAGGACTGCCACAGCAATACAGAGAAGAGTTCAGCAACATACACATCTTTTCAGAGCAGTAGCAGCATATTCTCTCTGGGCCGTATACACTTGCAAAGTATCTGGAAACTTTTGGGGAAGAGGATGCCCCTGGATTTTGCTTTCCTAGCATTATCAGCAACAGGGTGAACAGGCCAAGTCCTGAATGTGAGAAATGGAGTTCTTTACCAAATGCATAATTTTCTTACTACAAAATAGCTGTCTCAACAAATATGGAAATTAACAAAACAAAAATATGTGGACAAATTCTGTTCTCTGTTATACCTGTAAAATTCTAACACTTTTGACAATGTCTCACCTGCCTGTGTTTCTTGTTAACATTGAGCAAGTCTCACAGCTTGTGTGAACTGAAAAAAGGACCTTCTGCAACTGATAGCAGATAGACTAGATGTACACTTCAAAGCTCTATCAACATATGGCTTTCATTTGGTTTTTATTTATTTCATAGCCTGATTTTTGTCTCTGCACCTTTGATAACAGACCATGAAATAACAAAAACATGAAAAGTTCTGAAGTTGGTAGTAAAGCAAAAAAGGGGCTATAATTTGCAGGGGAAATATATCTTGTATGGATAATAAATACTTTTCAGATCTGTTCAGAATTACTTTACATGGTATCCTTTTGTCCATTTTATCATAGCCAATAATGTAGAAGCCTACTGTACCTTTTTGCAAATGAGACAGAGAACTTATTTTATTTTTCTTTCTGACAGCCATCTCTTTGTCTACCATGTTATATAACAGTGGGTGGTTTTTTTTTTTTATTTTTAGTTCCAAAAGCAAAAGGCTTACTTGAAGTGAAAAGAAAAGATGTTATTTATTTTTATAAATATTTTAATCTCACTACGACTTCCAAGAAAGAAGAAGTAGAGCATAATACTTCCTATCTGCTGGAAATCCACATCAACAATTCTATAGTCAGAGGAAGAAATGCAGCTGAAGAATACCTAAATCATTCCTGCCTAGTGGCAATGACGGAAGACCAAAACGACTGTATAAATATTTCACTGCAGCTCAAGTCTTATGTGGAACGTAAGTTACAAAGGGGAGTCAGAATGGAAATCGAACCAGAAACAATATGAATCTGGCAAAAAATCTCCAGTAGGTAGTTCTCTGCTTTCAGCAAGCATTTGAAGGTATTTAAGTATTTCACAAGAAAACAATACAGTTTTGGTCATCCCTTAGTAAAAGACCAGTTTTAGTAGGCAACTGACAGTATTTATAGTGATTTAAAGCAAGTTTAATTGTGGCTTTTTCTTTCCTAGAAGCAACACAGCAAAGTAAGTGTCTGTACATTTTTTTGCTTAGCAGTGATGGACTCACAAATTGCATGTGTGACAAAAGCTGGAATTACTTTTTTCCTCTCCCCTCCCCCATAATGGCATAACCCCATTTTCTTGGAGGTAAATTAAAAAATTCCTGTTAACTTCAGCAGCAGAAGAACCAGGAGACAGGTTTGGCTTTTCTTAATGTCATACTGCAGTATCCTACTATACAGGCTTACTACAGTACACTTAAAAGAGAAATCTTCAGCTGAACTAGGCTTAGTTTTCCCAGAGGACAGCAAGTCAGCTTTTTACATTTCCCTCTGTGCTGCAGGAGTTTTTTGGCTGATTGCCTGACCACATGACCGGAGCTTCCAGCACATCTGTATGCAATGCTTGCCATCTGGGAACTGCTGAATTATTACTTCCATTTAGTTCTGTATGGCAAATGCATTTTATACTATACCTTTGCCAGAAAAAAAAAGTGTTTTGGAGTTGGCTAAACCTATGTTAAATAAGTCCAGGTAAAATTCTAGAGAAGAGAGGGAAGCTTAGGTTTTTTTAAATAAGTAGGTCTAGCTATGAGAGGAGTACAGTTTGTAACTTGCCTGCTAACTTGTGTCAAATCTATGAGCTAACCACCCTTTGCTGATGGTGATTTACCTGGGAAGTAGTTATCTCAAATTAACAATAAAAATTAACAACACATCTTTTTTCTCTTTACTTCAAAATAAAGCTAGAGAGGTGTTCAGGGCTTTGACTAGGCAAGGTTGATGCACGAGTCATTACCAGTCACTACAAGATGGGGTAAAGTACTCTGAAAGGAGCCAGAATGACTGTATAATAGATATTTTTAGTTTTGAATTAGGAGGGATGATCTGTGCTTACCTCAAAGAGCCATGGGGTTATTGGCAGTTAGCTCATGACTTCTCAGTGGAGAAGATACACAAAGGAAGTTGATGTAGGTCTAATTATATTATATTAAGTCAAGGAAAGCAAAACAGTGGTTTGGCTATAGTCTGTAATTTGATTTTGTATGAATCATAGTAACATAGTTGGTTTCAAAAATAGTTATTTGACAATGCTAAGGTATGCATTAACATGCAGCTGCCAAAGAAGTTTGAAAGGTCTTTCAAACAACTGGGGAGAAAAGTTCCCCAAGTCCTTTCTCTGCGGTATATAGTCCTGGCTTGTACTAGTTACTGAACTAATTCCCTGTGGAATGTGGGTGCATTTCTGCAGCAGCTGTTGTCCAAAAGAGCAGTCTACCTCCTACACCCAGTCCCATGATGATCCTCCCCCAAGGCAGCTATGGTTAAAAGAACTTCCCAGAGGGGCCCTGTTAGTGCCATTACTTCACTTGTTGATAAGAACATTTCTATGTGTAGTATCTTCTCCTGTATATGAAGATAGGCCACGAGGCTGAGAATGCCAGTACAGGTCAGTGTTGGACAGTGGACCAATTCCTTCTGTGCTCCATCCAAACATAGAATGCATCCAAGCAATGGGATATATATTACCCTTGTTCTACCTTAAAAATAAATGTTGATCTTTGAAGCATTCTTTCCTGGCTGAGTTGCTTGTAACAGTTTATACAAATAGGAAAAGTTTTCATTCACTTAGCTATGTATAACTCTTTCAGACGTGGGGAGGTACAGGTGAAATGAAGCTAAATTCTGGATAGGAAACTTAATTTCAAACAATAAAGAAGGCCAAAAGAAAAAGGCATAATCTCTTTTGCTTTAAATTTTCATGTGTGGGGATAGGCATGTTCCAAAAACCTACCAAGATAGATTGTTCTGCTTTTTTCTGCCAGTGATTTCCTGCTTCATTTTATCTCTTCTACATTTTATGGACAGATCCAATGTGTATGACAAAGATCATCTGGCTCACTATGATCCTAGTAGTTCTTGTGTTTACTATTTCAGTCGTCATCTACAAAATAGTCCAAGAAAATGAACAGAACTGTAAGTAACAAAAGGTTAATCTATATTAATTTAAATATCTGTGCAATGAAAAATGTCTTAATTTACAATTAGAAAGCTCTTGATTATGAATGTTGTTCAGACACTAATATTTTAATTGTATTATGGTAAAAGCTTCTTACTGATGGATTGAAATACTGAGATAATTGATACCATCACCTGTTACTTCTGAATTGTAGATGCAAATCCAGGCTTGTTGATGGTGAATGAAATATGGGGGTTTTGATAGATGCTTGGTGGCCTATGATCTTTAGTGATATAAATTTCTGGTTTCAGACTGCTTCCAGTAGATAAAACAATTACAGTTGAACCTTGTTAAAGGCCTGAAGCAGAAATGCCAATGACCAATATAAGCAGATTGAAATACCCTTTCCTTCCTGAGGATGATTCATCTAGGTCAAGGTCAAGAAAAATTATAGGATAGATATGAGGAGATATGCGCTCAGCTGTCTGTCCTGAAAACTGGTTGTCTAAATTCAGCGGTGGTGTAATCCCATACAGGTCAACGAAGGTGTGCCTTCTTAACCCCAGAGCTGAATTAAGCACAGATAATGTTTATTCTCTTTGCTGTTATTTTGGCAAAGAAAATATTGCTGTGGTTTCCAAACCAGCACTATTTACTATTTCAAGTGATTAAAACTTTCCTATGAAAGAACCTGTCCTTAGTTCAGAGACTGAAACAATTGTTTCTACAGAAAGCCTTCACCAGCCAAGACAGGCTCTTCCCATGCAAATCACTTGGGTTACAGGCTGAAATTGGGCTTTTCAGTATTTCTTCTAGTAATATACAATGCAGAAATCAAGAATAAAATCGTAGGTGTTCCCTGAGCAAGAGACTTTTGAGCAATCAAGATACAGTCCTCTGCACAAAAACAATGCAGAATATTGACCGCTTGTCAGCTGCTGGTCTCTGTTTTTCATCCCAAGTCAGAGGTAGGTGGTACAGGGAGCATGCTCCCTTTCATCAGTGTGAGAAGAGTGTTACTTAACCTGTTACCTGAGATAATAGCTCTTGGTTGCTTTTCACAGCAATTTCCTGAGGCTTTCTACCAGTGTTAGCCCTGCGCGGGCAGAATGCCTCCAGAGAACCAGCATTTAGTTGCTATTACCAGGTGGATGTCCATTACCCTTGTAATCCAGAGCAGCTGAATGGAGACCTTGGTCACAGGGGTAATAAAAAAAAATGAGGAGCCATATCCATTTCCCTGATCTTCCTTACTGTATCCACAGGCAGTTTTGTAATGAAAGAGCAATAGGAGTCTGGCTTTAATCATAACTGAAGAGAAGGAAGAAGAGTGCCCCCACACAAAATGTTTCTGTGATTTTTTCGCATAATGTAAATATTTTATGCATATATATTTTAATGAATGAGCAAAATACTTGCTTGAAATGGTAAATCTGTGCCCCCCCCCCCCCCCCCAATGATTAGAGAAGCTCTTTATGGGATTATATTGGTTAAAATATGTGATCTTTTACTTATTGCTAGACCCAAATTCTAAGACCTATTTTATGGGTATTAAAATCCCACAAAGTCTAAATTAGGTCTTTATAAGTGGGTTATTAAATGCTATAATGTAAAGGACTTTTATTTGTAATTTCAAAGCTACCTATAAATGTCATATGATTTCTAAGCTTTGAGTCATAACATCCCGTTTTTAATGCAGAACTATTAGTAGTGATGAGTAATGATTTACTGTCTTTATTCTTAAACATCAGTTTTCTATTAAATGCACTTTTTTGAGAATTGTCATGGACATGAGCAGGGAGAAAAAGATGCCCTTCTGAGGCTTCTAATTACTGATTTGATTCTACAATACTGTTAATAGAGAAATAGTGTTTTTATTAGTTAAATTTACAATATGTAACATTACAAAAAACATCAATGTGTTACTGACAAAAAGACAAGCACATAAGAATCAGATTTAAAGGTTGTATTCCTTATGTGTATCTATTGCAATGCCACCTTTAGTTGCAAGTCTACATACTGCTTTTTTCAATGCTGCCCAAGGAACACAGCAGAATATTTACTATGTGCCTAAAACAGCTGCTAAGAATTTTTACAGTCATAATTCAGTCAGTAGTTTTTCTCTTGATTTCTGAGCGCTACTGAAATTTGTTAAGAAATACAGAATTATTCATTTCCTCTTGAGACCTTCTAAGACATTCTGCTAGGCAGACTCTAAGAATCTCTGAAACATTAATGAAGTTATTTCCATGAGTGCATAAAATAAAATGTCCAAATAAACTTGGTGGAGGTTACTACCAATGCACGACAAAGGAGGTAAGTTAGAAATTAGTCCTTTGCCTTTTCCCTTCCACTCTTGTCTTACGACCACTTCCAGAGCTTGCTTTGACATTGACTGTTACAGTGCATGCTTAGGGCTTCAGTGCATTAGATCTCCACTGGCTATTCATAAAAACATCATGACCAAAATAATGTAATGAATTTCTTAAAGAGGAAGTTTTCTAGTGTTCTCAAAAGAAAAAGATAAAAATCAATTCTATTATGTAGAATTGGAGTGAGCCTGTAACCAGAAGCTGGCTGAGCCCTGAACAGCTGTCATTGTAAACCAGGGCTAACCATAAGAGCTGCACATCAACAGCAATAATCCCACCAAGAGCATAGTATTAGGAAAGCAGCAGAAGGATGGAAAGACTGAGGAGTTTATGAACTGGGTGCTGAGGAGAGTCAGAGGTGCTCAACACCGCTCTATCTTTCTCTCTCTGGGTGGTGTAGAGCTTGGTCTCAAACTGTGCTTCCGAAGATGAACACCCCACATGTGCAAAGAATTCATTAGCTCCCTAGGACGCCAGTACAGCCTTTCTGTTCCACTGTCAGCAGTGTGAGTCTGAACCTATACTGGAACATGTATTTCTTTTATAACCTTCCAAAATTTGTTCAAGGTGTACAGTAGAGAGGAGGGAAGGAATAATTTGAAGGGGAAAGCCTGAATGGAATTTCCAGAAAATTTCCTTCAGGAAAATATAAAATGTCTGGCCCTAGGTTTTCCTTATCACCTTATTTCAAAACCTTCCTGTTTTTTGATGGAAGGTGTTTAACAGTTGAAGGTGTTTACCAGCTTTCTGTCTAATCAGTGCCATATGTAATTCTATGGTTGAGGATAATGCATTTTGTTTAAAACAGATTGTAAACACAGAGCAGCAGATGTTTCTACCATTCTAAGAAGAAAGAGTTCTAGACATGCAAGAACCATATCTGCTACTAAAATCCATCCTTTTCCTGGTAAGTAATACAAAAGTGAAATAAAAACCTAACAATTCTTGAGGCATGAGGAGGTCAGGAAAGACCTTTTAAGTTTTTCCTGTCAGAGGATGCTTCAGGTTTGTTTCCGAGTTGCCTTGATCCTGTACAAATTTTATCTGGCTTATATTATGGAAACATTTTTGTATCATAAACAGATAATTCTGATGACGAAACTACAAGAAGACTTATGTATATCTTGTGGGAATGCTTCTCCCAGTCTTCCAAATATGTTGCATTAATGGCTTTGGGTTTCTTACCTCCATTTCAATTTTTGATCATGTTGTGTGCCACATTTGGGGCTTGGCAGCTGAGTGCTTTGTGTGTGTATGAAAAGTATACAGACATGGACCCACACGTACGTATGCTCTATGTGTTTAGGACTCTTGATAAAATCTGCTATCAAAGGATGGAATGGGTGGCTGTAGACTCAGAGAATTACTCTTCTGGCACTTTGTAGCCTATTTCTAGGGGAAAATGCCCACAAAGTACAATTCTCTAGTCTCAGATAGGAATTCAAAGGTGGTCTTCTGAGACTGTAGTATGTTTAGCACCAAAAAATTAAATGGCATGGCTAAACTCAAAGTTTTGGTTCCAGAAATTCTGATTTGGTAACAAATCTCTGTGTGAGGGGAAATTAGCATCTGTAGCTCTGAGTGTTACTGATATTGCTGGAAAAGTAATATGTTTTAATGAATTCCATGGATTTTCGGTTCATGAAAGGAGCTCTGTCTTTAAAAAGATTAACATGGACATATAGAATAATAGCTCTGAATGGCGAACTAACCTCCCTCCAAAACAAGAACAACTACCAAGCTGGCAAATGGAAAAAATGGTTTTAAATTTGGCTAGGCTTGGGCACCTCCCTGTATGTTTTGTGGGTTCTTCAGAAATAAGGGGAGACTCAATAATTTCTCTCTAGAACTCAGTAACTCATGGCATTTCAATTTTACCTAGGAAAGAGTGAATAGTTCCCTGTCTGTCTGAACTCTCCTGGGAGTACAATTTATGCTCCTCACTTTTAAAGCACTGGCTACATCTAAGATGTATTTATGAGCTCATTATTTTCATCCTGCAGGAGAGGAATTATCTTTCTGACATCTTTTGTCTTGAGTATCTTTACTGATACCATACCTGTTTTATCAGCATGTTCACGATGGCATTTTTAGTGTTGTATATCCAGAGGCATTTTTGATAATGTATTTTTATGGAAATTCAAATCTAGTTTTACTAGATTTTACTCAAGAGAATAGGAATCCCATATTGGTCTGTCATCCTTACTTCTATGTTCCTCCCACTTCAATCTATCTGTTTAACACAGAAAGATGCTTAGTTGTATGAACTGCTATAAAAGGTTTTATTTTAACAGGAAATTCCTTGATTTCACACACCATAATTCCAGTCAATCCAGTCAATTTCCCAATTTATACCAATATAATTTAAAGTGGAATCAACACCATATGAAAAGAGTTTCTTTTTTTCCACAGTTGCTAAGTTTAAGGTTTGCTACTGTGATAAGGGATTATAAATAGCTATAGATGACTACTTCAAGAACCATTGTTAATATTTTCACTGTCATTAGTCCATAGCTTGGAATGTTGAAACAAAACATTGAGATCCACTGAAGACAATTCAACCACCCTGGAATCACCATAATGAGACTAAACAACTATGTATCTGAGAGGATGTGACAGTATCTCATACAGATGAAAAGATGTAGAGGTACTAATAAAAGTTTTTCACAGTTTAGAAAGGATAAGGGAAGAAAAATAAGAAAACCTTTACTTCGAGATTCAGAATGATTTCCTAGGTAGACTCAGGAAATTACTGTCTTAATACCACTGTCATCCTACAAAAAGATAATTTACAGCAGGGATGCTAGTTTTGGGAAACTGTTAGTGGCTCTGTGTCCACGAATCATTACCATTAAGTCCGGTGGCCAGAGGAAAGGAGGAGTAATGTGTACTATGTTCTCTAGGGTAGGATTAAAATTACAGCCTTTCAAATTCATGGTGCTACAAAGGATTGAGCACATATAGTGAAGACAGGGGAGCTTTAAAGCATTGTGGTTATAAATGTTGACTAAACATTGTCTGTGCTGTTAAGCCAAAAAAGTATGCACTGGAGTGTAGGCTGTACAGAACATGTTTTGTAGACTTTGGATCTGTTCCTGCCATTGCATTTATGTGAGACAGCCTCTTGAATGGTATGCATTGACAAAACACAGTTGCCCTTAAATGAAGCCACATGAGAAGGGAAAGAGTAGAGGGTGTTTTTTCTTCAGTGCAAGAGGTAAGTATTCCTCAAGTGGCTAATCCGTTTTTCTAGACACAGAGCATTTTTGTACCAAGTAGGACTTGATAGTAGTAGCACATGGAAAATAATCCATAGAAGAAAAGTTAATTCTTTGCTTTCTGTTCATGACAGAGAATCTTAGGGAGATTCCCATATAAGAGACTTTTATTGCAAGAATTTCTTTGAGGAACTTTCTCAAATCGAAGAGGCAGTAGAAGAGGTTTTGGAACAACCTAATAAATTAATAACAGCAATTAGAAGGACTCGACAGTGTTTTAAAAGACCTCAGATAGAAACTGCTAAACTGTCATGTGCAGCTTCCTGCTTAAATCAGCCTTAGTTCCAGAGAAAGGGAAGGCAGTTATACTTACTCTGCTCTTTTACCTTTCCCTTAGCCCACTTTCCGTAAACCACCTTGGTACCTTTTCCACTGCTAGTAACTGATTTAGTATAGCTATTCTCATATAGCTGTATCCTGAAAAAAAAAAAAGCCTGGGAACATGGCACAGAACTACTCGTTGGGAGCAGGCCAGTGTGTGTGAACACTACATCATTAAAAAAAAAAAAGTTGTTGCACAGGAAACATTGCATAAATCAGGGCATTTAACACCTAGACTGAATCTGGCTAACAGGGTCTTTTCACACTGGAACTTTCATTGATATAATTATATGGGTTATACTTAAGTGTGAATTTATATTACTAGAAGTCTACCACTATAAATTTCCATATAAACATCTTACCGTGGCATAAGAATGACATTTCTTGTTTATTCTTATCATATTTTGAAAGTCCATTGGAAAAAAGGCCTTCTCCCATTCCTATGCTAGAATGGGACCATGCAGATAGGGACTTGTATTGTCAATATAATAATTTATTGCTCTATGGCCTGTGTGGTCAGTAACCTTAGTTGAAATACAATGCCTTATTCTACACTGCTCAAACAGTATGCTTCTCTTGTTTTCAGTGATACTCCATCGGCTCATGGAGTCACAGTTTGGTTCATTACAATTTAGGATACAAACAGAGGATTCCCTGACTCACTTGTCTGGCTCACAGTAATGCAAAGTTAATTCTGATGGATGGTAATTTTATAACTTATCCTGAAAGAAGGACATTGTAAGATCATGGTGACAACTAGGACGCAGAGAATAAAACCTCAGGGTTTCTGGCCTGCAGTTGTTTTCTGGACTGTTTAGATTTTGTGACATCCAAAGCATTTGATGTAAGTGGGCTTGACAGCTGTTATTTGCACAGAAGATACAACAAGACAGATTTCCTCTCAGTTATTTGAATTCCTGTATTATTTTCTGTGCTATCCTATTAAAATAATAGTTCCTCTTCTACAAGAGTAGAGGAAACAGGCGAAATTCTGCCATCTCTCTGATGTATTGCTACAGCTTCAGATTAGCTGACAGGTTGGAAATAGACGCAAGTGCTGGCTCAGTAGCGTCAGGGCTGGCATCCCAGTGAATTCAGACTCACTCCTCCTTGTATTCTGCAATACATTTTCTTCTTAGCAAAGAAGACAGGCAAGAGACATCTTCTACAGCAGCAAATAGATGCAAAGCCGAGAAAGGAGAAATGTGTTTAATCTTGGCCAAGGGAAGCATCACCTATTTGTTTCTAATCCTTCTCAGTTCCTGACATAAATGAATAGTTGTCTTTTCCTCTGCAACTTAGATGAATAATGCTGGGGAAAGCAAAGCTTGTCACAGTATTCAATATTTAACACAGACTTACATATTTCTGAGGTGCAACATTGCCAGAGAAAGATGTGAAGCCTTATGACTTTGTGTTTCAGAAAGGAGGATAAAATCTGTAGGATGCAGTGAATTTGGGGGAGCTTTTCATAGCCGCTGTAATGCTTTCAGTAGCACACTGATGCACAAGGGGCCATTTGTCTGCTCAGCTTGCGTGCATGCAGAACAGTGGTACACACAGGCTCTGAGGGGATAATCAGCCTACATTCCCATTCTCTCCAGGTTCATTTGGAGTGTGAAACAAGATCTATTGCTATTTTTAAATCTACCCCTTTTTTATTTTATCTTTGCTTTTCATATCTAATTACCAAGATTGAAACTCCATTTTTTAATTGCATTTGTAAAGAGAGAAGCCCAAATGACATAGTAAGTGGAATAGGGATGTAGCTACATATAAGTGACATGGTTCATCCTCTTGTTATGAACTCAGTAGAAAATCCATTTATAGGTTTACAGGAGTTATGGCTGGGGACAGGGTGGACCTGGAGTTAAGATATTATTTGTGTTCTACAGTATTGCTTTGAAAAATGCATTATATCAACAGCTCTGACTTCATTAGCCTGACAGTGCTATTTCTGCATTTCTTTATCTGTATCCCAGTAAGATATCATATCAGTATCTGTGTTGCCAGTGTGCTAAAGGCATCACCACTCTTTTCCCTGCTTCTGAGGTGCATGCTGTCATCTTTGTAAACAACTGGATGACACCCAGTAGCTGTCTGTGTGTGTATGACAAATTAGCTGAGGCCACACCATGTGTTCCTGAGTGGCAATCTGGGCTGCCCTTATGTGAAAATGAATCTCAAGGTTCACACTCTAAATTTCAGTTGCTTCCTCTTAACTGGCCAACTGTAGGGTTTTGAATTTTAGGACACTCTTAGTTAACCCCAAGCTTGCATGCTTTTATATTTTCACTACTCGTAAAATTTCCAAGAGCAATTTAGTTGTCTACCTTTGAGCTGCTTCCCAGGGAGACTTAGGACCAGTAGTCCCATTAGTATTAAGAGGAAGTTAAATAACAGGAAGTTAAATACAAAACATTGTTAGTACTTTCAGGAGTTCCTGACACATATCTGCATCTCTAGGCACTGCAATCCCACCGGAAAACTGGCTGTCCACCTCTGCCTTGTGTTCAGATAGGTCTCAATTATTTTCAGTCTTGCAGATTCAATGTTTAACAATCTGCAGATGTATTTGCTGTGTAATATTATTGATAAAATGCTTTTAACATTCAATAGTGAAACCCAGCAAACAACAGATTCCACTTACTGCACAGATCACAGAGATACTGCCCGTAATTCCTGAACAAGAGCATTGTCATGTGGGTGCATCAACTGTAGAAGGTAAGTAATTATCTTACGACTCTGATTATTCTGTTTTGCCTCATATGTTTAGAATTAATAGTATGCTCAAAATAAATTACTACTTTTTCTAGCCAGGTATATGAGATGACAAACCGGAAAGTGAGTTCTGGGAGAGCTAGGTGGCGGGAAAACAAAATCAGTTTTCTTTCTGCTACCAAGAGTCATCTATAAACAAACGTGTTAGCCTTTTAAACTCTGTGTGTCCCTGACGGCCCCAGTGCAAATTCTGACACTATTTTTCTCAGGTAGAATATTGTGTCCTGGACTTCAGCATTATGTTGACATTTGTTTCTGACAAGGGCAGAGGAAAGAAGTGATATGCAAATGATCTCTGAAGAGAATTACATGTTTGAAATGATTAGTTTGCTGGTCAAATTCCCCAACCAAAAGAAATCAATTGCTCTGTTGTTTATTACACCAGTCAGAAGGAGTGACAAGAAGCTGGTTTCAGCTTGAAGCTAAAACTAGTCTCCCACTTCAAACTTTCTCCAGCCCTTGTACTCCAGTAATTGTTTCAGGAAGTCCAGATGTAAGGAAACAAGTCTGAGAAGAAACGTGCAGTAAGAGATACTTTTTCCTGGTGATACTTGTAATGCCTAGAAATGGAACAGATGCTGCTTGAATAAGTAATACAGACTATCAATTGCATAGGCAAGGTTATGGCTACTTGCACAGATTATATTACTGGTTGTGGTGAATTCTTTAGGTGAAAAGCTTAAGATCTTTCTTTACATCTATTTAAATTGGATGGAGTTTTATTGAAAACTCAGTATCATGTCATGCTACCTTTTTAATGTGCTAAAAAAATTGATGTACTGAAGAGCGGTTTGATTTTTGTGCTTCATGTGGAACAATAAACAATTAAGTTGTATTCTGAGAGCAGAGCTAAAGAAGAAATTTGAACAGCATTGCTGACAAAAGATGAGGTACTGCCATAATAAATTAATAATTGAGCTAGATTATTGTTTGGCTTTTGAGAGACACTAGCTCAGTTACTTGACAGTGTATTATAGCAATTAAAAATAGTGACCACTTTTTAAGTGATTCCCATCCATAGATCTTATGAGGATTTTCAGAGGTGGAAAGTTGTCATTACTACTATTCTAAAATGAGGATACCAGGAGGCAGAAAAAGATAACATGACTTGGGAAGTCCGTGACATAGATGAGAGCAGTTCTCAGATCATCCGAGTTCAGCTGTTCACCATTTGGACGTCATGAGCTTTTGCTGAGCAAGCAGGTCCTTTTCCAGGGCCCCATCAGCCTTTCTATGGGGCAGCTTCTTCCTTTCTCCAGGGCTCCTCCCAACCACATCAGTCCTAGACCATATTTTTCCTGATGCCTGTCAACTGTCTCTCAGGTACAGCTTTATCTTACCATATCCCTGTCTGCCACGTACCTGCCCACCTTAATTGTTTCCTGTAAGACCATTTACTCTTGGGTTAAAAACAAGACATTTCTAAGGTTGTAGTAGGATGTGTTGCTAAGGGGGTGCTCACTAGTATTCATTACCTTCATTTATACAGTATTATGGCTGATCAGTAGCACACTTAGTTCTTCCAGGATGTTTGGTTTACTAAAACTCATCTTTTAGCAGAAAAAAACCCCAAACAACCCATGGCTCTTTCCCATGCAAATTTAACCTCTGTGTTCCTAGAGGTGGGAGTAACTGCTGGGACCTACCTGCTAGTACTCCTTTGCTGTCATTATCTTAAGTGTTATGTATTAAAGGGCAGAGATAGAACAACTTCGCAGACCTTTGGTTGCTTTGTGAGACAATATATGAGATCCAGGACACTTTGGGATGAAGTTATCCCTTTCCTTAGTCTCTGGGTCAGTGACTGAAAGCAAAAGATCTTGAGAAACCCTAAATACCTTGTTCCAGTGCTGCGCTGTGTAAAAACAGGCTTGCTTTCCAGATCCTAATGCACTCTTCCTGCCAGAAGGACTGCTGGCAGTGATGTGGAAGCTGGATGTGAATTGTGGGATTAATGCTGAATACATGAAATTGCAATGTTACATGACATTGTGTGGAAAAATTATTCAAGGGTGTGACTGGAGAGGTATGAACTTAGATCTAGATCTTGCCTTTCATCACATTAGGTTTTCAATAACATTTCTCAAAGGAGTACTGTCTCAAAGCTAAGTACTCTGAGAAAATAATAAAAGTTTTCTGCTTTAGTTTTGCTTCACTTCCTGCAAAGAAACACTTCCCCCTTCATCTGATAAGGTCAGTTTCAGCTCACTACTACTTGTGTTCGTGGGCGGCTCAGTGGCTAATGACACTGCAGTTACAGGAAAGCTCTCTAGCTAGAAGTCCTTTCGCTTACTCAGGCTGTGGAAGGAGATTGTGGTCTACTTTTCTCTGAGCACCAGGGTTGTCTCTAGAAAGTCTCTAGGATGCTACTAAAGACTAGATGGCTCAACAGAGAGGAGCTGGCTGCATTAGAAGTACTGCTCATGAACAGCTGAGTACTGAGAATGAAAAAAAACACCAAGGTGATTAAATTTCCAGAACCGGCAAAGACAGTTACAGACTCCACCAACTTGATAAAACTCAGTAAGGAGGTGGGGTGGAGTTAAGAAGTGCGTACTTGGAGCTTCTTGATCAAAAGCATCATCTTTGTATCACACTACCAGTTGTTCCCCTGAGGCATGTGCATTTCAAACCACCAATACAAGAGCCTCAAACAAGGAAGGGTTCTAGCCTGACCTAGAAACCTGAGAGAGTTCCACTGGGGATAGTGCTTACATCTGCTCTTCTCTGGTTCAAATTGAGCTTCAGTCTCGTTGCTAAGAGTTACCTCAATGCCTGCCCTGGATTGAACAGGCAAGATGGGGACAGGCAAACCACTTTTGAGTTATGCTTCTCCTCATTTCCAGCTAGCTGTAGCTGCACTCAGAGAAAGCATTAACCACAGCACACAGTGTTTATTTGATTTTTGTGTGAGGAGGCTAGCTACACCAGAGGTGTGCTAGGTATATCAGCAGCTGTAAGGAGGATGAAATGGAAAAGAAAGGCTTGCTCTTACCACCATCATTACTGCTACTGAGCTGGAGAACCTGCTGATGGTTGCAGCAGCAGCTCTCAATCCAGCACACTGAAAGCTGAAAAGCCCAACAACATCTGTTTTAGCCACAGGAATTTAGTAAGTTAAAGCCCAGGTCAGACAGGAGAGCAAAGTATAAGGCATATAATTTGCTCATTGTTCCAGTCTGCAACAGGGAAGTATTTGTCTTGTTAATAGATGGAGAGAGAGCAGTAATCAATGACACATTGCTACTTTCTGCTGAATTTTTCTTTTTATGTCAGAAAAAGACATGTTTCTTTTTGTGTTTTTAAAAATGTCTTTTTCATGTCCTTATATTTACAACAGTACTCTTGATCACAGAATGTAAGTCTATTGATAAACATACAGCCACACACATGGGTGTGGGCATGTTTATCAACATGCTTATAGGATATGTGTGTGTATATCTATATATCTGTAGGAGCCTGTGCACACCGAGGTGCATGCACATGCTCTGTTACTTCCACTTCATCAGTTACTACCACACTGGCAGCTAATTCAGCTAATAAAAAAATGTACCAGCATCTGCACTTGTACCTTTGCCAAAGAGGAATCTTCTCAGCGTAGGTCACTCAATGTCTCTGTATTTTCATGGTAACTATTATTATTACATTTGAGTGCTGAAGTTGAGAGTCCTTTTCTGTTTCTGCCATCTTTCATTAAACCACCATATTAGTAACTGTCCTGGAAAAAATGAAGGAGCCAAGTCTCTCAAGTGCTTTAAGACAGTCCTCTCGTTACATATGACAGCTGTAGCTGTATTTCCCTAGTGCTGTCAAAATTACTGTGAGTTTCATCGCTGCTGTTTATTTAGATAGGAAGCACGAATGCTTTATTCAGGGCAAACATTTGCATTTGGAGGCAATGCTGTTCAGGGGACGGCACACTAAAACAATGCTCTGGAGACCCAACTTCTTCTTTCTCTGCCGGTGACACATCATTACTAATTTGCATCGTGGTAGTAACTGTTTATCCTCAGCTAAAACAGAGGTTGTGTAATGCTTTTAATTTTACAAAGCACTACGTGCATCAACTGGTACTTTTAACTTTAAAAGCACTTCTTGCATCAACTATTATTTTTAGCAGCTCTAAAGTGCTGTGGGATGTATATCGGGGTCTGCTTTTTTTTTTTTTTAAGTAAATACTCTCTTCTGTGACAGAAGAAAAGACAGAGACAAGCTGGACTGATAGCAAGAAATCTGGGAGAGCAGACCAGAAGGATAAATACAGAATTTATACATTGAAGTGAGGCTACTAGTCCCCTTTACTTAAAACAATGCAGCATGTGAAACCATAAAAGGAGTAACATTTCTGAATGTATGTGGTTCAATGGCCATTCTTTAAAAACAGTAGCAGCAAAGAATTGACAGAGTAAGAAACAAAAGTGGGCAAATAAGAGCCAAATCACCACGCCCATTAAAACACCCCTATGTACAGCGAACAGCCTATCTGAAGGTATCAGAGCATTCAACAAGATGATTTTCTGATGGTTAGCCCTGAAATCGTTGTTATGTAGGGAACATTTTGGCTAAACTTGCCCTTAGAGGCTTAAGAAAGCCTGTCCCAAGGAGTGACTTCTCTCTGTGTCTGCATCCTGCCCTTGTGGCAGTCTGTCTTTCCCCAGCAGTAGGGCCACACGGAATCCCAGAAGACTGGCCTCTTCCATGCTAAAGGTGCACTTCAATCTTCCAGTGATCAGGGCAGAATAAAAATCACGTGTCTATAGCATGAAGAGTAATTGTGAGCCCTCTCCTGCAGTACTTCTGTCCTCTGCTTGCTTAAGGGGAAGCAGCATTGAATTCTCTGAATCGAAAGGAGAATTAATGGATTTCATTAACTTTGACTAGGGACAAACCAGTGTTCTCTCTTATTTGGGGAAATTAGAGACAGATACAGACATACCTGACAGTTCCTGGATGAAGTGCTGCCATTTTATGAGGAAAGAAAGAATGAAGACTCAGTGTCTTAAAGCCAACTGTTGTGGACTTTTTTGTTGTTTTTGTAAAGTGTCCAGTGTCATGCTCTGAGATGTTGATAGATCAAATTCACACAAACTGGTCACTTCACCCCAAACACTTTATTTACTGCATCAGTCTCTGACAGTCAATGCTCCAAGGACAAGATGAAACAATCAGTGTCCTGCCTCCCATTAATCCTCTTAATAAAACTGGTGGATGTGTCAAAGGCTGCATAAAAGCTAATGAACATTCCACATCAGCAATTGCCAATGATTTTTAGCACACTGCTGTTTGCCATCAGCACTTCCATCTCTCTTTGTAAAGGGCTTTGAGATCCTTGAAAATGTAAGGTGCTTCATGTCTCTCTATTTCTGTCTGAGTGACAGCGTAGCTGTATAGTTAGAGAAGACAAGTTGGTTTCCCAGCGAATATAGGATTTAAGCCACAACCTTATCTTCAGGTGAAATGGATTATAAAACTGGAGCATAAGGTAGATGACAGGTAACTGACAGGGAGGACACACAGGGGAAGCATGTATATGGCTAAAAAAGGTGAAAACCTCTTCCACAGAAATTGTAAATAAAAGAAGTTGATGGGTCCCTTTCCTCTCTTACAATCTAAAAGCATGTGGACACGAAACCTCCCATGTGGGGTGGTTGGCACATGAGATCAGCAAGCAACTAAGTGTACAAGAGGCTGATTCCTATCCAGCTACATTCAGAGTATCATCACTGCTGTAATTTTCCCAGGATACCCCCTCCTAGAAATTTACAAATTTAATTGTGCAGAGTCCAGCCTAATACCAGGAAAATTCAATGCAGGTCCCCTGGGGTCCACCTGGGCTTTGGCTCAGGCCCCTGCTGCCTTTCTGAAGGGGTCCTTAAATGCCATCATCATAGAACTTAGTAGCATGAACAGAAAGGGCAACTAAAAATATTCTGCGCCTGGTTTTCCTCATGTGTTTGGGGCTTTACAAAAATGTTTTTGTATTTAAAAGAATCTTTCTCTCTGTCTTCAAGCAAGACACCCACACAAACAACAGAAGATACAAATTATGCAGGGGAAACAGTGAAACTTGTAGTTCAAAACATTCTAGCAAAGGCACGTAGCGAGTGTACTCAGGAGCCAGAGGAAGGCTACAGTTAAGCAGATTTATAAATCATGCATGTATTTGTGATTTTAAATTGCTGGTATCCTTCCAGTTATGCTTTTGACACCCTGAAAAGCACTATTCCAATGCTCAGTAGTGATAGTACTGTGGTTAAAGTCATCATAAAATTGGGTGTGATGCTGCTGAAAGCAGGAGTTTCTACTAGTGCTGGCATACTGGGTTTGCCAGTTGGACATTTTTGTAAGAGACAATTTTTTAATGCTTTCATGAATTCCTGTAGATAACTATGAAAAAAGATTTATGCCCACATGCAGCTTTAAATTGTTTTCAGGGCTGCATGCTGTCACTCAATTACATACTTATTTTTTAAGTATCACGAAAGATAATTCTTCCTCTGTTTCTGCTTCCATAATTGATTCAAGTTTCAATCATACATTAAAAGGAAAATTCCTTTCAGTACGAAAGAGCTCACAGAATCACATTGCTGAGCACATTCCAGGGTACTTGGCACAATTATTGGGCTCTGCATAAAATGCATGCCGGGATGCTTTTTACTCTGAAACAGACACTTGGAGGTTTTTGAAGGGAAGCACTCCTGTTTGCTTGCAGAACTGGGCTGTAATGGGAACCGTGCAGGCTGTTTAAACCCCCTGTTCCATTAGCTGGCATCAGTTTTTGATGCATTGTATCCTGCCTACACTTGTCATTTTCTAGCTCACTTCAGCAGCTGCTGCCTTCAGTACAATTTCACAGCCAAAGACACTCCGTATCCCAGTTCTTATGATGTAAAGGAAAAGGGAGACAGATGTTGTTATTCGGCCTGCAGCTACATGAACTACCAGAATGGGCGACAAGCTACATTTGCTTTTTCACTCAGTCTGAGAATAAGGAGTTTAGAAATCCTGTGCTTTTACCCCCAGCATTGTCTAGTTCCTAAAAACTAAAGATGAGCTTGGCTGGGACCCAGGCATTTTCATATTTTCAGGTTCCTCATCACGTGCTACTTTGGGAGCTGCAGTCCAAACCCCAGAATTCTGTCTCACTGATGATTACTGAGGAGTATTTTTCACTTGGCAGTGTGGAAAAAGCTGTTTTTATTTAATCATTTCCATTTTTTTTCCTACTGTAAAGGAGTACAGTATGGAAAATGCAGTTGGGCACAGGTCTGCAAATTCTTCTGTCCGGCTGGTGGTTTGGATTGGTCTATTTTTATTTTTTCCCATTAGGTTAATTTAGTTTATTTTGTCTCAGCTGCACTAAGACCTTGACAATACCCCAGATTTACTTCTGAACACTCTGCTGCAGGTGGAGCAGAGTAGTTCATGCAGAGATGCCCAGGAGCTAACACAGAGCAAGAGATTCTGGAGGGGAGGCAGATATCACACAAATCCCTTCTCCCTTCCTCTAGCTGCCAGGAGGGAAGAAGAGAGCAAAGCTTACTTGGTAATTTGGAGGGAAGAGACCTACCACCACCTACCTTTAAAAGACAGTTCCAGGCTGAACCCTGTGTAGATGGAGACACTGCAGAAAATCAGTCTGAGGCACTTCAGGGAGATCCTTACTGGCGCTCCTCATCCTGGTGGGTGCGGTGAACGCTCTCGAGGGCAGCCGCTGGCTCTGCCCGTGCCCAGCTCACCAAGCTTCGCTGAAAGTGACTAAGGTCCAGCGCTTCTCACTCAGGTTCTGTATCGCACTCATGCGGGGCAGATGCCATTCTTAGGTCTTTTGCTCCAATCTGGTGTGTGTCTTCTATTTTTCCTGCCTCTTTAGTTATATTGTTGTTTTCTTTTGCAATAAAGAGGAGAATTCATTACTGCGGAAGTCAAAAGAATGACATCTAAGATAAATTGGAAAAGACTGCTTTTTTAACCTCCTCTTTTTTCTGATATTGTCGTCTTTGGTTTCAGATGTTGCTGTATGAAATACGATTACTACTGGATGAAAGGAGACACACCATACACCCCAGAAGAAAGAGGGTCCATTTCTGGTTTGCGGAGCTATGTTACCCATCTTTTCACAAAAATACCAACTATGCATTTTAGTGGAGAAGCTCCATTTTATCTATCATGAGAATTCTTTGGTATTAAGAAATATGAGTGATGGACAAACATGTTTTGCTATAGAACCAAATTCAGTAGGAGAGTATACATTTCACATCAATTTTCAGTTCATTCATAATTTACACTTAATCATACGGGTGTGAGATAATCCTTGCAATAATTTAATTTTCTATCTGCGAATAAATTTATTTTGTATTCTCCATAGGATAAGAAAGGCTGTTTAAAGATAGAAACGATCCTGTATTTTCATGGAACAAGCACAGTTTTCAGCCTATTTAATGCTCTAGGTGACTGGATGCTTAAAAGATACAGTTCCTGGCTGTTGTGGAAGGTGGCCAAAGGATCACAGGCGAGAATTCTGCAGTACATTTTAATTTCTGCAGTAAACCGGGAAGACCTTGACAAATTCTGCAACATCCTAGTGGATTACGATAAAAATGTGGAAAAACACTAATTTGGCTTCAAACCACAAAATCATTATTATTGGTCTTTAATAACTCATTAAGACCACATGGGTTTCATACTTTTTGATAAATTGCATTTCTATCTTTTGTACTAGCTTAGGGTATTAGTAGCCAGAGCCATTAGCTCCTGGGACTTTCCTTACTTTCCACTGCTCCTCTGAGCGTAACGGAGCTGTTTGGGCTGAGCAGGGTCCCAAAGTCACTCTGTGCTAACACGTTATTTGTAGGTGCGGTTTGGCCATCAATTACTAGGCAGAGACAGAAATTGCAGAGCCAGGACTTCAGACTCCCTTGTGCTAAATGCATCAGGATGAACAGATTGCAAACTGCCCATTGCAAATATGATACGCAGCGATTCAGCATCATGTTAATACCTGATAACCTCCGTCCCTTACATTTATGTGGCTTTTCCCTCCTGAAGCTTTCTGAAATTGGTTCTCCAGTCATTATACTGCACCAGGCAGTTCAGATCTAATAGGAACAGTCGTGAACATTAGCTTCTGAATGATTTGAAGCCATATGGAATTTTTTATATTTAGTTGGATATGTCTGAAGCATTTGTTTCTATTGTCTGTTACCATCTTATAAAAAAAGCAGAGAAAAATACTGACTTTCTTGATTTGGGGACTTTTGAGGCTTTATTGCTTATCTGTGACAATAAAGCTTTTCAGAAATGGAATTTTTTACTACAGTCTATAAAATAAACTGCTCACAATTTGTTTCTGGTTGTTTTTTTTTCTTCTTACTATAGAACAGCAACTCACAGATGAAGAGACAAACCTATCTCAAATCACTGCTGAATTGCTACAGGCATTCTACTCATTGTTTAAATGCTTCAAATGATGATAGCTATCTATCACTCTTCCCATCAGTAACACAGAGATCTTGTTGATAGGGACAGCCCTGCTCCCTGTGACCCCAATTTAATGTCCTTTCTCCTGTAATTTAATTCTTTTGTTCTTGCTGCCTGTAACCTCCCTCTTGTCTTTTCCTTGGATGGCTAAACTGTGACTTACTGTTTTATTACCCACAATTACCCACAGCTCTCTGTTTGATTTGACTACCCTGGAAGGTTCCATCTTTCAAGTTACCTTTGTAAAACACCAAGAACAAGTAAACCTAAGAGGCTTTTACAAGATTTTAACCTTTGTTGAGTAGAGCTTACCTTGTCCTGCAGCTCTGACCCAACCTGCAGGGAGCAGTGGGAGAATGGGGAGACATTGGTAAGAATGGCAAGAAAAAATATGTGATCCTAAGGTAATTCTGTCTGAAAGGGACCTCAGGCAGGCTCTAGCCCAACCTCCTTACACGGGAGGAGGGAGAAGCGGACTGAAAAGCAACAGGTCTAGTGTCTTCCTGTTTTCTCCTGAAGTCCTCTTGGTTTCTCTTCTCCCATGTTGCGCTGGTTTTGGCTGAGAAGGGGTCAATTCTCTTCACTGTGGTGGTCAGGGACCTTTCCAGCTTCCCGCGCTTGGCTGCATGGCGGGAGGCTGGGAGGGGCGGGGCCACAGCCCAGGCAGCTGACCCCGACTGGCCAATGGCAGGTTCATTCCATACCATGTGACACCATGAACAGTATATTAAGGGGGGGCAGTTTGCCGCTCGGGGAGATGCGGCGTCGGGTGCGGTTTGTTTCGGTGGTTCGTTCCCCTTCCTTCCTCCCCGCCTCCCCAGTTTCGCACCTCTCGTTGTTTTCCTTTCCGTTGCATTTTTGTTGTTTTTTTTAAATTTTATTTTATTTTAATTATTAAACTGTTCTTATCTCAACCCACAAGCATTACCCTTCTGATTCTCTTCCCTATCTACTGGTGGGGGAGTGAGCAAGCGGCTGTGTGGGGCTGAGTTGCCAGCTAAACCATGACACATGTTCTCTCATCCCCTTGTCTTCATCTCTGGCTTTATCAAAACTGAATGTCTGAGGAGAGGAAGGATGTCCTGGTGCAGCTTCTCAGGCACAAGATGCTGGGCAGGAGGGAAGAACCTCAGAGACCAGTGGGGGGAAGGAGACCTGAAAGTGGAGGAGAGTGGGGTGAGCAGAACCAGTGGGGAAGGCAGAACTGGTGGCCTACAGAAACACGCAAAACGGACACGGGGCAGAAATGGTGAGGGAACTGGAGGAAAGGAACAGGCCACCTTAAATACCAGCGTCATATAAGCCACTGACACAGTGTCCGAGATAAGCAAGGGCAGGAGAAGCAGGACCGCATTTTTCCAAGTCTAGTAAATGGGCTGAGAGGCTTCTGGAGGTGTTTAAATGTTGTTTGAATGACGTAGTGTTCTGCCTTTCAATTAGGTGACAGCAGCTGACTCCAGAACTGGCACCTGTGGTCCAATGCCTTTCAGCCTCCACCCTGTAGTATGGAAGAGAAATAGCACACATCTGTTTGAGTAATGCCCTCACGCCTTCCTCTTTACTGCAGCAGCAAATTCAGTTCACCAGGAATTATGATTAGTCCTTGCTGCTGTTTTTTTAGACTCCTTTTGCATGTTATTGTAGCGTTGCATAAGAAATATTCTTTCACTCCTTGGGTAAAAGGTTTGAAAGGCAGAATGAATAGCTAGTGCTCTGCTTTGAGCCTATTAGAGCACCTCCTCAAAAGACTCTGAAGGGAAGCTGTGAAGAGGAGATCAAAGTGGGGAGACTAATAAGAAGTTCTTAACAGATGCGTGCTCAGGCATTTTTGGGGTGCAGGCAATAAAGGGAGACTGAGCACTGCAGATCTAGAGCGATCAAATCAACTGTCTGTCTTCTTTCCTTTGAGTTCTTCCTCTTTGAATGTTCTTATCTTTGACTGACTTCCTTCAAGTTCATGCAGATTTTAACTTTACTTCAGAGGTGCCATTATTCCAGTTCTGCTGGAACTAATCAGATGTCATCTCCTGTTTATTCTGAACAATGCTGAAAAATTCTTTTGTCTTTTCTCAAATCCAACCTCAAAAATTGTTGCAATTTCCAGAGAGCACATCCTGTTTGTTTTCCTTTGAAAATAATTTTCCCACTCTCATCTTTTTGACACAGCTCGATTTTTGACACTTAATTTTCAGTTTTTTACTTCTAAAGCTGCACACCATTGGCAATATTATGAATGCTGAAGTAGGAGTCAGAGCACAGAAGATGTAGAGGGTGCACACTAAAAGCAGCTGGTTACGCCCTCCTGTTCTCAGCAACAAATGTTGACCTGAGACAGAAAAAAAAGCATTTAAAGTCCAGGGGGCTTTCTAGTCAGACCATAAGAATTTCAAAGGAGGTCAGACTGGCTGATGGTGTCACGTTAAGTCTTGCTCCAAGATGGTTTTAAGAAGAACTCAGGAAAGTCCTTTTACACTCTTTACATTCCTTTGAGACTAACAGAAAGGACAGGGCTGTCATTTGAAATAGAAGTGGAATGTCTCAAAGATAATCCTATGAGCTGGGTGACTGCTTGGATGATAAAAAACACTTTGGTGAATCAGAAAAAAGATTAAAATCTGTATTTGTCACTCAAAATACTGTGGTGTTTCAGACCCACGGAAGTTGTTATGAATTCCGACTGGTGGGTGATGCTGGAAACATCATTAAAAAGCATCTCAAATGGTAATGATTGTGATTTTGTATTACACCATTGAGGCACATTTTAGAGGAAGGTATTGCTTTGGCGGATGATCTAAGCAGCATGAAAAAAGTGGAAGAGACAGTTCCTTTGTTTAGCTGTCGCAAGCAATGGATGCTGGAGTGTAGGAGCAAATCATGGGGAAGAGATGTTTACACATGAATAGATGATACCCTAAAAAGCAGCAGAGAACTTACAGCTTGCTTTATTCTGTTCGCCTAAAAAAAAAAAGGCAAATACCTAAAATATACAAATATAGCAAATGACTTGCCTAATAGCTTACTTGTAGCTCATCCTTCACTGATGGCCTGTAAAGGCTGTAGGTATGCAGGCATTGCTTTAAGCTTCATTGTGATAATTTTCTCAGCTTAGCGAGTGCAAAAGCCTGCCTCCTTTGTCTCTGCATTAGAAGGGGTTCTCAAAGGTGAATGGAATGCCACAAAAACCAGGTCTGCTCAAGAGAACAGGTAATTTTCACAATCACCTAGGTTGTTTTTTAAAAAGTACTTAAAACCTGGTAGTTTGAGTTCCAAGGCACACCCAGCGTACTGACCTGGAAAAAGGCGGTGATGAAAGAAAGAACAGCCTCCCTTAAAAGCTTAAGGCAGTGTCTGTTTTTGTCAGACTCTCAATAAAATCATGCTCATCATTCCTAAGGTAAATCACAAAATCAGAAAGACTTCACCAAGTACATCGCCCCATCACATCATTCTTCAAAACATTCTTTTTTAGTATATTGCCTCAGTTCAGTATCTCAAATGATTTGACAGATGCAAAACCACAATCCAAATCCAACGTAAACAAAATATTATTATTATATCCACATAGTCCTTTTCTACTGAAATTTTATTTACCTAAAATTGATTTAAAGATGTAACATTCAGTTTTCCTAGGATAAGACAATGGCATCTGTGATCGGATGGAGTATCCCGGTGCTCGTATTCTGCCCTGTTTCCCTTCCCACGTTGCATGGATGTAAACACTTTAAGTCCACACGTTATTTTTATAGCTTCTTTTACTTTAGGGTAAGGTACTTTATTCAATACATACATAATTTAAGCAAGACAGTGAAACCTCTAGTAAGGAATATCTCAGACAAGCAATCTTTGTCTTAAGAATGCCCCTCGATGACTTCAAACATTATCCCCTGAAGCTTCTCGTACTATATTGTTCAGCCTCTGCTAAAAGGCACCACTACTAATTGACACATTTTTCTGTCATGTTTAACACTATATAATCTGCACTGTATTTCAGAGAAAAAAACAAGATCCATACAAAAAAGTAACTAAAATCATTTATGTCTGAAAGCGTTAACTCGGCATAGGAACAATATGAAACAGCCACTGCCATGCTCTATGCCTTGTTTGGCAGTGATACCACGTCTACAGATACCTGATGCAGAGCTCCACTCCAATGTGGATAGAAGGGCTTCTCGATGAAAAATAATGATGAAATTGAAGTAAAAATAAATCCAGGATGTAATGATTGATAGGTGAAAACACTAGACTCCCAGGCACTCTTCATTTGAGAAATTAGCAAGCTTTTAACCAGGTATTATATTCTGCTTGCCAGCACAGAACAGGAAAAAACACTTAAACAAACAGGCCTTTTTACAAGCTGCTGAATGCTTGCACTTTTGAAAAGATGCTTTCAGAAATAAAGCAATGCCAGATGGAAGTGTCATGGACATAAGGGCTGGTGGGAGCTGTATCCCACTTTTGGGCTAGTGAGTCTGCTTACCAGTGGCATTTTCCTGTGTCCCTCTTTTTCCCATGTTGTGGTAACGGTAGCTGTTCACTATGGCATAAATACCAACGATGTCAAGCTTTGTTCCCTTGTTCAGCTGCCAATGGGCTTTCTTATTTTTGTTCACATCGCTGTAAGTTCCTTTTTACATTCTGTGCACACAGATTTGAAGACTGTACCCCTTCTACTTACCCAGAAAGATACCTCAAATCTGTTAAATTACAGGGTGGTAGAAAAGAGGTTTTGTGTAATAAACCTTATCTCAGGGGTAGTGAAAATTTCATCTCTAAATAAAAAGAGATGGAAAAGTCACAATGTGTATGACAGCAGAGCAGGGACAGCAAAGGTGTAAGAAACAAACAGACCTTTCGTTCTGCAAAGCCGATACAGTTTCTCATTTCTGACAAACAGCATAGTATTTCCTCACGCCCTATTTCATTAATTTTATGACATATGAGCTATGCTTCTATGATTAAACATATTCAGACATTAACTACAATTAAAAAGCATTTGAATACAATTAATTGAGTATATCAGGAGGGGAACAAATACAGAATAGGTGAAAGAAATCTAATAATTAAAATCCAGGAGAGCAGGCCACATAAATTATTGGAAGGTTCTTCCTGTCTACGAGGTAAACTAGCCTAAACAAATTCGGAGGTTCACAGCTCAGGATTTTAAGCTAAGGGTATGGACAAATTATCACGGTTGCTAGTATCACTATGAAATATCATTCCTGCTGCTCAGCTACTGCCTCAGAGAGCATGTGGTTGCTCTGAAATACTGCCTCCTCGCCCACAGCGAAACTTCTTTTCACAACTTCCTGTCTATGCCCAAAACCTGCATTGCTGAATTGTTAGTATCAGTAACTCAATTTGATAAAAAGGATCATCATGTTTAAAGCCCAAATTAAACCCCAAAGTGCTAACCTGGTAACACATCTGAGAGAAGATTGTTTTGGGGGTGTTTCAACTGCCAAACAAAAGGGAAATTTTCTATTCCTTGCCTATTAAAAAGATTACTTTGGCTTGCAATGTTGTTCAGCCATTGGAATTAGGGCATAGGCATAAATGAATATAAAATTATGGGTCAGCAAATATGGAGCTTTACCTGTACTCTTAACTGGCTCAGAAAATTTCTTTTCAGTATAATTCTGTATGCATACCCTCCATGATTTTAGTAAAGTTAATGCCTATTACTGTACAACTCTTTCAATAGGGAGTGTTATGTAAGTGGTACAGTTTATTATGATGTTGTAATTATTTGCTACTCTAAAAATATTTAACAGGCAGAACACTATGATAATTTGTTCACGTTGGCCAAAATTAAATACTGAAACCAACTTTTGAAATACACATTTTTAACTGACAGTCAGGATGCAAACAATGGAAATGGTCATTTGGGCCGAAATGTTTTAAAAATCTTTACATTCTAATTTGCTTCATGCATCGGCTACAATTGAAAGGGTCAACATTTAGAATCTGTATTTAAGTCAAAGCTAATATCAGTAAACTTCGGTTTAAATTAATGCCAAGAATACACTCTAATGGAAAAGACATGACTCACTTTACGAACTACTTCTGAAGTTTGAAAGTTTCAAAACGTTGTTCGATATTGTATGTGCAAAACCGCATTTAGTGTCTTCAGAGGACTCTGAGTGGCCAGGTATCTCTTCTATCTGCATATGATAAAGACATTAGCTCTGTGGTTTCTGTTAAGCCCCGTGGTGACAACTGCTGGGGAACTGTCACTCTTGTGCTTTCAAACAACTGGCCTGGATATGTGAAATCTGCAGAACTGGAAGCAACAGCTGGAAAGCATCCTGAATATAAGTAGTACTGTTGCAGCCCTAATAGGGAGAGAAAACATGGGGTTCATCAGGATAGCTGCCACGTATTTCAGGAATTACACTGTACTTTTTAAATAAACCTGTTTTTTTTTTAACGTCTGCATCATGCTACATTAGCATATGTATTCACACAAGATTTTAGAACCTGTAGAGAACAAAAATGATAAATTACAACAGTTCACAGCTTACAAGTTTACAGCCTGAATCGCTACATAAAAATCTGATTTCCCCTCAGTTTGAACTCTTGGATAGTTTTGTTTGTAATGTGAGTACAATAAAATGCCACAGTGTTCAAACATAGATTTGACTTTTTAAATACAAACCAGCTAGTCTTTCCATCAACAGAACTAATTTTGAATTTGCTGTAGGTGGAAGAAGTGTCACTGAAATTAACAGTTTGAATTATTATAATGGTTTTAACACGTAGTACTACTTGTGGAATTTCTAATACTGAACGGTACAGTGAGTTGTAATTTTCCATGAACCTAGGCTGTACTAACACATATTTGTATACAAATATGGGATTTAAGAATTACAAAACATCATATTCCACAATTCTGGACGTTCCCAGATTTTGCAATTCCTGGAGAACAAAAAGATACATCAGCTGCAACAGCAAATTTACCTTATAACATAAGGAACCGTATAGTAACTTTTACTACAGCTCTAGTAGAGTTTCCATGATTTTCCTTAAAGCTATTGTTAATTCAATGCAAAATTGCTTATTGTAAAACAATCTTTTCCTCATTTTTAAGGGAGCACAGCTATTAGATACAGAATGACAATTTGCAGTCACTTCTGTATGTTTATTTATAAGAAAAGTGTGATTAATTAGCACAGTTAAAAGAATTCATGCTGCAGATCATACACATTTTAGTACTTTATGAGCATATTACTCCCTCTTGACATCTTCTTGGCAAAACTGGGGCGCATTTTACTCACTGTGCTTTTCTATTGTGTCTAATAGAGTAGGTCACTCCTAGATCATGGAGTCTAATAAAAGAAATCACTCATTAACATTTTGGTAATGTCTGACACATGGTTATCCACATGCTGACCAAGCTTGCTGCTAGACAGGGAGCCTATGTAGAAATCTAAATGCCCATGGATGGGAAGCACTGTAGCATACCTGCAACTCAAATTTTAAAGAAAAGAGCAGTCTGAAACTCTCTGTCAGCCAGAAGTACTTTGCAATATTTGAAGCAGGTAACGGAACAGTAAGAACAGACTTATCCCAGGCAACTTGTGAATAGGTTAGAAAAGCGCTCAACATCACACAGCAAACTGCTGTGCTCTGACCAGTGCAGCAGCAGAATTTAAGAACTGGCCAGTCTCACTGCAATCCTACAGTTCTTAAGAATCCTCAGTAAATGCAATATTACTACTATAGTATTTGTGGGAAAGGCTGAACACAAAAATGAGAGGTTTATGAGCTGGTATTGAACAGCCAGAATGATATTGTCATTGCTTCTTATATAGTTCGTTCTTCAGACATAAATGCGACTCTTTCATTTCAAAATCATTTTACTAGAACATTTCCTAATGTGAAAAAAGTGAAGGCTTACCTCTAATAGCACACTGTTGATGATGGGGTTAAGAACCTCTGCCTTCAAACTGCTCTGTAAACCGGAAAATAAAATGAAATGCCAAGAAAATAAATACATTTAACAGAAATACACTGATATCTGAGAAGTGTTTTTATGAATTCTATAAAGGTCTTGCTTCACCTTGATTGTTATTCAGATTGTTTATCACAGTATTCCTGACAACTGTGTCTAAATTTCATACACACTTCAGTACACCCTATGTATTTCTATCATCGAGTACAATGAAGCAAGACGGGCCCAGGGTTTTTCTTTTTCATCAATTTATGTACCACAGAGTTTCAAATTGCCTGTTTCCTATGGATGTGAGATTTATGTGATGACATTATCTGTCCATCTGTCTGTCAGTGCCCTTTTCATCCCCCCCTCCACCCACAATTTTTTAGCCCCTTGCTCATTTTCAAGGAAACAAGAAGGAAAAATACAGGTCAGAAGGAAAATTAAGTTCTTAGAAGTTTCACAGATATCTGTGGTTAGGAGGAAATGAAAGGCCCAGATTAGCTGCCCTACAGAAGGAAACCCAGGTGAAACTCAGATCCCCAAACTGGAGGCAGTATATGTGGAGTTATACAGTGTAGGCTGGCCAGTAAACATAGCTCAGCATGCATAGCATTTTTCTCAACCACCAGATAGAAGTAAAGACGGGTACAGTAAGTAGTGGCACTACTAGAGGCTAGAAAACCATGATTCGTCAGCTCCTCTGCTTTTTACAATGGTGAAAGTTCTTTTTTTTATTTTCGCTGTTCTTTGTACTGTTTTTTTAGAACAACAGTAACCTCCAGCAAGAGTTGCTCTCTTTCAATACCAAACGGTGGACTTTATTAGAACAAAGTAAAAACAATACTGATTAATTTAACTGAAAGATTTCCACCTACAATCTTGCACTTTCATATTACAGATTTAAAGAAACATGAAACACCTTAATTTTAGTTTGTAGAAAGATGGCAGAACAAAGGGAAGATGGTTAGAGAAAAGAAGAGCAATTTTGCTGTTGGTTACTAGAAAATCCATTACTAAGTGCACTGTTTAGTTGATTGTCAATAAACTGAAACATAGAGAACTGTATCAATTAAATACATTGATTGTATGAATCAATAAGTTAAAGTTTGAAAGAAATCTTGTGTAGCAAGCAAAGCTGTTATTTCTTACTTCTGCATTACTGCTCACTCAGAAACATTGCCAACGTTAGAGACCATGTGTACAGCCAGCACTACCGCCAATGTCTGAATTACACAGATGTAACTACAGGGATGGCGTTATGTTTGAAAAAACCCAGTATTTTCTGTTCCAAGCTACTTCTCAGTCTCCCATGAGTTAATGCACGTTGCAGGATACCAGAATGTGTTTGTGAACCCAGGTGCTGTTGGAAGGTTAAGAAGGAAGTTGAACAACTGGGACATGCAAGAAAATTGAGGTTTTCTACAGTCCTGTGTGACAGGTGCTCCTTTTTTTCCTACTGATCATGGTGAGCAACAGGCCCACATCTTCCTCCAAAAGCTGACAGAGGTGGGTCAGCACATAAAGATCACCAGACTGCCCTACTAAAACTCACTTCTAGGGAGTATTTTGACAATGGGAAGTGTCTTTGTGCTCAATTTCTTATGTGACAAAACAAATGTCCGCAAAAACAATCTGGTCCTAAAAACTGAGTACAGAGTCGATAAGAACAAAAGCTAATGCAATGCTTATGAAAGCTTTAGTTTCCTATTTTCTGAGCTGGGCCAGCTTAATATTTAATGTGCAATTTATTTTTATATGTCTGTGCATGTATTTATTGCATGCATCACACAAACATATGCTAAAATACAATCCCAAAATGCAAAATAAGCAGTTTCTCCCAGAGTAATGGGAAAGAATGTAAATTATTCAGAATAAAAGCAACCCAATAAATCATGTTCTCTACAAATAACTCTGAAAAAACCTGCTCAGAGATGAGCTGCAAGAGCTCATGGGGGAACTGGGAAAATTTCCTTTGATGTACATTCAAGTTTTCATGGAATAATCAGGAGAGCCAGAGTTTGTTCTTCTCTGACGTTTACAGAACTATTTCAGTAACAGCACGATTTTTCCCTGTGGATCCTGCTAGAATACTCAGAATACTCAGTCATCTTTGAAACATCTTGAAAGGCAGGATACTAATTCTAGCAAAGATGTTCATAGATAAATGGATGTTCCTAAACGGAGTATCTTGAGATACAAGACAGACTGATTTTTTTAAGATGGATGGCCAAACAGATTTTCTAGTCTCTTAAAACTTTTGGAAACATGTGGCCTTAGGCCAGGGGATTTAGCAAAGGCTAAGGCGACAGCTCATGAAACCATCTTAAGGTACTGGAAGTGCTATCTGTTAACGACTTTTACACAAAGGCGTTCAGAAGGGATAGGGTCAGTAGAAAAAAATATCATCAAGGTGTGGGACCTCAAACGTGGGGCCCTTTCAGTACAAGAAGATAAGAAGTGTGGGTGGTGATCAGGAATAATGGGAAATGGTGTCTAGAAAAAGATATTTTAGAAGGCAGGGGACACAGTGCAGTCTATCAAGGCTTATAAACCTTCCCTGCAACAGGGAATCTGCTGTAAAAATGCTCTGTGTTCTTGATCTGAGGAAAGAAATGCCCTCTTTGCTGGTACCTCATGTAAAGCCACTGGACTCGGTAATAATTTCTATTTTGAGAAGTGAACTATGTTAAAAAAAAGCCCAAATGCTACAGAAAATGCTGTTATCTTACCCCAGCTGCTGTTAAAGAATCGGAAAACTTCTTTGATAAAGATGAAACTTCATTGCACATAGCACTTGTTAAACTGGTTTAAAAAAAAAGAGACAAATATAAAAATACATCCTTGTCCTGTCAACGGATAAAAACCCTATCACTGTCCCAGGCATGAACTTCATCTTAGAAGCCAAAAATGTTTTTAGGGCAATTTTGCTCCTAGTAATTTTTAAAATATTTTGGGGTAGACTTTGTTAATGATATAGTTTTTATATTCCCCCACTCAAAAACTGATTGCTGACTACAGCGACTACAGCAGCAAAATTATGTCATGTTGGCTCAGACACTAGTCTTTTTTGATAGGGCCATGTTTCAATTTTTAAATTGTAAACTTCTAGTTTAACTATTGTTTTTCTGATGATTTGAGCAACACAGCTCCTAAAAATACTGTTGGAAATAAATCAACCTTTAATGAGAACAGTGAGAAGTTTCCTGTCTAAGCAATAAAACATCTACTCTACATTAAAAGAGGAAGTACTCTTGTGGTTAAAATAAAAGAGAACAAGGAGATCTAGTTCTCTTCCTAGACTTTTCACTGTTTTGCTAAACATTCACAAGTGCATCATATAAAGCCTCATCCTGCAAGGTGCACCATACCTTAGCTCCAAATCTGAAAAATACTTGTTCAAGTACTTTGTTATCGACTGAAGTGTTCCTATGGACTTTGCTATTGTTACTAGCATTCCTAAGGATAAACACTTGCTTAAATACTTCACTTACCTAGCAGTCGAGTGCTTACAATATCTGAATGTCAAAACCCACTGAAATCAGTAGAATTGATTACTACAAAATTTAGCTTGAAGTCTGAATTTTGAGTCCTACTATATAAACTGGCTTCTTGAATTTATGTATCTTTTTTTATGGTTTACTACAAAGTTGCTGACAAATTTGGTCTCAATGTTTAGAATCACAGACCGATTTTTGTATACTTTTGGCAGATAAACACTAGGTAATAAAACTATCGGCAGATATTAAGACTGCATTATGTGCTCTAAAAGTGAATTCTATCTATGCTAGCACAGTATCTTTTGCAGAGGGAACAGGAAATGCAACCCAAATTAGCATGTGAATTCACTTGCTGGAGCAGAACCAACTTTCAGCCTGTGAACAGGTCATGTTTTTGTAAACATACATATGTTAGCCATGTCAAAAAATGACAGGTAGCCTATGTGACTTGATTACATGAGAAAATATAGCACCAAGACCCCTAAAGCCAATGCTGTTTGTTGATCCATGAACCTACTATGCCTTCAAGTGCCAAAAGCTGAGCAGAACTTTGTGAGTTTTAAGCAAATGTCAAATGTTCATACATGAAGTACATAATACTCACTTTGTCAGCACTTTTGCTTGATCTTGAGCTGTTTTCTCTACTTCCTGTCCATGTAGAATTAATTCTGCTACTTTATGAAGCTGTTCAATACAACGAGCAGTTACCTCAGCCAGACTTTCAATGGACAGCATGTAGATTTCCTTAAATTAAAACCAAGGAATAATACAATCAATAATAAAAGCACTGATAAATATACATATAGATATACATATACAAAAGAATTTGAAACACAGAAGACCCACCCCACCCCAATCGGAAATACCACTGCATACAGAGTGAAGTAATATCAGCCATAATGCTATCCTCACAAACAATACTGGCAATGAAATATCCACATATTACAAAATACAGACCTTATACTCATCCTGAAAATTAGTAAGAACAAGTCTACTATTTATTTGATGGGAACTAGGTCAGGCTCTTAGATTTTCTAACGTAGCACTTTTAAACCTAGTCCTACCAAATACAAAGATATCTTAACTCATAATCGTAAACTCATAATTATGATCTTAAGTCATGATTACTTTCATATGGAGCCAAAAGTATTGAGTCATCCTTCAGATGAATCTCCAGACCAGAAATAGACAATATTCCCAATAAAAAAAGTGGCTTTTATCAACAATGATAAAAAATTCTACCTAGCACTATGGCATTACAGCTTTCATAAGCTGATGCCAGCTGGAAGTCTGCAATCACATAAAAATCTGTAATATATACAGTGTAACTGTGTCTCCTTTGGATCTTTTCTGTAAGGAAACATGACACATAATTTCTTTATTAGAATTAATTCACAAAATCTTGACAAAGATACCAATCACGTTTAATATTTCTATAACTTGTTGTAAAACATTCAATCACAATTAACCTTATCAACAAGAGGGGCTGTCTAAACGGACACAATACTTTTAGCCTTAACAGCTATCTTTCATAAGGAGAACGAACACTTGTGAGCTGCCTAAATAACGTCTTTTCTGTTTGTGATTTAAACTGTTGAAGAGTTTAAATAAAGTTTGAGAATTTTTTCCATGTATTGTCACTTTGGGAAAGATATGCCAAGGAATGCTGAGATATAACTTTGGATGTGCTATTGACATTACACCATAGAATCCCTCAGCTCACTGTATGTTGTGTTTACACATGCATACACACAAAAACATAAAAAAATAAAAACAATGCGATAGGCAGAGGACCTGCTACTTTGATATTTATTTATAGGAACAGACTAAAAGTAAAAATATTTTTTTAAGTTAGCTTCCTATTGTGTCTACAGTGAATAGCTATATATTAGTATTTTTAATACATCTGTAAGTTTAAAAAGTAAGGACAACATATAAAACGGACACACAAAGATAAAGAAGTGACAAAGTATGACAATTTGCTTAACGAAACTTATCCTCCAAAAGCTTTTACCTCCACAGTTTTGTTTTTATCTGCTTCTGCTTTAACACTGTCAGTTTCATCTTCTTTTTCAGTCTTTTCTTCACTAGGTTCTCCAGGTGTTTCTTTCAGCTTCTTTTCTATGTCTGCTGGGGTTGAAAAACTGGCTTCTTCCAGCCATTCATAAGCTTTTTTCCTAGCCTGCCAAACAAAGAACCCAAGCCCAAAGTTCAGTTCAAATAAGGGAATATCAAACAATATTCCTGAACATTAATTAACAATACATTTAATTATGCCTTTTTTACATTCAGAAGTTTAAAAATATCAAGCCTCTGCGTGGCATTTAGTTAAGAATATATTTAAGAAACTGTAGGGAGAAGCACTTCTGATTGCATAAAGATGGATCAGCCAGGGATAATTCCTCTACAGGTATGATATTTCTAACCAACACATAGAATTGGCATCAATACTGAAGTTATTAATATTTCAGCTTTATGAGGTATCTTTCAAAGGAATTTACAGAGACGTAACTTTCCCAAATAAAAAATAAGAAGGTGGCATTAAAAAAAAAGGAAAAAAATATTGGAGAGGTAAGAAAGATGCGCTAAATCCTTAAAGGAAAGCTAAATAGAAAATCACTGTATTTTCAGCTGCCTTTCAGGCATGAAAGTAGATCAAAGTGGAAAAGCCTTGAAGTTTTATACAACTTCAGACTACTGTTATGGTTAGTAGGAAATTTACGATGTCTCTTTTTAACATAAAGTCAAATTAAAATATGTTAAGACCTAAGCCTAAGCTAGTTATCCATAGTCTGTCTATGTAGCCAGAGAGACAAACATTCATCCGAGCCTAAGATCAGCAGGTGAATCACCTTTAAAGGGGCCTGATAGTACAAATATGACTAGTGATGGCTTCTAGCCATCTAACTTTTAAATGATTGAAGCTAGATGAGAGAAATCCAAGACTTTGCTTTTAGCAAAGAAGGTCTGGACAAGTCCCTCAGAATAATAAACATGATGAACAAGAAAAATAATTCTGAACCTGACCTTTGATCCCAGTCCATAAGACCAAATCTGCTGTGCTCATAAACTCTGTTCTGCTAGGACCTCCCTGGTTTAAGGTTTTCTAACTAGCTAGTCACTGCCACTGGACTGCCTTACTAATCTCACTTCTTCTGTGAAAGCTTTTCTATATTCATCATTTTAGTCCCACCGTCCTGTACTTCGCTTTCTGAACTGTCTGAACTGAGCTAGATACTGCTCTGTATCACAATTCAGAACAAAGCCCTCCCTCTTTGTCTTTGTCCAAGAAACAGAGAGCAGCTCACTAACAGGTGCTAACCTTATTAAGTTTGTCAGGAGTAGCAGCAACATGCAATTCAAACAGCAGTTCGGTGAGCATGCTGACAAACTCTTCTCCCATATCTGCTGCAAGAAAAAACAAGACAATTTTTGTTAGGGTGTTATCTCTGTAATATTTTACACAATCAAATCCATCCAGTCAAATAGTTTTCCAAAGCACTCTAGCACTTGAAAAACAGTGACAGTGATACAAGAAAGGGGTGTGTGTGTGTATATGCTCAAATAAAGAAGAGAACAAGCAACAGAGATACCTGTACAACCAGATACGCTAGCTTGACACTGACTACTCTTTCCACCCCATTCTAAATTTCACTGAGTTTCACAAGAACAGGTAAGAGGAGAAGAAGCTGCATATCCCTTAGTTACAAAAATACATGACCCACAAAATAACCACAGAAAAGATACCAAGCTTTTTGTTCAAACCAAAGAATAAAAACTGCAGCCGGGCCAGATACAAGTAAGTTTCAGAGGAATCATACTGGAAAACATGTTCTTTACTGCTCTGTCTGCAAACCACAGCTAAGAGGTGTTTTTTCTTTCTATTTTAAGATTGCGCTTTGCTTAAATGAAGAATGTTTTCTGTTCTACCTTGGAATAACGACACTTAAAGAATCTGCACTTTTATTTCACAAGATTCATGAGCAAAGGTAAGTATCACTCGTACTCAAACTTCGTCTTTATTTTATATATTCCTTTGACTACTTGCAATTGCCATATTCTAACACGCTCTAAGTTCCTAAAAGTTGGTATTTTGGTTGGTTCTGTTCATCTGCACTTACTGAGCTTGGAATCTCCATTAACATTTCCTGGTGGAATATACAAAACCCAGGTTTTTTAGCCTGATGATGCTGAAAAGGCAAAGTCCCCATACTGAGCCTGATAAAAGTCCAGCTACTTCAAAAATTAATTTCATGTCTTGCTGTATTCCCGCTTCTTTTGTTCATTTATTAGGTAGGGCCAGTTTTTCCATTTTTATGCAAATCTTCAGTACGGGACTTAAAAGTGGACAGCCATTACTCTCCAGTGAGTTTGCGGATTTTGGTAGAACTGTTTACAGTCCACAATACCTTACGACATGTGGAAAGGAGGTGGAATCAGATTATACTCTCCTAGAGCAAAGGATATCTCACCCTTGCTTGTAAGGAGAGTGCCCATCTTTGGCACTATTAAATAAATTAGTATTTAGCACAAAGAACTCCCTACCTGCAAGGACCAAGAGACTGAGCTTTCTCTTTAACAGCAGGGGAACAGGTGAAGATTGTGTTCTGGCAGGCCAAAGAGATGCAAAGAGTTCATTCCATTGCTGCCCTTATCAGTAAATTTTGGCAATAGGATTTCCAGGTTTTGCAGTACAGCACCTCTTGGATACACTGAATTCACATGTTCTTTAAAAAATGCCAAATTGTTTTGTAAAAGGTAGCATGCTGAAAACTGATACACAGTTCACTGGATGAATGGAAAATTACCAAAATTTTTGATAGTTGATTACTGGCATATTCAATTCAATACTCACTTTAGTTACTGTCTCCCTTAACCTCACATATGAAATTTTTGGTGTCAATAGCTTTCAAGATGTAGGTAAAGCTACTTTTACAGATATCCTCCGCTCATTATTTTATAAGCAACTGAAAAGAAAAGAGGCTGCAGTAAAAAATACATTAAAGGGTTGCATAATCAAAGTGAGAGTAAACATTAGAGAGATGGGTATGCATTTGGCTTTCCCCTACTTGTATCAGAAAATATCTTTTCCTTTCCTTTCTTTTTGTATTGATTTGGCACCTATCTGATTGTTAAGCAAAGACACAAAAAAACTACAAATCCAGTTTCAAAGTTGCCAAGAACAAAGCCTAGCCCCAATCTTTTCCCAAAACAGTCCTCCAAAGATCACTACAGTAATTTCTCCTTGTGTAGGACTGAAAGTGTTCATGGTAGAAACTAAAAGCAGCACTGACATCTCTGAATGAGATCCTGAGAGTCTAGGATAAGAAGGGATCCTGAGAGTTGACATAAAACAAACGGCCACCCTTTTCAAACACTTGAATGCAAAGTACTGGCTTTCCTCCCAGCTACTCTTTTTTTTGCTGAATATACAAAGCACTGACAAATGACACCATACAAATAGCATGACTTTGATTATGAGAAAGTGGTAACAAATTAGCAATAAGTGGTAATTAACTTGTTTTCAAATACTGCTCAGTGGTTAAATGAGATTTAACGTTTTCAAACACCATTAGTTAATCTCTGTCTTTTTTTAGGGGTGTGGCTTCCTAACATAAAGTAAAAACCTGCAAGTTTATTGAGGTAGAAAGCACAAATCAAAATCCTACTGAAGGCAAGTTAGTTGTAGTTTTAAACTGTTTAGCAAGCAGGATTAAAACTCAAAACTCCTCCACATAATCTGCTACCTCTTGCTAGATTAGCTAGTTTAAGTAAAAATATATAATTCTGTATAAAAAATACGCTACTAAAAGAGTGTATGAATTACTGACTTGATTTCGTAAGTGTAAAAGATAAGTGTAAAAGCTATTAATGTGCTTAACAGGACCTTAATTGTATTAACTAGCTTGAGCTAAGAAAACAAACTAGAATAAAGCCTTCTCTTCACAGCAAGACTTGAGCTGCATTTAATCCTGATCAGCCAAACTGGTGTTAAATTTTACTGTCTTTTATCTACACTGGATGTCAAAGGATGTTTAAAATTTTTGGTAACATTAAACACAGACCATTTTCTTAGCTAAATATTAATTACACCACAGAAATATGCTTAAGGTGCCAACAAGTAATTTCAGGTAAACAATTCCAGTTTAAAAAAAAAAACCAAACCCAAACAACTCAAACCTAGACCCCAAAAGATCAAGTGTGCTCCCAAAAGGATACATATTGATGCCCCCCTGAAAGCTAAATTTATTTGTAAAATAACCTGGAATACTAAGCGTAGGCAATAGCAAGTCACTGGGGTCCAACTTAAATTATGCAAAGATTGGCAAACTGAAGTATCAATGAAACATTAAACTGTTCAATAGAACTGTCCTCCATGAGGGGAAATGGATACGCAAATCGCATACAACATTACAGGGAAAGGCACTGGATATTGTTTTTATCTAAAAATGGCAGATGATTGTCATATAAAGGCCTATTAATCGAATTCTTTAAGTTTTACAACATTTTATGCATTTGCTGCATAAATGCACTTAATAAAACCTCTTTTGATCTTGTACATTAAGAAGTTCAGGGGAAGGTCTGTTCTCCCTGACTCACGAGGATCATAAGAAGCCTTCATTCACTGTGACGAAGCTAACATATTTTTGTGAGGGGAAAGGTACCCAGACTAGGACACTGTCTAGAGGGGATGTGCCAAAGCACTATACTATGTCAAGAGCACTATTGATGTAGTGTTGCATGTACTATGGATTATGGGTGAGAGGCTGAAGAAAGAAGTAAAGGCCACATGTCCCAGGTCAGGGGCCTGACCACAGAATTGTAGGCTCAGCCCTAAGAGTAAGCTACTTTGAGAAGTGATTAACCTTTCTATTATTTTGGTGTCCTCCAGTAGAACTAAAATTTATCCAACTTAATACTAACAAATGAAAGTTATCTGTAGTTCAAATACTAATAAGTCTTGACACTGATCACACTAAAGGATGTGAATCATATTGAACTGCAGCCTGAAGTAAAACCCACTCAGCTGTAAGGTGGAGACAACATGTGTGTGGTTATTATTTCCGCTGTCACAGAGAAGAGGATATGTTTACCTGCTGACTGGTTTGCTTCTGCTGGGGAAAACCTGCAGCACACTCCGATTTGGTGTTTTGTTTTTTATGGTGCTCACTGCCTTGGTCCCAGCCTATTTAAAAGGCCAGTGCATGTTTCAGGGAGCATGATCAGCAGCTGTGCTATGCTTCACTGAAAAAACCAGAACTTCTGACCACCAGAGAAAACATCACTTTTTTCAAGAAATAGAGCTTTTGCTAGGGACTGGTTTCAAAGCTATGAACTATTTCCCACAGAAATTAAGGAAAACCAGACATCTCATGAATCCTCACTCTTAAGCACAGAGGAATATGTGGTTTTAGAGAGTAACAAGGGAAAAAAAAAAAACCAGCATAAAACTCTACCATACTGAGGCTTTACACTGAACACTCGCTGTCCCCTGAGCAGAAACAATAAGCTCCCTGTGAGAGACATCAGGCATACTGAGTAAGCACTGCCAGAAAGAGCAGTCTGAGCAGAGAAGACTTTCCAGTCAGAGTATGTGGATGTTAACACATTTTTTCTAACTTTTTGGAAGGCTAGGGAAATAATACCTCACCATCTTGCAAAATGTAGGTTTTATGGGCAAAGCACCCCTGAGAAGATCAAGAAGATATGGAAGAAATATCTTTTTATGTTTCTGTGTTTCTGAAACACAACATCATGCTGTTCAATGGCATAAGCCAGTCTTCAGTCAGGTCAAGGGGATTGTTTCTATTAGCTAGAGGAGGTTTGGTATGGATCTGACAGACCTGGAGACATGAACTATGGTGGTCTTAAGCTAACTTCTTATCATTCTGTTCTCAGCCTGTTCCAAGGAATGCCAAAATTCCCAAACTGTTTAAGACACTTATTTTGCCCCTAACCAAACCACCCACTCATTTTGTTGTAACTTTTGCGAGCTGACCTACAGACTGTCATGCTGGTCCCATTCTCTTCAATGCTGTGCACTATGTCATAGTTATGGTACGTTTCTGCTACTTCAGCTTCTTTCTCACACTCCACATGCCACGTCTTCCCAAGCAAAACCTAGAAAGCAGCTTAGCCACTATGTTTCAAAGTGACCTTCCTTGAAAAGTTTGGGTTCTTAAGCCTCTTTATAGCACTCTTATCTTTTCCCTACCTAGCAAGGGAGGGTGCAAAGTGAAGATGAAGTTGCTAAACAGAAAAGCATTGCTAAGCACTCCAAAATTTTCAGATTACACAATTTCATAAACAGATTCTGTAAGAAAACCAGTTATCAAAAAGGTTATTAATTTCCCTTATTTTTGTTTTGCTTTTACTGATGATATAGCAAAGTAATACAATACTTCCTTATGTTATATTTTCTATTTTATCATACTTCAATTACAATATAAATTCAAAATTAAGCATTGATCAGCTTCCAGAACTTTTAGAGTATTAATTTTAGTGACTATCCTATGAAGAGTATTAGGATATCAGAAATTATAGTTTGGATTGTAATATTTTACATTACTATTTAGAGAAGTAACAATTATTCATATGGTGAGGTCTCTGTATTTCTAATTTACCTTCCTGTGCCTGCACCACTTCATCATCTGATTCCTTTGGAACAAAAATCTCTTTTATAGCAATTAAATCACTTTTCACAGTCTCCAACTGCTCTCCATCAAGCGTTGCTAAATATGACTGAATCTGTAAAAGAAAGGACAGTAAGCATTCCTAACCAAAACAGAGCATTTATTGAATTGCTAATTTAGACCCTGATACTAAAATATGCTAAGAAATGGCAACTTCCATTATGCTCAAATCTTGTCTCTAACCTTCCAATGTAGACAAGTTTTCAGTTCTCATCAACAACATTTGTTGAGTATCACAAAAATTACACCAGCCTTGCAAGATCATCAGGTCTCTACCTTCTCCCAGAACATTAGTTTTGAATTATAAATCTATGGCTTAACTGTAAACTCTAATAAGCATTTTGGGACTACCTGGATGAAGGCAGCAGGCAAAAAGAGCATGGGCAGAATTCACGCTTAGTCAGCACACTCGGGAAGAGTTGGAAGAAGCAGCCTGTCTTCCCTCCTTCAAAAAGCAGCCAAAATTATTGACAGTCTACCAGTCTGCCTGTTCTGAAGAATGTATTGACAGGTCTTTGCATGTCTCACGTATCTGCATATCTAATAGGGTGGCATGCCTAAGAGGGATGCAAACAGATTCCTTGAATCTGTTTGCACTGCAGTTACGCGGAGTTAATCCAACGATTGCACTCTCTACCTATGGAAGCAAGAGAGATGCCTTTTCTCCCTTTGATACAAAATTTCACTTTTAGGTTTGTTTCAAGGTTGGTTTTTTTTTAAGCTTGCTAGACAGAAATGCAGACTGGCTCTGTGACAGACTGGAGGAAGGCATTATGTTCTTCCTCGATGTGTCCAGCTCATGTGCTCAGGATTAAATGCAAGATAAAGCTGGGAGACCCAACTCAGGCTGTGAAGGCCTAGGGCTTTTTGGCCCCCTCTATAGCATTGCCAATTTCACAGGATTCATTGGGACCTTTTTTTTAATGGAAACTTTCAAAGTACAAGCTTTAAAATATTTTCAAACCCCTGCTGTTAGAAGGACATAAGACATTAGCAATGCCTTCAGTCTCTCTTGTCCTCCTGTGGCCCATCAGAGTGTGCCTTTTGGGCTGTTAGTACAGGTCGCAAGCTTACAGTACTGTAAGTGAGTATTTTGTGTGTGTGTATGGTGATTGGAATATACTCCGTGAGTCTTTTGGAATATGTATCAGGGAATTGGACTTGTTGACCCAGAGAGTTGCCTTCAGTCTTGTTGGAGAGAGCAGGACTATGAACCAGGGGTTATCTAGGACATAACATAAAGCACATCAGAAACCTCATGGTAACAACCTGCACAAGTCTTTCTTACCCTGTGGTATTTCACAGTACAAGAAAAAAAATCTTGCCACATGCAATTAACCTGAACTTGTTTTCTATTTACCTCTTTCCTGTTTTCTGGTTTCTGTCTTTTTTTTTCTTTTTCTCAAAAGCAGTCCTTTGAACCTTACCTGTAGGTTTTGAACTTAGAATTTTGCATTTAGACATAATTGCAAAAACAAAAACCAACATGGACAGTATGTACCTAGCTGTTTCTAAAATAAGCTTCTTTTATTTGTGACAGTACATAAAATGTTAAAATAAAAAGTTGGTTATATTTTATTAAACATAACCCGGATAGCAAGAGTGCTAATTACTAAAACAAAAAAAGAAGAAAACATGTATTTCAATAAATTTATTCAGAAAATTGTTTCAGTACAACATACCACTACTGGGAATCTATAAAAGTTCTATTAATCTACTGTAAGAGATCTACTGACAACTGAAATTCAAGAATGTGTTTATCATATAGGCCTTAGTAACTTCAGAATGTTCTTCAGAGACATAAAACTTTTGTATACTTACAGCAATTTTATCTTTGGGTAGTTTTATGTAAGTTTAAAAACTAAGACAATAAAGAAAACTTAGAAATTGAATAAGTAATCTGGAATGCATTTTAATTCACTAGCATCTAGGTGTAGTAGGTCTGCAGTTCCTGAATGTACATATCAGTGCCTCATACAAAACCAAAAGACATCAACCTCCTTGTAAATTCTGAAAAGATGTCTGCATGGTATCACAAGCTAAAAAATACACACTGGTGTATTTTTAATCCTAACAAAAGTAACTTTCAGTTGTGAAGTTGTTTGTTTTGAGTTAATCTGGGAGTTAAATTTTACATGTATTGAGATTGATTTCCTGAAGCCAAGGACTGGCCTATGGGACCACTCCAGCTTTCTCTGAAGTTGATGAAAAACTTAGTGTTCATTTCACATGCACCTGCAAAGCATACATTTTTTACCAACCGTTTTGATTTATACTGTCTGAATACGGTACCTGGACTTCACTTTCATTTGACAGGATTTCCAGAGCTTCAAGATGAGACAAACCCTGGAATTCATCAAAAAGTAGTCCATAATGTGCTGTTCTTTCAACTGTAACTTGCTGGGCCCGTCTCTGTTTCTCTTTTTCTTTAGCTTCTCGCAACAGCTGCAAAAATAAACATCATTCCTGTTGTTTTACAGGTAGGGCTGTAGGTATGGCAGATTTTATTACTTTCTGCTTCTGCTTGTCTAGGAAGTAGTAATAAAATTTGGGATTATATCACACCTGCAGAGCTGGAATTTTAGAGATGAAGTATCTAACTTTTTAAAATAAACTTACCTAACAAAACAATTAAGTAGCATTCTAAGCATGTTTGTTTTGCAATGGTAATAGCTAACCATCTCTTTTTTTTAAAAGACACTGAACAAACAAACAAATCTTACTTATGTTCACAAAACCAATGTCAGCTATGGATACCATATAATAAATTTAACCAGCAGCTACAATGAAAGAAAAATAAAAAGGATTATTTCATATGCAGCCTTGAAGGGTCACGCAATCCATTCCATGGATCACAAAATGGGAAGCATATTATTTTCAGGACCTGCCTACCTACTTGCATAAACAATGCACCTACATAAATATTTCCTATAAAATATTTTTAGCAGATACTACAGTCAGTTTTATGTGACAGCATGACTGCAGAGAGGTTGGCCTAATAAGGTATGACTTCCCCCAAAGGTGGGGCAGAGCTATGCTCCACATACTTGGGGATATTTTGGAGTGATGATCTTATACACTTCCATTAGTATATAAATTAAAGAATTATGTAACAAATAAATAAATAAAAATCAAGGTACCCATTAAAGAACAAGGTACAGAATAGGATCTTGTACTCCTTCTGTCTATTCCCAGGAAGGAATGGCCTCTCGTATGAATTTGCTACAGTAAAGCTGATAAATACATTTGAACTGCATCTTAAGTCACATACAAGCTTCTGAATACAGATGAACTATTGCCACTTACACTATTCCATCATTCAGATTTCTACAAGATTTTCTTCAGTTATTAATTTGCTACAAAGGGCTTACAATGGCAAATTTTTCAGTCTCCACCTTCAAAAGATCACTCACAAAGTTTTATTTACAAATTGCCAGAAAGGAAGCACTGTGTTATGTGACCCATGAGAACTGATTTATGTCACTTTCTGCCTCAGATTTTATGTGTGAATTCATGCATATTGTTTAGGAAGATATTCTCAAAAGGTTATTTTAAACCTGTGGGCCTTAACAAGAGTTACTGGCTTTTGGCCTACTACAACAGTATCAGTCTGTTCACACTTAAAATGACCAACGCTAAAAATGACACATCTCATTAGAAGAAAAATACCTTACTCCTCTCTACAAGGAAGTAAACATGTAGTAAAATGACAGTTTTTTCAATGTGTATTGATTTCCACAGTCTCTCTCCTTTCAGTGTCTGGAGAGCTAAAATAATTTTGTACTGACAGCACTTATAATTCTGATCCGTTGTTATCATGTCTCTGAACTTTTAAATATATGAGTCACAACTATGTAAAGGTACCAGTAGTTTAGATGCACATTAAGACAGAACTCTTCACAGCTTTAATTCCTAATGAAACATATGTCATATTCCAGTATTGCAAATTTCCAAGGAAAGTAGTGTAGTGATGCTTATGCTGGAAGATATCTATCTACAGCTGTTACAAAAACACCAACAAATTGATTCTGTCTCCAGAGCGTAATGATGGATCACCACATATACTATCTTATTAAAATCATCTATTGTACATGTGGTTATGCAGAAAAGATGATTTTACATTATCTTTTGCGGTTCTGTGAAGAAAAAGAAAGTGGAGCAAATAGGAAGCATAATATTTATATCCATAAGCCTAGCCAATATCCACCGCAATAAATAAAGCCTCTCCCTGAGGCATCTCAAATTCTGGAAAAAGAATCTGAAACTGCACTGACAGAGCTGTATTGAAATAAATCCAACCTGAGACAGAGAAACTGTTCTTGCCATCAGCGTTTTGGTTCTCTTAAATCCAGGATCGCTTTCTGCAAGGACATTCATGGTTGTCTTCCCAATAAATTCCAAAGCATCTAAGCCTCCAGATAGTACACTTTTCCCCTGTATAAAATAATGCAATGTGGTTATTTTCTTTCCACTTTATGCTAATAAGAACTGTGAAGGGTATTGCTTTTGCTGACACCATCTTTGAACATTCAGGTCCTGAGATTTTCTATGCTTTAACTAACAATAGGATTGATACGTTTATAAAATTATGTTACTTTGTTCTGAATATATTTTCAAAAAGAAAAAAATTAACTATACAAACATTTTTAGTTAATTAAAATGCACACTAAAGAAGAATTTTCACTGGCTAAAGATTTCCATTTCAATCTGTATTATGCATCTGTCAGATACTCACATGCTGATGTAATCTGATATATACTGGAAAACTCTATCAAAGTCTCAAATGGCATTACAGGCAACTTTGTGAGACCTTAATTTATTCTTTTCGGTTGGTGACATTCATCACTTTGATACGGTAGCTTCTCTAGGTTTGTATAAGAGCACATTTCTCTTATCTGAAGATCTTATACAATGCTCAGGTAATCTCACTGGTGTCCAGCTCTGACAAGCCCTATGATGCTCCAGATTCCATAGCAACAGTCTTTGGAACAGTCTACAGGAATCTCCCTCTGCTCCCAAAATCTCTGATATTAGAGTGATGAGGCACTCAGAGTGAGCTGGATATGCACTAAAGAACGAACTGCCACTTCATAAAATATGCTCAGTGGGGAGTTAGTCTTCTATGCTTTTTTAGCCAATGCTTAAAGTATTCTCAGTACGGGGAAACACCATACTGAGAAGGTCAGAGAAAAATCCCTTGCTATGGTAATAGTGTGTAAAAAATATTGGGGAAGATGACACAAAAATTGATTTGGAAACATCATGTTTCCAAACAACATCATCATGTATGGTACAGGATTTTCCAAAAGCTGAAACACAGGAAAACAGAAAAGGATGAAGTGCAACACACAGGAGATATATGGAGAGTGTAATAGGAGAGAACCATGGACAAAAGAATTTGCCTTACTGAGTCTGCAATCAGACGACCTTCTGGGAAGGCGAATATGAAATGAGAGACTAGACAGAGAGGTGAAGGTAAGGGCCAGAGACTAACAATACAGAGTTTAGCAAAAGCCTTAAAATAAGCAAATGGAGTATCTTCTTGGTTTATCTGCCTTCAAAAATGGTAAAAAACCTTATTGTACTTTCTCTGGAAGGACTTAACTGTAAAAAAGTTTGATGATGGTACCATAACTATAAAATAGATTTCCCAAGAATTCGCAGAATTCTATAGTTTAGGAGAAGACCATATTTTTCACTGAAATTGGTGCCAAAGTGGTAACTGACTTAGTTGTGTTTAACTTTTTTTTTTTAATTTGATCCAGTTATTTTGCCATGGAAGAGACTCTAAACAGACTTACAACAGAACTGCTTTTACAAAGACCTACAACTTAACAAACTCTACCTGTTAAATGTGACCTACTGTGAAGTTGCACCTAAAAATGATGAAGAATACCTAGAGCAGAAAGGCCCACTAAAATGACTCACTGTGTTCTGTACAGCATTAGTGATAGCTGACAACATGCCACGAGATCCAGATGGAGAAGAAGGAATATTCTCAGAAGAACTTTGGTCCAGAGAATCTTCTGCTTCTAGCAAAAGAAAAAAAGAGAAAGCTACAGCATGCTTCCAACTCTACAAGTCACAAATTACAATAAACTGGACTCCGTGATCAGAATCTTAAAATTGTGTAAATTGGACTAATCTGGCAGTGTCAAAGAATTTTGTCCAATTTTAGTTAACTTAGACTTACGTCTAATTTGTGTTTCAGCTGCAGGAGGTTCTCCTGTTTCTGAAGATGCTGAACTTGCATTATGAATTCCTAGGGTAGTTCCTGCTTTTTCCTTTACTGCTGTTATCCCATGACCTGCAGCAGAAGCATATTTTAAATTATATGATTTGAAAACTTATTACTAGCAGTGCATAGTATACTTATAATCCACGAATTATAAAAATCAGAATAGCTATCAAACTTACCTCAATTGCTTAATTTTTTTTCTAGGTTAACAATTCACTTTTTCTACTCTATCCAGTATATTAGCTGACTAGAAATTATAAAGCTGAAATATAATATAAGCGACACTGGATCTGAAATGTAAAACTTGTTTCAGCGGCACATGTAAGTTTAATTCCTTGCTTTTCAAAATGCTAAATATTCTATTACAATTAGTTTAAAGAGAAATCAATGGTCCTCCTAATGCTGTAGGGTCTGGCCTCATCTAGTTTTCAGAAGTTTAGAACAATTAACCTACAATTAATAGACTGGGTGACTGCAGGGCTGAGGTAAGGAATCTGTTCTTCAGTCTGCTGCATTTCTTAGGTAAGTATTTTAGGAATACTGACCTAGGTCCTCAAAGTTATTTCAGGATTTAAGCTCCTCAATTGCTCATTTGAAGTCAAATTCTAAAGTGTCTCCCCCTAAAGCTGCTGTTCAAATATACTTTGTAAAGTCTGTTGGTGTCAGATGACACAGACAGAATTATTGTTCCAGTGGTAGCTAATCTCCTAGAGATTTTACCACCTTTACCTGACACATATGTAGTGACTCCCTAACTCTGTTCTATTAAAATGGTCTAGTTTAATGTAAAGAATGTATGTTGTTAGTGGTTTTATCTGAATAATTTTCCAGAATGGGATTGCTTTGCTGTTTTTCTACACAGAGTTTATTTACACCGGCAGATCACACGGACTGGTAATATCCTGCTATAAGACAGGGTAGGATTGTCTGGTAGTCAGCAAAAGGAGGCAGTAGCTTCCTAATCTGCATCAGCTGTAGTTGAAAAACACTGCCCTTAAAAAACACTACCCTCAAGTTGTCTGCCTATTCTGCTTTGGGATATGTCTGTAAGTATGTTTATGATATGCTTCTCTCATTACAAATGATCCAGCTAGCACATCTTCCTTAGCTAGAAGTTTCTGCACATGAGCTGAGACACAAGAAGTAAACAACCAACCAGGCAGGCAATATTTCTTTCCAACCAAAATGAAATGGCCTATTTTATTTTTTGTTGCACAGTACACTGTTACTGCATCTCACATAAAGCTGATCACTTCTAGCTGTAGGACAATTCAGAGTGCTTTAACTATCTGCCTAACTACTTATGAGAAGTATTAATGACAATTTCATACTACTTTGTTTTGTTACCTTAAACTGACCTGTAATAGACAAAGGATTTCAGAAAAGCCATTAATACAGATGCTCAGGCAAATACCTAGACATCTAAGGCATGAAGTCAAACGTAATGATTCATTAAATGTTGTTCATACTTTCCCACAATTGTGTGCACTTACTAACAGTAAGCGTATCTTCCGAGTTACATTAACTACAGCAAAATAGCCTATGATTTACCAGTGCTCTGCAGTGTTCTGAAATATACATATACATGTGTGTATGTAGTCATACAAATATGCTTTTGAGTATCTGATTAAAGAAGGATACAGCAAAACTATTTGAAATGCCGTAGGAAGAAGGAAAGCTTATATTTATGATTCTATGATCTCCAGATGGGTTGCACATCAGGTGCTCTATGAATTCAATAATAAATATACTCTAGAAAACATTGTGAAGCAGCACTACTGAAAGATCACAGACATGAAAACTGGAATATCTGGAGGTAAACAGAAAGAACAGATGTCCCCTAAGGAACAGATGAGCAGAAACAAGTAATTTTCTATATGACAGCATAAGCTGCATGGGGTCCTGCTGGTTTACACTGAAACAGGGAGACTAGGCAAGTAAATGCTTTTACCCACCTAAAGAAAATATGACCTTTCTCTATTTTATCTCATGTCTTACAAAATGGAGCAGTATGTCCAACTGTACAGGACATACAAGGTCATGCACGACAGCGATATAAGTCATTGCTGGATAACTTCTTGCCTTTTGCAAAATCTGTTCCAATGCAGATACTGGAGAGCAGCATACTACACCTAATCCCAATCTCCTGCACATTTTAATTGGTTCAATGAAAAAATTAGCATTAATAAATTCTGGAGTCATTTATTTACTCTCCAAATTACTGGAACTCACTTAAATAACAATTAATTGTTCTTTTAAACGACTGTAATAGATACTCCTTTCCATTTTTCTGCTCACAACTTTTTAAATGAGCCGAGGAGCTCTCTTCATTCCATTGACTTAATTTTTTTAAGGACTTGACTTGATAACAAAATATTATTGCCTGTAATTATATAAAAAATTAACTACGAGCATTAAGCAAAAATTTCCTTAAACCGTGTGCAAAAAGAGTTATGGATTTTTGGATTAGTTTTTCAGTTTTTTTCTGTATCTAAAGATTTTTCTTTTTTTGATATATATTCTGTACTTTGATTCTCATAGTTTTGCAGACAAGCTTATACTTCCAAGAAAAGGAAGCACACAGTTCCTGTACTGATACTTACAGACTTACAAAAGGCAGCATTTTCAGGGCTGGGGTTACATGCACTAGAATGATAAGAAAGTATTTCAGGTCAGCTAGGAGTGGTTTTGCTGAACTAAGCTGTATGGCACGTACGATTGACTACAACTACAAAACAAGATGAGATCAGAAGACCGCAACTGAAGCAAGTCAGCACTGTTAGATAAACATACATCCACAAACACAGCAGAAGCGCATGTTGCTCTAGAAATGAAAAGGATTATTTGTAATTTCAAAAGGCACAGAAATCAGAGGTTATGGGAGATGAGCCTACATTTTAGAGATAAAGGTGTACTGGTTTGTTACACTGGGTGTGGTAATACAACTGAGCTGATACTGTAAACTTAGGAACACTTCTGACGTTTCCATTGATTCATCTGTAACAGCAGTGTCAGAAGAGCTATGCAATGAGTATTGTTAACTGCTTACTCTTTGAAGAAAGCATTCTTTTTTTCCTGTGTTGTTGCTTGTTTTTCTTGCCTACAAGATTTACCTTTCTATTGGCTGGCCATTTCAGCAGAATATAGTTTTTCATCTTGCTAGCTGGAATCTTTCATTTGAAAAGGAAGGTTTTGCAAGCAGTGGCTAAAAATGTGGCCTGCCTTTGAGTTTGCCTGATCTGCCCAAGGCCAGATCACAGCGCTCACAAATGCTTTAGTCAGAAACACCCCACTTCACTTTAGGCACTCTTATCTTCCACTTCCCAGCTTAGTAGCTTTGATTCCCCACAGAGCTGAAAGAGGCAGACAAACACCTCCGGAGGGCAGTTCAGCATGCCTGAAACCTAAACCACTCTCTGTAGGAATTGCTGTCCCTCATCAGTCTAGTACTCCCAAGCAACTGGGCTCCCTGCTCCTGTGGTACAGATAGGGAGGATAAGTTTCAGATTTTGTCCCTGGCTACCATACAGTCTTTGTCACCTGTGCAGCGCCATGAGGACACTTCTGATGAACAACAAATCAAAATTCAGTCTAGTAAGATGAATGAAGTTTCATCTGGTTCAAGTTAAAGATGAAGATTGAGGCCTTAAATTAGCATCTGACACTGACTGAGAAACTGAAGAACCTGAAGATGACTGGGGTGGATATCACTGCACTAAAAAAATGGGCCCACATTGTGCTCACTTTCAGGCTATCCTAATGGCACTCCATTTCCTTCAAGGCTTCAGAAAAATTCTCTTCCTTGTAGTTAAAACAAAAACACAGGCTAGATTCTGATAACACCTATGCTATCCAGTCTGTAAATCAGGAATAACGCCAATTAAATAATCAAGATAGCAGAATGTTAATTACAAGCAATGCAGGAGAGAGATGCATTAAGCAGCCTTATAATATGAATTTCAGAGACCATGTAAATATAATAGCTGGGTTCTATTTTT